>NW_024420438.1:0-110053 GCF_014898765.1 Herpailurus yagouaroundi | reverse complement strand
TCTACAGGTGTTTTAGGTTTAAAATGAGTCTCTTGTAGGCACCATATAGATGGGTCTTTTTTTTTTTTTAATCCAATATGACACCCTGTGTCATTTTATTGGAGCATTTAGTCTTTTTATATTCAGAGTAATTATTGATAGATATGTACTTAGTGCCATCGTATTACTTGTTTTGTCATTGTTTGTGGAGACTTTCTCTGATCCTTTCTTGTCTTTGCCATTTTTGTTTTTCTCTTTTGCATTCAAAAAGTCCCCTTTAATATACCTTGCAGGGCTGGTTTAGGAGATCACAAACTCCTCTAGTTTTTTTTTTTTTTTTTTTTTTTTTTTTTTTTTTTTTTTTTTTTTTTTAATCTGGGAAACTCTTCATCTCTCTTTGTGTTCTGAATGGTAACCTTGATGGATAGAGTATTCTTTGTTGCAGATTTTTCCCATTCAGCATTTTAAATGTATCATGCCACTCCTTTCTGGCCTGCCAAGTTTCTTTTGAGAAATCTGCAGCTAGATTTATGGTTCCTTCTTTGTAAGTGAAGGACTTATTTTATCTTCATGCTTTTAGGATTTTGTTTTTATCACTATGTTTTTCAAATTTAATTACAGTATGTCTTGGTGTTGGCCTGCTTTTGTTGATTTTGATGGGAATTCTCTGTGCCTCGTGGATCTGGATGTCTGTTTCTTTCCCCAGATTAGGGAAGTTTTCAGCTGTTTTGGGGTTCACAGCAAAATTGAGAGGAAAGTACAGAAATTTACGATGTACCTCCTGCCCCCACATGCATACCCCATTATCAGTAGCCACTGCCAGAGTGAATATTTACTACAATTTATTAACCTACATTGAAACATCATTATCATCCAAAATCCATACTTTTCATTGTGGTTCACTCTTGGTGTTGTATTTTCTATGGGTTTGCACAAATGTATAATGGCATATATCCATCATTATGGTATCATACAGAGTATTTTCACTACTTTTAAAGTCCTTTGTGTTCCACCTATCCATCTCTCCTCCCAACTCTTGGCAATCACCAATCTTTTTAGTGTCTCCATAGTTTTGCCTTTTCCAAGTGTCATATAGCTGGAATTTTACAGTATGTAGCCTTTACTCATTGGCTTCTTTTACTTAGTAATATGCATTTAATGTTCCTCTATATCTTTCCATGGCTTGAGAGCTCATTTATTTTTAGCTCTTAATAATATTCCGTTATCTGTATGTGCCATATATTCTTTATACATTCAACTACTAAAGGATATCTTGGTTACTTCCAAGTTTTGGCAATTACTAACAAAACTTCTATAAACATCTGTGTGCAGGCTCTTATGAAGACATAATTTTTCCCTCCTTTGGGTAGTTATCAAAGAATGTAAATGCTAGATCATATAAGGGTATGTTTAGTTTTGTAAGAAACTTCCAAACTATCTTCTAAGTTGCTGTGCCATTTTGCTTTCCTACCAGCAATGAATGAGAGTTCCTGTTACTCCACATCCTTACTAGCATTTGGTGTTGTTAGTGTTCTGGATTTGGGCCATTCTAATAGGTATGCAGTTGTAGTGCAGGTTTGTTTTCATTTGCATTTCCCTGGTGACATATGATATACATATTTTCAAATGTTTATTTGCCATCTGTATATTTTATCTCTTTGATGAGGTTTCTGTTAAGGTCTTTGGCCTATTTTTTTTTTTTTTTTGTTATTGTGGAGTTTTAAGAATTATTTGTATACTTTGGTTAGCAGTCCTTTATTAGATGTGTCTTCTGCTAATATTTTCTCTCAGTCTGTGGCTTATTTTCTAATTCTCTTAACATTGTCATTTGTAGAGCTGAAGTTTTTTAATTTTATTAGCAGTCAGTTATTTGTCACAGATCATGTCCTTGATCTTGTAATTAAAAAGTCATTGCTATATCCAAGGTCATCTAGATTTCCCTATGTTGTTTTCTAGAAATTTTATAGTTTTGCATTTTACATTTAAGTCTGTGATCCATTTTGAATTCTTTTTCATGGTGGGTGTAAAGATCTGAGTCTAGATTCATTTTTTTTATATGCATGCAGATGTCTAGTTGTTCTAGTACCATTTGTTGAAAAGACATTCTTTGCTCTATTGTGTTGCATTTTCTTCTTTGTCAAAGATCAGTTGACTATATTTATATGCATCTATTCCCAGGCTTGATATTCTATTCCACTGAGCTGTTTGTCTGTTCTGTCTTAATTACTGTAGCTTTAGAGTAGGTCTTAAAGTCAGATAGTATCAGTCCTCCAATTTTGGTCTTCTAGGTTTTGTAGTTATCCTCATGTAGATCTTGTACATATTTTGTTAGATACATACCTAAGTATTTCATTTTGGGGGTTTCTAATGTAAGTGATATCATGTTTTTAATTTCAAATTAATAACTTTTTCATTGCTTGCATATGTGAAAGCAATTGACTTTTGTGTATTAACCTTATATCCTGGAGCCTTGCTAGTTACTAGTTACTTGCTTACTAATTTCAGGTGTTTTGTTAACTCTTTCAGATTTTTTGCATGGGTCATCTATATGTATAGATCAATCATACATCTATGAACAAAGATGATTTTATTTCTTCCTTTTGAATCAATGAGATATTTCCTTTTTTTATCTATTGTATTAGCTGAGACTTTCAGTATGATGTTGAATAGGAATGGTGAGAGGGGACAGTCTTGCCTTATTCCTAATTTTAATGGGAAATCTTGTAGTTTATTATCATGAAATATAATGTTAGCTATAGTTTTTTTCATAGATACTCTTTACTGAGTTGAGGAATTTTCCCTCTAGTCCTAGTTTGTTGAGAGTTTTTTTTGTTTATTTTTTATTTTTTACTTTTTTTATCATGAATGGACGTTGGATTTTGTTAACTGCTTTTCCTGCATCTACTGATATGGTCATGTAATTTTTCTTCTTTAGCCTGTTAATGTGATGAACTACATTAATTGATATTTGATTTTTTTATGTTTCTTACTTTGAGACAGAGAGAGGGAGTGAGAGAGTGTGTGTGCAAGCAGGTGAGGGACAGAGAGAAGTGAAGAGAAGAATCCCAAGCAGGGTCCATGCTGTCAGTGCAGAAACCAATGAGGTGCTTGATATCACAAACCATGAAATCATGACCTGAGCCTACATCAAGAGTCTGATGATTAAACAACCAAGCCACCCAAGTGCCCCTGATTTTTGAATATTTGAACCAACTTTCCACATCTGGGATAAATCCTACTTGGTTGTGGGGTACGATTATCTTTTTTAGTATTTTACTATAATTTATTTATTTATTTATTTATTTATTTATTTATTTTTAATGTTTATTTCTGAGACACAGAGAGAACATGAGCGGGGGAGGGGCAGAGAGAGAGAGAGAGAGAGAGAGAGAGAGAGAGAGAGAGAATCTGAAGCAGGCTCCAGGCTCTGAGCTGTCAACACAGAGCCTGACTTGGGGCTTGAACTCACAGACCGTGAGGTCACAACCTGAGCCGAAGTCAGACGCTCAACCGACTGAGCCACCCAGGCACCCCTATTTTTTTTATTTTAGAGATAGAGTGTGCACACGAGTGGAGTAGAGGGGCCATGGGGGAGAGAGAATCTTAAGCTGGCTCCATGCAGAGCCTGACATACTGCTCGATCCCACAACCATGTGATCATGACCTGAGTCAAAATCAAGAGTTGGATGCTCAACTGACTGAGCTGCCCAGGTGTCCCTGGGATATAGTTATTTTTATACATTACTGGGTTTGATTTCCTAATATTCTGTTGAGGATTGTGCATTTATGTTCATGAAAGATATCAGTCTGTAGTTTTCTTGTAATATCTTTGGTGTTGGTATTAGACTAATGCTGGCTTCATAGAATCAGTTAGGAAGTACTCCATCTGCTTCTATCTTCTAAAAGAGATTGTAGAGAATTTGGTATAATTTCATCCTAAGTATTTGGTAGAATTTGCCAGTGAATCCATCTGGACTTGGTGTTTTATTTTTTGGAAGGTTATTAATTATTGATTCAATTTCTTTAATAGCTGTAGGCCTATTCATATTTCTGTAGGTCTGTTTCTTCTTGTGTGAGTTTTGGCAGATTGTGCCTTTCAAGAAATTGATCCGTTTCATCTAGGCTATCGTATTTGTGGGCATAGAGTTGTTTGTAGTATTCCTTTATTATTCTTTAAATATCTATAGGAACTGTAGTGATATCCTGTTTTTCCGTTCTGATATTAGTAATTTCTGTCCTCTGTTTTTCCTTTCTTGTTCTTTTAAAGCATTAACATTGCATGCTTGCAGTTATATGTGCTTATTTTTGTACTTATCTGAAGGTCTTTCCAACAAGGTCAAAGATATTTTTCATAAAATTTTCTACTTTTGTAATAATTTTCAAAGAATGTAAGTCATCAAAGGGCTTAAGATTTTATTTGTTTATAAATTTACTTCATTTCCATGAATTTGATAATAATATCAGTTCATAGTTCTTATGTTTCCAGTGGGACAATATCATCCAAGTGTGGTAGATTGATGAAATGATAGTTTTGTGTAGCAGTCAATTAACATTTCAAAAATTTCAGAAAACAAAGTTTTAGTTTACTGGTCATTAGATGGTTCTGGAATTTGCAAAGAAAGTAACTTGAAAGGAGGATAAAACAATTGAGGGAACCATTTAGAAAAGTTTCAAGTATATCCTGAGGTATTTTGTCTGGGCTTCTGCTTTTAGACATGAAAAAATTCCCTAATTTATTTAGTGTTTTTTTTTAATAGGTTAGCTCTAGTGATATAAAAAGTTTACATAAACTCAAATTCAGAAATAAAACTTAAAATTTTATAGTATAAGCATATTATATAAATGGGAGTTAGAAAGAGGCATCTGGGTTTTTTATGTATGATCTTACTATTCCTGTCAGGGAACCCAAGATTGATCAACATTTGCCCTTAGAAATACTTCTGGGAAAAAGTATAAGTTATGACCTATATAGTAGCTAATATGAAATCTTTGGAATGGGAAGTGGGATTTCTTCATCAATTTACAAATTCTTCTGTACTGTGCGTATTGACATTATTCTTTAAATGTTACCTTTACACATTTACATTTCTTTCTATGAGCTCCCCCAAGTTTGCGTGGATAACCACAAGTTAGTTTGGCTGTTAACCCATATTAGCATCAAGTTCTGGGTGTAGCCAGGGGCTAACAGTCAAAACCTGGGTTCTAATCCACTAACCATCTATATGGGCTTAACTGAATTATTTGTCTTCTCTGTGTCTACATTTTAGTCCTCTGAAAAGTGTAGATGATACCTACCCTGAACATTTTCCTGGATTATTGGCAGAATTAAGTAAGATAAGAGATGAGGAAGCACTTGAATGTTTAGAAATGCATACCATTGTAAGGCCCTTCTGTAATATCACAGCAAAGTCACTTCTCTCATATTGAGCCTGAATGTTCTTCTTATCCTCAGGATGTGAAGGGAGGTCAGAAAAAAAGTACAGTCTCTATTGTTGCACACTCGTCAGTCTGCCTCCTCAAACTTTCACAACTCTAATTGTACCTAATGAAAGAAAAGTAACATTTTTAGGTCTCAGTTGCAGGAAATATTTTAAATAGGACTGGCCTGGGGCATTTTTCTAAATAACATCTAAATAATGCAAGATTATTAGTGGGAACTGTGCCAGAGCTAGATTATACAACCAATAAAAAATCAACCTGAGTCTCAGTCTGTCAGACAGCCTTGATCATACTGACCCCAGGTCAGTAATGGAGACAGTAGGACTCCCACCTGGCCCTGTCTTCGAGTTCCAGAGACCTTGGTCATCGTTAAGGACTTTATACTAGGGCTTGTTTGTGGGTTAACAAGCAATTTGCTAGCAGCCTTCCACATGCTAGAGACCAGAACAAGCATGAATTCATGCAGAACCCGGGCCTCAGGTTGTTTGTGGGTTAGAGTTAGAGAAAACAGAAACATTTTCTCCTTCAACCATCAGCAATCCCCAGTTTGTGTTCCCTGCCCTCATCCCTATCCCAAGTTAATGAAGGTGCTTTTAGCTTGACCTACATAATTTATAATTTGGAGGGATTGGGGAAGAAACACATAAGAGTATCTCTTGTCTTTTGTCCCTAGAAAAGTTACCTAGAGGTCTAGGCTTTGTTATACAAGGCATTTGTCTAAGAAACTCTTAGAAGGCTTAGTGAAACTATTGCTAACAATATGACCTCCAAGGTTCTAGCCTTTGCCAAGTAGCTACTACCCATATTAACTGAAAGTTTCTCCCTGCCTTAGCTGTTTTCTTTTGATTCACTTCTTTTTGTGTCTAGGTCAGTGTGTCTTTTTGATCCTTTCAGAACTTCATGACTCTCTGGTACTAGGCCTATTGCCCAACTGACCTCTTTTAGACATTTTCCTATCAAGTAGCACCCCTAACCCAGTGGCATACCTTAATCCATTGCTGCCAGTGTACTGTTTTTTTTATATTGGTGATTGATCATAATTACTATCACAAATAAATTATAATTATTATTTATTAACAATATATAAGAACTATCCTATCGGTAATGACAATTCTAACTATAATGTATGGAATATCTACTATGTGCCAGATACTCTATTATGTGTTTTATATGCATTATTTTATTTAACACTTAGACTGGAGAGGTCAGGTGTTGTAATAATTCCAGTTGAAAATGGTAACATATTTTTGCTCATGGTGTTATAATGAGAGGAACTCCTTTCTCCAAACTCCAATGGAATCACCATAAAGGACTTATTATCCTCATTTTTCAGCTGACGAAAGTGAGTCTGAGAGATGTTACATTACTTGCCCAAGGACACAGAGCTAGTTGAACACAGTGGATCTTAGCTCAAAGCTGGTGCTTTGTTAAGAAACCACTCTGTCGGTCTCTTACTCAGACTACTCTGTTTTTCCCCAGGGCTAAATACATTTGAGATAGTAAGCTTCTTTCATGGGACTGGACGTTCTATTTGCTTTTATTTTTGACACTGCTGGTCAGCAGCCCTCTTTCCCTGAGGTACAGCATAATAGTGGGAGGATATTTAACAAGTAATTCTCTTTCACCTGTAGGGATGAACACCATGGAGCAGAGATGATCAAAGTCTGTAACATTAAGAACTGTTCAGAATTCTTTGTAAACCTAGAAGAGGTGATTCTTCTGTGTTTGATACTTTTACTTATTTATTTCTTTTTAATATAATTTATTGTCAAATTGGCTTCCATACAACGCCCAGTGCTCATCCCAACAAGTGCCCTCCTCAATGCTCATCACCAACCCACCCCTCCCTCCCACCCCCCATCAGCCCTCAGTTTGTTCTCTGTATTTAAGAGTCTCTTATCGTTTGCCTCCTTCCCTCTCTGTTTGTAACTTTTTTTCCTCTTCCCTTCCCCCGTGGTCTTGGGTTACTACTTGATTGATACTTAAAAAAAAAAAAAACTGTGACCATTTATCTTTCATCCATTTCCCATACCTGCCCTAGTCCTCCTTGTCTCCCAGTTGTAACTAGTATATTCCTTTCTTTGCTAATATGCTGATACACAAGACTTGGCTAAACCTTACCCTTGTGGTACAAGAATACCTGCAAATTTATGCCAAATCATATTTAAACAAGGAATGTGACATTTTATCAGCCATATACCTGAATCTGAATGAGGAAGAGAGGTTAGTACCATATGGGGTTGATGGAGAAGTAGAGCAGAGAGGACATGTCTCTTGAATCAACATACCTTTTGGTGCCATGTCTTCTAACCAACTAACATTCACTGAACATTATTCATTTAGATCTCAGGGATAGAGTGATGAACAAAAGCAACTAATTTCTTGTTTACATTTAACAAATAAACAGATGACAGAAGATCAGAGAGAAGAGCAAGTGTAAAAGTCCGTGGCTCAAATAGGCTTAGTATATTTAAGGAACAGAGGAAATGCCATTGTGACTGCACCCTAAAGTAAAGAACAGTGTTGGGGTGCCTGGGTGGCTCAGTTGGTTAAGCATCTGACTCTTGATTTTGGCTCAGGTTTGAGGACGAGTCCTACATTGACTCTGGACTGACAGTGTGGAGCCTGCTTGGGATTCCCTCTCTCCCTCTCTCTTTGCCCCTTCCCTGCTTTCTCTCGAAAGAAAGAAAGAAAGAATGAAAGAACGAAAGAACGAAAGAAAGAAAGAAAGAAAGATTTAAATAAAAAAAATTAAAGGAAAGTGTTATGACAGGCCAGATCATGTAGGGCCTTAAAGGAAGCATAGAGACATGGAAATGCTTAGCATCAAAATACTGAAGGTGGAGTCAAGAAGAGCCAAATTGCACCAAACTTACCTTCTTGCCTAAGACTGTTTTTGTGTTTTGTTTTATTTTTGTTTTATTCTGGTGGTTTTAGATTCATGGCTTTTAAAGACGCTGTCAAACATCTAACAAGAGAATTAAATGGTTACATTTGATCCCTAGTGGGCATATCTTTGGGTTCTAGGAATCTGTACTAAGGAAGAGAGAAAAGAAATAGCTCACAGTCTACATTGTGTAATGGGGTTGCATCTGAACATTAGAATGGGAGTACTTTGAAAGTATCCTACTCAGATGACACAGGCATGGACATAGTCAGAAGCACTTGCCAGTAATTAACTTCACTAGAAATTCAAGTAGCAGTCATTTTGATTAACTCACTTTGTAAACCCAATGGGCAGCAACCATCTGCACTCCTGTGTTTTATATAATATCTGGCACATCGTGAAATTTCAATGAGTAAGTAGTATGAAAATTAATAATTATTTTAGGCCAACTTAAATTATTGGCTGGCATGCTTATCCCATCTGTCAGGATTATTGTCACTTGGTTGTAAAACCAGTTTTGAGGTGCCCTTGGCACTTGGCGTTTTTAACAGCTGGTATCCCTTGATGTTTAGACACAATCCTGTTATTTCCTACCAAGAGATTTCCAGTTGACCTTCTTCTAAGTCTTACCAGGTGTCTCTGATCTCTTTCTCATACTTTCCAGTTTTCTTTTATGTGGTTGATATCTACTGCATCCCAGGTACAGCAGAGTAAGGAAAAGTCAAGGGGCATACATCGAGAAATGAAGGCAGAATTGAATTCCATAAATACTTTTATATAATGAGTTAGCCAATTAATGCCCAATTTCTAAGTGGCCTTATGGTAAAATTTACTGTTGAAATTCCTTTATAATATTAATGTTGGTGGATAAAATTAATTCAGATGAACCACATTCTACTAGGATTTGTTCTCTGTTGGAACCAAGAATTTGACCCCTAACATATCTCAGTAAACAATTTAAAAAGCTATATAAGTTCACAGGTATCTTCTGTATGTTGATCTGCTTTTGGGTATGTACCTTGTAAAATCAGATGTTGGCTTTGAAACCAATGACAAAATGAAACAACCCTTGAAATACCTCTGAAGGGACTGATCATAGGGGCAGGGCAGAAATTACTATAGCTCTAGTTACAGACTTTCTCATATTTTTCACTATCAGATTTTCAATGTAGCAATATTTACCACTGGAAAAGAAGCCTGTGCTGTATTATAGTTTAGAAAATGGGTACAGCTATTCTATGTAGTTATGTAGCTACCTCATGGTCAGAGATGTCCTCATTAACATTTTGCTTTATAGCTTCTTGTCTGTTGAACTAGAAAACTGTTTTGTGTTGTTTTGATGTTGTTTCTGATTTCTAGGCAAGGTCCCATACATAAAAGTAAATATTCTTTTAATATGTAGAGTACAAACACGGTTTTAAACACCCAGTAAACCCATTCTGCTATTTCTCTGTTCCTACAGAAACTCGACATATTGCATGAAGGTGTCAATGTCCTTGACTGTTGCAGAGAATGAATCAGGCTTGTGCTACAATAGCAGGATACGGTATTTAGAGAAATCTGAAGTCACTAAAAGAAAAGAGATCTCCTGCCCAGACATGGATGACTTTAAAAAGTCTGATCAAGAGCCTGATATTGTGTGGTACAAGGTAACTCACCGTGGTGTCAATTATTATTTTTTTTTAACTTAGCTTGAGATTTTATTTCTAGTTTTTGGTATTAGATATTTCATTGAGAAAAATGAACAGATCCACAGATAAATAATTCAGAGGTATGACTTCTATATAGTCCTGGTTTTAATACATTTCCATCAGCAGGTGTCATAAACAGTCCCATCTTCTCCAACTGCTAAAAATAAGCAAAATCTCTCTCCACCCAAACTCATGAGAGAAAATGGGGAGAAGAGTAAAGATTTAAGTAACACATGAAAGAAAGTATTTGAGGAACATAGAAATATTATTTACTGTTAGGAGTAAAGGCCCATTATTACAAGTACTAGACTTAGAAAGAATAACAACTGTTACTATGATCTACATTGTGAGAGCCACTACTGTCAATGCAGAGGAGAGAAATGGGCCTAGTGCAGGATGTGTGAACACTGGAAATAATGTGTTTAGCTGGAAATAAGCCACACTCAAACGGTGCACAGAAATGAGTTGAGTGAAGGAACTGTTTACAGAGGTGAGGTTGGGTTAAGGCAACCAACAAAAGGGAGGAAGCTGTAAACTGCCACTGGAACCTGGAATGAGTAGAGTGGTCCTGACAAAAGCTGTGGCCTTAAAAGAACATATGAACTGTGGCAAATAAAGAGGGATTAGGCAGGATAAGTACCCTAACCCCTTGTAACTCCTGTCTTCCGGTTTCCTCCTAGAACCCATGGAAACTTAAACAGAAGTCAGAGGGCAAAACTAGGAGATAGAATCAATAGTCTTAAGATTCCCTAGGCATAGAGTAGGTCACACAAGGTCAGAGATGGGATCTAGGGGAGGAAACAGAGAAATAACCACATAACCTTCTAGCTATGACATTCTGGCTGCTCCCTGAGACCCTGTGGTCCTATAAGAGAACTGTGTATCCTTGGCCAACTCTGAGTCATGATAGTTGATACATGGTACAGTTTTATATGTTATGGCCAGAGGTGACCAAGGGGGTTTTCTGCATAGGTGTTGTGTACATTGTGGGAATCAAACACATAAAAGTTGGAACAGGTTGTGTCTATAGAATATGACAGACTCTTAGTTTCCAGGGGAGCCTAAACCCTAACTCCTACAGCTGTCATGTGTTTTTACATTTGGAAGTCTCTCCATCTTCACCCCTGTACAAACTCACCAGTAGACACCAAAAGCATGTCCTGAACTGGGACCCCAAGTCTCTATGTGAATTGTCCTTCCTTTTTTTCCTAATGAAGATAATATTCTGACAGATAAAAAGGAACATGATGATCATTATGCATAAATATAGATTATCCATAATTTATTGGGACCCTCCATGCCAGTATTAGCCTTCTTAGCATTTATTAAGTACTTATTATATGCCATTCACTGTGCTAAGCTTGGTCTCTGTATTATCTCAATTTGAGTCTCAATGCAACTCTGTGTGGGAGTTCTATTATCTTTGTTTAACCGAAAAAAACTGAGTCTCAAAGGCATGTAGAAACTTGTCCAAAGTTACTCAACTAACAAAACCTTGTTCTGTATTTAAGACAGTGTTATTCCAGAGTCCATTTTCTTAATCACTACCCTTTCCTGCAGTTATCCTGGAGCTAAACCCAGCCCTAATCACAGGTACTTCTCTAAGATGTAACACTGATGCAGAGAAGCCTGTGAAAAGATAGAGTAAGAAAGATTTATTTTAATTTATAATTGAAAAAAGAAAATTTACCAGCTCCAGAGTTAGCAGCTAGGAGTAAAATCCAGGTCGTCAGCCTGCAATATTTATTCTACTATCTCTTCTTATTATTTTTCCAATAAATTCTTTCTTCTCCTTTCTTTTCATTTCTAGACATCACTATCATCATCATATACCAAAGCAATTTATTCCTTGGGAAGTGCTAAGTATCATTTTTTTTTCTTACAAATGGACCAACAATGGTTAAGCAAATGGCGTTTCTAGCTCTGCTTGGATAATAATGTTTAGGATTTCTATAACATTTTAAAATTGATGAATAATAGTCATAATGATAAATAACATTTATTGAGTACTCACCATATGCCAGGCTCTGTTTTAAGTGCTTTAGATAGATTAAGTCAATCTCTAGAATTACTGTATTATGTAGGTATTATTATCATCCCCATTTTCCAGAAGAAGTGACTAGAGATTCAGATAAGTGACTTAACAAAAGTCACACAGCAGTTTATGACTTGCATTTTGGCTACTGGGCCCATTCTCTTAGCCACTATACTATACTATTGGATCAGAATAAAAAACTAAACCCCAAAGTTAGAGTCCCTGAAGCTCTCCAATGTGTTGTTAACCCCATTTCTCACAGTTTCAAATATATCCTTGAAAAAGGTGTATTGATTTATAAGGAAAATGTTTCCTTTTTCGGTCATTAGTTTAATAATCTTCCCTGATTGTTTACAGTCTCTCTATGCCCTACGAGGCTGAGCATTAAGTTATTTTTCTCTGACTACAGCAATGTAAAGACACTTGTCCAGAGTTCATTCTGGTGCACATCCAAATATAGAAATGTATAGTGTAATGAGGTGCGTGGGTGGCTCACTCGGTTAAGTGTTCGACTTCAGCTCAGGTAACCTTATGGTTTGTGATTTTGAGCCCCACATTGGGCTCTGTGCTGACAGCTCAGAGCCTGGAGCCTGCTTCAGATTCTGTGTCTTCCTCTCTCTCTGCCCCTTCCCTGCTTGTGCTCTGTCTCTCTTTGTTGCTCAGAAAAAAAAAATAAAAATAAAAACATTAAAAATAAAAAAAAAGAAATGTACAGTATATTATCTCTAGTTTTTTTTTCATTTTGTAAGATTTTTTAAAATAAAGTTTATTTATTTTGAGAGAGACAGACAGCATGAGTTGGGGAGGGTCAGAAAGAGAGGGAGAGTGGGAGAATCCCAAGCAGGTTCTACACTGCCAGTGCAGAGCCCAATGCATGGCTCAAACCCACAAAACCTTGAGATCATGACCTGAGCCAAAACCAAGAGTTGGACATGTAATGGACTGAGCCATCCAGGTGCTGCTATCTCTAGTAGTTTAACAGTAAAAAGTATGTGTGTTGCATGATCAGTTTCCACATCATCTTTTTAGATATATATAATCTTTAAACCTGTTTCTTTTTTTCCCATTTCTGCTTTTTTTTTCTCTCTACTTTGTATCACTATCACATATTGTTATGCTTTTTCTAGCCTGTCTGAAATATGCTATGAAAGTCCTTTGAAGACTGTCCTGTACCTGTATGTAATCACAGCTGGATATGAAGGTAGAGATGGATTAGGTGGTACTGGGGCATGTTCATAAAGATGACTTAGTAAGCCTATCCTAGTTGTCCTTGGAATGTTAACAGATATTTGTAAGGGGGCTATCTCTCGCTATCTGAACTCTATCAGTTAGCAAAGGGAAGTTAAGAGAGGGTCTATACTTTAGCACTTCATCCTAATGCTATCTGAGTGGGGCTTAGACAGTAAACAGAAAGTACAATAATGTTAGTGTTTTTAGAAACATTTTTGATAAGAGAAAGAAAGATTCTTTTCATTATTAAACTAAGAAGAACAACATTAGAACAATCTCAGTATTCACTGAGAACATTATTGTCATAAGAGTGTAGACACCCTTTACCTATTTCATTTTTTAATATGAAATTTATTGTCAAATTGGTTTCCATAAAACACCCGGTGCTCATCCCAACAGGTGCCCTCCTCAATGCCCATCACCAACTTTCCCCTCCCTCCCACCCCCATCAACCCTCAGTTTATTATCAGTTTTTGAGGGTCTCTTATGGTTTGCCTCCTTCCCTCTCTGTAACTAATTTTTCCCTTCCCCTCCCCCATGGTCTTCTGTTAATTTTCTCAGGATCCACATAAGAGTGAAAACATATGGTATCTGTCTTTCCCTGTAAGACTTATTTCACTTAGCATAACACTCTCCAGTACCACCCACATTTCTACAAAAGGCCATAATTCATTCTTTCTCATTGCCAAGTACTTTTCCATTGTGTATATAAACCACAATTTCTTTCTCCATTCATCAGTTGATGGACATTTAGGCTCTTTCCATAATTTGGCTATTGTTGAGAGTGCTGCTATGAACATTGGGGTACAAGTGCCCCTATGCATCAGTACTCCTGTGTCCCTTGGATAAATTCCTAGCAGGGCTATTGCTGGGTCATAGGGTAGGTCTATTTTTAATTTTCTGAGGAACCTCCACACTGCTTTCCAGAGCGGCTGCACCAATTTGCATTCCCACCAACAGTGCAAGAGGGTTCTCGTTTCTCCACATCCTCTCCAGCATCTATAGTCTCCTGATTTGTTCATTTTGGCCACTCTGACTCCGTGAGGTGATACCTGAGTGTGGTTTTGATTTGTATTTCCCTGAGAAGGAGCAACGCTGAACATCTTTTCATGTGCCTGTTGGACATCCAGATGTCTTCTTTAGAGAAGTGTCTATTCATGTTTTCTGCCTATTTCTTCACTGGGTTATTTGCTTTTCGGGTGTGGAGTTTGGTGAGCTCTTTATAGATTTTGGATACTAGCCCTTTGTCCGATATGTCATTGGCAAATATCTTTTCCCATTCCGTTGGTTGCCTTTTAGTTTTGTTGGTTGTTTCCTTGGCTGTGCAGAAGCTTTTGATCTTCATAACGTCCCAGTAATTCACTTTTGCTTTTAATTCCCTTGCCTTTGGGGATGTGTCGAGTAAGAGATTGCTACGGCTGAGGTCAGAGAGGTCTTTTCCTGCTTTCTCCTCTAAGGTTTTGATAGTTTCCTGTCTCACATTCAGGTCCTTTATCCATTTGGAGTTTATTTTTGTGAATGGTGTGAGAAAGTGGTCTAGTTTCAACCTTCTGCATGTTGCTGTCCAGTTCTCCCAGCACCATTTGTTAAAGAGACTGTCTTTTTTCCATTGGATGTTCTTTCCTGCTTTGTCAAAGATGAGTTGGCCATACGTTTGTGGGTCTAGTTCTGGGGTTTCTATTCTATTCCATTGGTCTATGTGTCTGTTTTTGTGCCAATACCATGCTGTCTTGATGATGACAGCTTTGTAGTAGAGGCTAAAGTCTGGGATTGTGATGCCTCCTGCTTGGGTCTTCTTCTAAAAATTACTTGGCTATTCGGGGCCTTTTGTGGTTCCATATGAATTTTAAGATTGCTTGCTCTAGTTTCAAGAAGAATGCTGGTGCAATTTTCAACGTTTATTTATTTTTGGGACAGAGAGAGACAGAGCATGAACGGGGGAGGGGCAGAGAGAGAGGGAGACACAGAATCGGAAACAGGCTCCAGGCTCTGAGCCATCAGCCCAGAGCCCGACGCGGGGCTCGAACTCACGGACCGCAAGATCGTGACCTGGCTGAAGTCGGAGGCTTAACCGACTGCGCCACCCAGGCACCCCTGTGGTGCAATTTTGATTGGGATTGCATTGAATGTGTAGATAGCTTTGGGTAGTATTGACATTTTGACAATATTTATTCTTCCAATCCATGAGCAGGGAGTGTCTTTCCATTTCTTTAAATCTTCTTCAATTACCTTCATAAGCTTTCTATATTTTTCAGCATACAGATCCTTTACATCTTTGGTTAGATTTATTCCTAGGTATTTATGCTTCTTGGAGCAATTGTGAATGGGATCCGTTTCTTTATTTGTCTTTCTGTTGCTTCATTGTTAGTGTATAAGAATGCAACTGATTTCTGTACATTGATTTTGTATCCTGCAACTTTGCTGAATTCATGTATCAGTTCTAGCAGACTTTTCATGGAGTCTATCGGATTTTCCATGTATAGTACCATGTCATCTGCAAAAAGCGAAAGCTTGACTTCATCTTGGCCAATTTTGATGTCTTTGATTACCTTTTGTTGTCTGATTGCTGATGCTAGAACTTCCAGCACTATGTTAAACAACAGCGGTGAGAGTGGGCATCCCTGTCGTGTTCCTGATCTCAGGGAAAAAGCTCTCAGTTTTTCCCCGTTGAGGATGATGTTAGCTGTGGGCTTTTCATAAATGGCTTTTATGATCTTTAAGTATGTTCCTTCTATCCCGACTTTCTCAAGGGTTTTTATTAAGAAAGGGTGCTGGATTTTGTCAAAGGCCATTTCTGCATCGATTGACAGGATCATATGGTTTTTCTCTCTTTTTTTGTTAATGTGATGGATCACGTTGATTGATTTGCGAATGTTGAACCAGCCCTGTATCCCAGGAATGAATCCCACTTGATCATGGTGAATCATTCTTTTTATATGCCATTGAATTCGATTTGCTAATATCTTATTGAGAATTTTTGCATCCATATTCATCAGGGATATTGGCCTGTAGTTCTCTTTTTTTACTGGGTCTCTGTCTGGTTTAGGAATCAAAGTAATACTGGCTTCCTAGAATGAGTCTAGAAGTTATCCTTCCCTTTCTATTTCTTGGAATAGCTTGAGAAGGATATGTATTATCTCTGCTTTAAACGTCTGGTAGAACTCCCCTGGGAAGCCATCTGGTCCTGGATTCTTATTTGTTGGGAGATTTTTGATAACCGATTCAATTTCTTCGCTGGTTATGGGTCTGTTCAAGCTTTCTATTTCCTCCTGATTGAGTTTTGGAAGAGTGTGGGTGTTCAGGAATTTGTCCATTTCTTCCAGGTTGTCCAACTTGTTGGCATATAATTTTTCATAGTATTCCCTGATAATTGTTTGTATCTCTGAGGGATTGGTTGTAATCATTCCATTTTCATTCATGATTTTATCTATTTGGGTCATCTCCCTTTTCTTTTTGAGAAGCCTGGCTAGAGGTTTGTCAATTTTGTTTATTTTTTCAAAAAACCAACTCTTGGTTTCGTCGATCTGCTCTACAGTTTTTTTAGATTCTATATTGTTTATTTCTGCTCTGATATTTATTATTTCTCTTCTTCTGGTGGGTTTAGGCTGCCTTTGCTGTTTTGCTTCTATTTCCTTTAGGTGTGCTGTTAGATTTTGTATTTGGGATTTTTCTTGTTTCTGGAGATAGGCCTGGATTGCAATGTCTTTTCCTCTCAGGACTGCCTTTGCTGCGTCCCAAAGAGTTTGGATTGTTGTCTTTTCATTTTCGTTTGTTTCCATATATTTTTTAATTTCTTCTCGAATTGCCTGGTTGACCCACTCATTCGTTAGTAGGATGTTCTTTAACCTCCATGCTTTTGGAGGTTTTCCAGACTTTTTTCTGTGGTTGATTTCAAGCTTCATAGCATTGTGGTCTGAAAATATGCATGGTATGATTTCAATTCTTGTAAACTTATGAAGGGCTGTTTTGTGACCCAGTATATGATCTGTCTTGGAGAATGTTCCATGTGCACTCGAGAAGAAAGTATATTCTGTTGCTTTGGGATGCAGAGTTCTAAATAGATCTGTCAAGTCCATCTGATCCAATGTCTCATTCAGGGCCCTTGTTTCTTTATTGACCATGTGTCTAGATGATCTATCCATTTCTGTAAGTGGGGTGTTAAAGTCCCCTGCAATTACCACATTCTTCTCAATAAGGTTGCTTATGTTTATGAGTAATTGTTTTATATATTTGGGCGCTCCGGTATTCGGCGCATAGACATTTATAATTGTTAGCTCTTCCTGATGGATAGACCCTGTCACTATTATATAATGTCCTTCTTCATCTCTTGTGACAGCCTTTAATTGAAAGTC
This sequence comes from Herpailurus yagouaroundi, assembly GCF_014898765.1. Lineage (NCBI taxonomy): Eukaryota > Metazoa > Chordata > Mammalia > Carnivora > Felidae > Herpailurus > Herpailurus yagouaroundi. The sequence continues at coordinate 92,440 of NW_024420438.1, read as the reverse complement.
TAGTTTGTCTGATATAAGTATGGCTACTCCAGCTTTCTTTTGGCTTCCAGTAGCATGATAAATAGTTCTCCATCCCCTCACTCTCAATATAAAGGTGTCCTCAGGTCTAAAATGAGTCTCTTGTAGACAGCAAATAGATGGGTCTTGTGTTTTTATCCATTCTGATACCCTCTGTCTTTTGGTTGGCGCATTTAATCCATTTACATTCAGTGTTATTATAGAAAGATATGGGTTTAGAGTCATTGTGATGTCTGTATGTTTTATGCTTGTAGTGATGTCTCTGGTACTTTGTCTCACAGGGTCCCCCTTAGGATCTCTTGTAGGGCTGCTTTAGTGGTGACAAATTCCTTCAGTTTTTGTTTGTTTGGGAAGACCTTTATTTCTCCTTCTATTCTAAATGACAGACTTGCTGGATAAAGGATTCTCGGCTGCATATTGTTTCTGTCTAGCACCCTGAAAATCTCGTGCCAATTCTTTCTGGCCTGCCAAGTTTCAAAAGAGAGATCAGTCACGAGTCTTATAGGTCTCCCTTTATATGTGAGGGCACGTTTACCCCTTGCTGCTTTCAGAATTTTCTCTTTATCCTTGTATTTTGCCAGTTTCACTATGATATGTCGTGCAGAAGATCGATTCACGTTACGTCTGAAGGGAGTTCTCTGTGCCTCTTGGATTTCAATGCCTTTTTCCTTCCCCAGATCAGGGAAGTTCTCAGCTATTATTTCTTCAAGTACCCCTTCAGCACCTTTCCCTCTCTCTTCCTCCTCTGGGATACCAATGATGCGTAGATTATTTCTTTTTAGTGTATCACTTAGTTCTCTAATTTTCCCCTCATACTCCTGGATTTTTTTATCTCTCTTTTTCTCAGCTTCCTCTTTTTCCATAACTTTATCTTCTAGTTCACCTATTCTCTCCTCTGCCTCTTCAATCCGAGCCGTGGTGGTTTCCATTTTGTTATGCATTTCATTTAAAGCGTTTTTCAGCTCCTCGTGACTGTTCCTTAGTCCCTTGATCTCTGTAGCAAGAGATTCTCTGCTGTCAGCTATACTGTTTTCAAGCCCAGCAATTAATTTTATGACTATTATTCTAAATTCACTTTCTGTTATATTATTTAAATCCTTTTTGATCAGCTCATTAGCTGTTGTTATTTCCTGGAGATTCTTCTGAGGGGAATTCTTCCGCTTGGTCATTTTGGATAGTCCCTGGCGTGGTGAGGACCTGCAGGGCACTTCCCCTGTGCTGTGGTGTATAGCTGGAGTTGGTGGGCGGAGCCGCAGTCAGACCTGATGTCTGCCCCCAGCCAACTGCTGTGTCCACTGTCAGACTGGTGTGTGCCTTCTCTTCCCCTCTCCTGGGGCGGGATTCACTGTGGGGTGGGGTGGCCTGTCTGGGCTACTTGCACACTGCCAGGCTTGTGATGCTGGGGATCTGGCGTCTTAGCTGGGGTGGGTAGGCAAGGTGCACGGGGGCAGGAGGGGTAGGCTTAGCTTGCTTCTCCTTAGGTGATCCACTTCAGGAGGGGCCCTGTGGCAGCAGGAGGGAGTCAGATCCGCTGCCAGAGGTTTGGCTCCGCAGAAGCTCAGAGTTGGGTGTTTGTGCGGAGGGAGCAAGTTCCCTTGCAGGAACTGGTTCTCTTTGGGATTTTGGCTGGGGGATGGGCGGGGGAGATGGCGCTGGCGAGCGCCTTTGTTCCCCACTAAACTGAGCTCTGTCGTGAGGGGGCTCAGCAGGTCTCCTTCCCTTTGTCCTCCAGCCTTCCCGCTTTCTGAGCAGAGCTGTTAACTTATGACCTCCCAGCCGCTAAGTCGCGCTTGCTGTCAGTACACAGTCCGTCAGGCCCCTCCGCTTTTTGCAAGCCAGACTCGGGGGCTCTGCTTGGCCGGGGAGCCGCCCCTCCGCCCCAGCTCCCTCCCGCCAGTCCGTGGAGCACGCACCGCCTCGCCGCCCTTCCTACCCTCTTCCGTGGGCCTCTCGTCTGAGCTTGGCTCTGGCGACTCCGTTCTGCTAATCCTCTGGCGGTTTTCTGGGTTATTTAGGCAGGTGTAGGTGGAATCTAAGTGATCAGCAGGACGCGCGGTGAGCCCAGTGTCCTCCTACGCCGCCATCTTAAAGAGCCTTTCCCACCTTTTTTTTCCAGTTATTTTAAATTAAGCTTTAGTCCCCAACTGACTTTTAAACAGAATATTACTTTACTGCTTTGATTTATGTATAACCAGCAGTTTTTATCCTATGAGATATCCCACCAAACGTGTCAAATGTTAGGAAATATTATTTCCATCTTGCAGGCAAAGGACATAATTCAATTATTTCTTAGAGAGGCATATACTGAAATATTTTATCACAAACATTTTTATTTATATGATCTTTTTCTTTTCCATCATTACCTGTGATTCTTTCTCTACAAAGTTTTTCATAACTTTTCACAAGTATATCCTGCTGATGCTTTTAGCCACATCCAGTACAATTGTCCCTAAACCCTTTTGTTGAGAATAGGGAATAATCACTGACTAGCTTCATAGGGCAGGGTAGAATGGAATGAGAAATATAACCTTAGAGGAGGCTCAATCCATTTCATTCTAACCATCAATGAACCAGACAAGCCAGGTATATTTATGAAACTGAGCCAATGGTCAAAACAGACAAGGTATAACTTTCTGGGACAAAATGTTGAAAATATAAATTCTATAATAATATCAAACCTGTTTCTTATTTATTTAATATCAGTTAAGGCACAACAGATCATTTATTGATTTATTTAAAAAGAAACAAGAAGAAGCATGTTGCAATTAAATTGAACTTTCCTGTCAGGAAGTCCTGGCAATTTGGTTTGTCACTGTATTACTTAGGGGATACAGGTTGAAAATTCCTCCTCCATAATAAAGAAGACTTCATTTCTGTCTTTCCAAGGTCTTGTATATCATGTTTTATCCTAAAAGAAAAACAGGAAAGTACAGCAACTGGCTGTTTTGAAACCTAGGCAATAGCTGACATAGCTACTCTGTTGAAAAAAAATTAGGACTCCTCTAAAATAGAAAGGTTGGTTGGGTAGCTAAGTTGGGGAATCATAGTTGCTGGAAGGCCTGTTTATCTTCAGAAAACCATTAAACATAGCTAGTGAATTTCTGACTTTCCATCAAACAAGGCAAAGCTAGCTTTTTATGTAGGTAATATTTTGTTTGGAATCTTTTTTTTTCTTTTATGTCTTTAAAATGGGACATAGATAATTAGAAATCTTTATTGCAAATATTTATAAAATATAGAATTAATTTAAAAAGATTTATCTCATTACCACTATTCTTAAACAACTTCTATTAGCATTTTGGTGGCTTTCACCTTAGCCTTTTTTGAACCTATTCATAAAGTTTACATACTTTCAATCATACTCTCCTTACAATTTTATATGCTGCTTTTTAAAATTTAATATTAATCATAAACATTTCCCAAACTATTGCAAAATTCTCATAATCATGATTTTAATGGCTGCATGATAGGCCATTGAATAAATGTACCATAATGGACATTTGAATCCTTTCCAGTTTGGGCCATTGTAAATAACTATTTGGTGGGCATATATCCATGTCATTATTACTCCATAATTGGATATTTTCTCTTTAGTAAAGACACCTACAAATAAAACAATTCAGTCAAAGGGTATGATTCTTTTATGAAATGATACTTTGGTTTAATTTTGTTTTTGCAAAAGATGTGTGTGTGTGTGTGTGTGTGTGTGTGTGTGTGTGGAAAGATACATATATTCTTAAAATTTAACAATGATTATTTCTGCTGGTGGGATCACAAATAAATAACTACTTTTCTTTCCTTTTTACTTTTAGTTATTGTCAAAATTTTTTTGCAATGAATGTGTTACTTTTTAAATTAAGAAATATAATAAAACAAAAACAGAGTAAAGTGTAATGACTTAGAGCACAGGCTCTTGAGGCAGACTCCCTGGGTTTGATTTTCTGCTGAGCTACTTATTAGCTCTTTGATCTTAGGCAAGTAACTTAACCTCTCTGTTCCTTAGCTTTCTTGTCTGTAAATTGGGATTATAATTGTATGTAGCACATAAAGCTGTTGACCTCATATCTGTGTTTTGACGATTGAGTTAATCCACTGTAAAGTGTGGAGAACAATGTCTATCATATAATAATCACCCCATAAATGTCAGCTGTTATTATTATTTGGGCTGGAACAGAAACTCAAACCTCCCACTCCTTACACTGATCACCTACTCTGAAATTTTAATATTAGCAATTTAATCGAGTACAGTACAGTCACAGGACAAATATACTTGAATTTACTAAAGATTTGCAGTGATTGGGAAAGGTGGTATCTGACGCCAAGATTCTTCTACCATTCCATATGTATACACTGTCCTCTCTGCTATCCAGAATAGTTTTATTGAAAGGGAAAGCAAGATATCCTGACAGCCCTGGATGCTTGGACAAGGAAGAAATGTGAAACAAGCTTTCAAAGACAATGTTCACATACCTTACAATTTTGTCTATTATTGGCACTGAACTTAAACAGAATTCTGTGAAATATAAATCTGAATATTTGTAGAAGTAGATATGTCTTGGTACAAATATCTGTAATTCTCAAAGGTGGCTTTCTCCTACAAATAGAATTGATTGTCTTTGCTTCATTAAACATTGCAAAACTGAATGTCTTGTTTACTGTCCCATATACCAAAATATTTATAAGATATAACCTATTAATAAATATAAAAATGAGAACTTGGTTTCATGTATTTTGTAATTTCAAGATGAGTAATCTATCTTGAGACCCACATTTAATTCTGGGAAATAATTTATAAATTCTTAAATGGATAGAAGTTAATGTCTTTTATCATAGTCACCTCCATTTAAAAATCATTTAACCGGGGGGGGGGGTGGGCGGGGAGAACGCCTGGGTGGCTCAGTCGGTTAAGCATCCGACTTCGGCTCAGGACATGATCTCTCTGAGAGTTCTAGCACCACGTCGGGCTCTGTGCTGACAGCTCAGAGCCTGGAGCCTGATTCAGATTCTGTGTCTCCCCTTCTCTCTGCCCCTCCCATACTCATGCTCTGTCTCTCTCCATCTCTCAACAGTAAATAAACATTAAAAAAATTAAAAATAATTTACCAGGGGTGCCTGGGGGGCTGTCAGTTAAGCATCTGACCCATTTCAGCTCAGGTCATGATTTCATGACTCATGGAAAGAGCCCTGTGTTGGGCTCTGTGCTGACAGCATGGAACCTGCTTGGGATTCTGTCTCTCTCTCTCTCGCTCTTGCTCTCTCTGTCTTTCTCTTTATATCTATCTCAATCTGTCTATCTCAAAATAAATAAATAAACATTAAAAAATAAGAATCATTTACCAGGGGCTCAATTATCTACTTTCCACTCTTGTATTTTCTAAAAACAATATATAAACAAAAAAGTGTACTAGAGAAGCTCACTGTGTGAAGGATCACCATTGAGATTAGTTCATGTAATGATAGTAGTTATTTTATCTATTAGTTAAGTGCAGGATTTTCATGTATGTAGCTTATAATGTGCTTCTATATCACATAGATGAGATCTCTTTAACATCAAGCCTTCTAATACCTGATAATCTTTCTAAGTCTCCTGATACTTTAATAGTTTGAAGAAGAAAAATAGTTATCTAGAAGGTTTTTTTTTAAATTTCAAAGGCTTTATTTATAGCATATGTGAAATGGACTTCAAATCAATATTTTCCAAGTAGACTCTTCTAGCTCTGTGCATGATCATGGCATTTTAGTCTATTCATTACTGTGTTGTTCCTTGTTCTTCCAGATGTTGCTATCTCCTTTTCATGCCCTGGGATACATCACAGAATGTATCCTCAGGATGAAGTTAGAAATTTAATTTGCCTATTCCCCTAACCCTCAAATCAAAGGACATACTACTGGTATATGCTAGGCATAGCATAAGGACAGGAATAGGCTTAAGCTGTTTGTATTTCTATTCTAGGGAACAATATGAAAATCACACCAACAGTATAATAAAGCACTTGAAGCTAAGAGTATAACAGTTGTCTCCTTTGTGGCAGGCTCCAGATAAGAAGTTATTATCTGGACCATCAAGGCAAGGAGTGAACCTAATAAGTATGACATCACTCAAGCCTACTTTCAGGTTTTCTTAAACTCTCAGTAACTTAAGTGTGAAGTGCTATAAAGTTAAAACACCCATTCATGCACACACACACAACTTTATTTTAAGCAGAAACCACTGAGTAGAAGCCAAAAAATCTTTTGAACAAGCTGCCTCTCACTTAGGCCTAATAAACTCTGATTGTATTAGCAAATGTAGTTTCATAACTCTCATAACCAGGTGTCAATGATTCCATGTCCCAGGAAAATAAAATAAAATGAAATGAGTAATATTGAGAACTCTGAACGCAAAATGCAGTGTATGAACTCCAGGTATTTCACTTTTGATTTCTATAAGCAGTGATTTTTTTGTTATAAAAATAAAAGGAAAACGACTAGAGTGCTCAGATATTCACTTCTCTGTACTAGTATAACCCACAAGGAAACAAAAGCTCTGCCTGTGAATAAGCTCTAAAATCTGTCAGAAAAAAAGTGCCTTCATTGTCACCAGAGAGCCTTACGCCAAATGAGGAAGTAGATGGACTGACTGAGGCTTTAATTTGTGACAGCAGGAAAATAGAATCTGACTTTAAAGACCCTGAAGAAGAATGCTAGGGCTTTGTCATGCTGGGTTGGGGGACAGGAGTAACATCTGTGTCACAGGCTAGCTGGGGTAGAGCTGGCTTTGATTGAATGGGGCTGTTATATTTCCAAGATGCAACTTGGCTTCTGGGTATAAGCAGCTCAAGTGTAAGGGAGGCCTACTCCAGTTTAAAAGCATTTTTTTTTTAAAAAAGAATTCATTGTGTAATAATTTAGCATTGAAAAGGATAGTAAATGTAGCTATTTATTGTCCAGGTGGAATTGTTGAAAGGGCAATTTTAAACAGCCTTCTTCACTTTTAGCAGAGATAATACATAGGTTGTCCTTGGTGAGAAAGAAGGCTAGCTGCCAACTCCGGAAGGAATGTGAATGTGGTGTATACACCTGCTTCTATTTTTTCTCAAACTCTTCATAGCACCCTCTCCCCTCAGTACCAGAAAATGTTGATCTCGTGTCTAATTCTGGCTCCTGACTCTTAGACCAAGTTTTAATTTTTAGCCAATTGTACCATAATGTCAAGTGTAGAGTGTAGTGGTGTCTGGGGTCAGACACATTTGGATATGAATCATAATTGGGTCACTTACTAAGTTATGTGATCTGGGACAAGACACTTAACTTATCTGAGCCTCATTTTCCACATATATAAAGTTCAACTAATAATAGCAATTTTTTCATAGGTTTGCTTTGAGGATTAAGCAAGATAATATAATAAAGATCTTTTCACAATGTTTAGTAGACACTCAAAAATGGTAGATTTTGCTTATATTTTTTTGTTGTGGTATTTTAACTCATATTTCATGATTATCATTATCTGCAACAGTAGCCACAGTATGACATCATCATCATCATTACCATCATCATCATTATCATCATCCTTGGCCAGCATTGCCTATAAAGGTAACCTGGTCAGGGTTAATCATAAAATCAAACAGAAGTCTATAGGCCAGAGTTTCTCAATAATGGCATCCTTGACATTTTGGGCTGGATAATTCTTAATTGGAGTAGGAGGAAGCCGTCCTATAAATTATTAGGATATTTAGTATCATCCTTGGCTTTTACCCACTGGATACGAATATCACACACCCCACCTTCAAGCTATGCAAACCCGACTGTTTTCAGACATTCCCAAATGTCCTCTGGGTGTGGGGGCAGCATTGCCCCTAGATGAGAAATACTACTGTAGGCATTCTTTGGTTTAAAATTTCCATTTCCATGAAAACTATCTGCCATTCTACCATTCATATACTTGTTGCTTTTCATTAGCTTGACTCTGGATTCATCTGGCAACTTCAGTCTTAATTTACAACTCTTCTTTTCATTTCTTGAGGTTCCCTGGTTTTCACCTTCATTTTGAAACTGCAACTCTGATCAGCCAGTTCTGATCCTTAATATATCTCTGGACTAACAACTTATTCTTCCCTTCTTTGGGCTTTCAGCCCTTATTTGCCAAACCCTGGTGCTAGACCACTGGCCTTCTACCAAAGACTTTCCTTTAAATTTTTGTATAAAAGGCAGTTGTGAAATGAGGACTCTGGAACCAGACATCCTGAGTTGGAATCCTAGCTCTGCCAATTACTTAGTGACTTTAATCTTAACTTCTCCACTTTCTTCCATATGTAAAATAAGAATATTAATAGTCACTACTTCATAGGGTTGTTGTGAGATTATGTAGTTTATTTATATTTTGTAAATATATTTATTTTTGAGAGAGAGAGAGAGAGAGAGAGTACAAGCAAGGCAGGGGCAGAGGGAGAGGGAGACACAGAATCTGAAGCAGCTTCCAGACTCTGAGCTGTCAGCACAGAGCCCAACATGGGGCTCAAACTCACAAACTGTGAGATCATAACCTGAGTCGAAGTTGGATGTTTAACCACTGAGCCACCCAGGCGCCCCAAGATTAGGTAGTTTAAAACATACTTAGAGCACTGCCTGGCACAATGGCAAACACATGTAAATGTAAACTATTATTGTTACTACTCTTGTAAAGATTTTCATATGAGAACTGTCAGCACAATGCAAGAGTTAAGTAACCTCTGAGCCCCATGTCAGTGCTCCATAAGGGCTGCCAAAGTTTTCATAACATGGTGCATATTGAAAATGATAAATATTTGTTCAACAAACTAGAGTAAATGGAGGAGTCTCTAACTACATGAGGGCTGAGGAGATCAATATCTCAGCCATGTGTAACCCATTTTGTGACACCTGGTGGTCCACAGCATTCTGGTTTGAAAGCTTTGCACCAGGCTCATCAGAATTAAATGAGAGAGATTCTAAATGGTGGCTTCATTAGAAATCCTAATTTACAATTTTGACATTTAGACCCCAGCACCTTCTAGGTCTATAAACCTCACAATGTCAATAGTGGTTCTATGGCTTTGCTCTTTGAACAAGTTAAGATAAAATAAAACAAAGCAACATCTGTTGAATATCATGCGTTTTTTTTTAATTTTTATTTTTTAATTGTATTTTTTTAATACAAAATGTATTGTCAAATTGGTTTCCATACAACACCCAGTGCTCATCCCAACAGGTGCCCTCCTCAATGTCCATCACCCACTTTCCCCTCCCTCTCACCCCCCATCAACCCTCAGTTTATTGTCAGTTTTCAAGAGTCTCTTATGGTTTGGCTCCCTCCCTCTCTCTCTTTTTTTTTTTTTTTTTTTTTTTTGAATATCATGTGGATTTAAACACCTTTTTTTCCCTGTAAAACTTCAATCTAGCAAATACCACAAGTATAGAGGTATGGGCATTTAACTCAATATTGTTTAAAAACAGGAGGTTTTCAATCAAATTTCAAATGATGACCCACTCTTTCTATTTGATATTATTCTTTGGGAAGGGATGGGACAAAAATAGCTCAGGATATAAAATGACTATTTTCTCTGGTTTTCTATTTGAGTCCATTGGCTTTGATTTTATGGCATGATAGGACTGTTTTTCATTTGTGACCTCTCCAAGCACTGATTTTTTTTTTAATTTTTTTTAACGTTTTATTTATTTTTGAGACAGAGAGAGACAGAGCATGAACGGGGGAGGGGCAGAGAGAGAGGGAGACACAGAATCGGAAGCAGGCTCCAGGCTCTGAGCCACCAGCCCAGAGCCCGACGCGGGGCTCGAACTCACGGACCGCGAGATCATGACCTGAGCTGAAGTCGGACGCCCAACCAACTGCGCCACCCAGGCGCCCCTCCAAGCACTGATTTTTAAGCAACTCATTAGCATATGCTTCCTCTGCATGATTCACCCATTCAAGCAATTGATTCCTTGGTTTCTTCAACACACTATGAATAATATACTATTTTCCTCGCATAGACATTCCAAATTATGGTTTAAATATGGTGAGCCAGAAAAAAAAAAGTGCTTTCTTTCAAGTCAACTTCCTGAAAAGTATCCTAGACAAAAGCATGGTACAAATGAACCTTCTTAGGTAAAGCAGGGCTTTGGCTACAGAAGCCAATTCTTCCATGTAAGTCTGACTTATGCGGCACGCTGTCAACTCTACTAGAATCTGTGGCACTGGACACATTGCATTTTTCCATTGCCATTGTCAGTACCCTAGTTTATGCCTTTGTTAGTTCACGCCTTGACTTTCGTGTTAGCCACATGATTGGACTGCTTCCTTTTCCTCTTCTAAGACCGCCCATAATAACTTCCTAAAACATAACTTAGATAGTATCGTTTCACTTCCCCAAATCCTCCAATAGCTCCATCCTGCTTAAGGAATAAACTCCTAGGAATCATAGAAATTCTAGAATGTCACCATTGGAAAGAATCCTGGAGTATAATTCAGTGGTTGCCAAACTCTGGTTTCTGGACCAGTGCCAGAAGTTTGCACCAATCCTAAATGGAAAGGAAAAAAAAAAGAGAATGAAGTGGGCATTCCATAAAATGAAATTTAACCATTTCAAAAATTCTTTGAAAGTATCCCAAATTTTTGTTTTGAAATATACTTTATTTTATGAAGTGATGGTACTAATCGATGGTATCTTTTTGTTTGTTGTTTTTAACGTTCATTCCTGGCAAATGATATCAGCAACCATTTGTTGCTTCATGCCTGCCCCTGTTAAAAATTTTGCTAATCCATGCAATCCAAAAGTCTGGGAGCCACCCACTTCCTAAATAAGAAAATTGAAGAAAGAAGAATTAAATGTCTTGCTTAAGGCCATGCTAATAGTGGCATTTCTGGACTGTAAACCCAAATATTATCCTCAACACTTTACCATGACATTCAAAGCTCTCTATATTTAAATCCCAGTATGCCTTTGCAGCTTTATCATCAGGGTGCCCCCCAAAGAAATCCTGTGTTCTAAACAGTCATGATTATGTGCCATTCCTTGAACGTGCCTTGCATTCTTTCCCTACCCAAACTGTCTTCCCCAAATCCTTCCCAGTTCAAGTACTGCTTCTTTTACAATAATTTAATGCCAGAAGGGATCCTTCTCTTTTTTGTGCTCCTGTAAATTTCTACAATTTATCAGCATATCATATCTTGCCTAGGCTGTTATGAGATATTGCTTATACCTCCCACTATGTCCTCCAATTCAGTAAATGGTATCACTATTTACCCAATTTTTCAAGCTGGAAACTTTGAAGTCATCTCTTACTACTGTCTGCACCAATATCTAATTAATCATGAAGCCCTGTCATCTTTACCTCCAAAGTTCATCTTGTATATCTCTGCTTTATTTCTTTAACTGGACTACTACACAGATCACTCTGTGTTTCCTTGTTATACTCTGAAATCCATGCTTTACTTCACGGCCAATTTTAGGTCTGGTACCTCTCCTTGTAAATTCCTTCAGTGGTTTTCCATAGTCTTAAAGTCTAGATTGTTCAACATGTTATACAAGATATGTAGTACCCTTGTCTACTTCCACAACCTTATCTCTTGCTACTCTTGTTTGCGCACTTCCCTTCAGCCTTATTGCACCTTCAATTCCTTGACTGAATTTTTCTCATTCTTGTACTCTCTTGCTAACAGAGCCTCTCACCTCTCTGGACCTTTACATGTGCTGTTTACACAGCCTGGAGCACTTCCTTTAGGGGACCTTCCTGGATTCCCTAAGTACCTTTCCTTTTCCATAGCACTTAACCACATTGTATTATAGTTGCTTGTATAATTGATTTCCTTTCTGCTAGACTATATGAATTATGAGGTCAGGGATCATATGTATTATACTCACCATTGTATTCTAGCTCTTAGTTCTGGCATATAGTAGGCACTCAATAAGCGCATGCTGTATGAAAGAAAGTTTAATACTACACTTCCTCTTACATGATTGAGACTTGTATACCTGTTGTATTTCCTTAATTTGATTATAATATCCTGAAAGTCATAGAAATCTTTCACATTATAGTACCATTTTATAGTACCATACATATTTTAGACTGTTGGTAAATATTTGGTAAATACCTGATTAAGCTATTTTTTCTTAAGGGACCAAGGAATTAGATACAGCCCAGGATAAGATTTACAATGCATATTTACAATTTGAACTGTAGCACAACCCTCTACAATGTAAGGATTTTAGGCTCATACTAGTACTGATTGCTTACGATTTACATTTCAGGTGCTACACTCACCCTCCATAAAATATTCCTACCTTCCCAGGTTTAAATTAAGAAGTACTCTATAGGTTCATAAACATAAAATATAATTGTTCAAATAGGAACTCTGCTGCATTTTAGATAATAAAAATTGTAAAACTCTTAAAGTGAATAAGATGTCTAGGCCTTCATTTATGTGTGGGGTGTGTGTGTGTGTGTGTGTGTGTGTGTGTGTGTTTTGTTGTTTTAAGGATTGAACTCAGGGTGGACTTTACAAGAAGCTATGGTAAGAGTGATAGCTTCACAGTAAAAGCAAATATTTTACTTTCACCATTCAAAAGTCAGTCTAGGTTTTTTTTGTGTGTGGGGCGGTTATCTATTGAAAAGACATTTTTCAACCTCTAGTTTATTTATTCTTTTTTCAAGATCCAGAACATATGGAGATGTCATCAGTCACAGATACTTCAAATTGCACAAACAGGCCTCTAATCTCAGCCTCCTTGTATGCATAATAATACCTGAATTCTTCAACAAAATATTCCATAAGGCAGGAAGCTTCTCTTCTCTTTGTTTTCATCAGACTCAACCTAAATGGATTATTCTTTTTTGTAAAAGGTGAACAAAACATTATTAGCACTAGTGATTATTATTTTTTTTTACAAGTTATTCCTCAAGACTGGCTCATTCTTCTTGCATACAAAGGTTTTACCTCTCAGACCACGATTTGTTGAGTCCAGAACAAACTGAAACTGCATGATGAGAATAGTTTAACTTTTATGTAACCTATCTGAATGACAGCCCAGTGTACATAGTGAAAGACAGTGCCAAAAGACATATTATGCTCAGGAGTGGGAATGGTGACAAGATTCTGTGCCTATACTCAAAGAAGTGTTTCCTGATCTTCCAGTGTAAGTGGGTGCTCACCTCTCTCCCATTTATGATCCTATATCAAACTGAATAGTTCTTGACAATGGATTGGACAATGTGAGTGAAGGAAAGGGGGAAGGAATGAAGAATACCTTCACCAGTATAATCCCAGCATTATCACCTGGCTCATGGTAGGCTCTAAATAAATATTTATTAAAAGAATGAAGAGCTGGAAATAAAACACATTTTGGCACTGTCAGCCACAATATATAGACTATAAAATCAATGCTTGTTTATATTACTAAGTGGCCATGTGTGTAGTTGATAGGGCCATAGTTTTGGAAGTCAGGAAGACCAGGGTTCAAATCCTGACTTCACCATTGAAGCTATCTGACCTTGCAAGAGTTACTCATCCTTGCTTTCCCTGCCTATAAAATGGAAATCAAATCATACCAACTTCAAAGACAGTGGGGCAATTAACTGAAATAATACATTTAATGTACTTCGAATGGTGCATGGCAGAGAGTATTTTATAGAGGTAGCTATTATTGTTGTTATTGTTAGAGTGTAATAGCATGTAATACCATTAGGTGTCTGGGTAATAGTAAATATCCAGTAATTGTTAGCTCTAAGTATTATAATTACCATTATAATAGTTTTCTTTAAATTAAATTATTTTAATGCTTATGGGAACAAAAATTGCACTTTTTTAATATTGGGCATAGATTGTTAGTCATCATTGCAGTAATTGTTATCTCTTAAATTGGAATAGGCATGGGATATCTTTGCATTTATAACAATAAGGGCATTGGTTATTGCTCTTTTCATTTATTTTTTTTTTCTTTTGTTTTTTTTTTAATTTTTTTTCAACGTTTATTTATTTTTTGGGACAGAGAGAGACAGAGCATGAACGGGTGAGGGGCAGAGACAGAGGGAGACACAGAATCGGAAACAGGCTCCAGGCTCTGAGCCCTCAGCCCAGAGCCCGACGCGGGGCTCGAACTCACGGACCGCGAGATCGTGACCTGGCTGAAGTCGGACGCTTAACCGACTGCGCCACCCAGGCGACCCTGCTCTTTTCATTTATGTAAATTGTTCAAAAATAAACAAATTGAACAATTTGTTTATTCTAACCCTGAAAATTTGTAAAAAATATTAGTACAGGATAAAGTAGGGTTTGACCATAATAGCTACATGGCTTTTGCTTTCTTTGATGAATTTGCTTTCAAATTCATTCAAGGATATACTTGTTTTCATGCACTTGGCATAACTGCTCCAGTTTCTAAAAGTGTGTATCTATGGAGATTTGTGCACATATATGTGTATCTATGTATATACATACCTATTTTTATATATTTATTATATACATAAAATATTAAAATATTTGCTACCTAGGACCACTATAGATAATAGTTGAAGGAGTGCAATTCAGACACTAAGCAAATGGTAATTACTATTGGAAATCACAGATTGAGCCAATGCAAATTTGTAGGCTTTAGAAAGATAACTATTCTTCAGGTTTATTTTCTAATTTGACCTTATATGTTTTTTGGTGTTTCTTTTAGCATTTTTCCAGCTTTCCTGAAATATGATTGACACATGAGAGTTGTATATATTTAGATTGCACATTGTGATGTTTAACGTTGTACAGTGGGTGATTTCATATACATATACATTGTGAAATGGTTAGCACAATCAAGTTAATTAAGATATCTGTTACCTCACATAGTTACCACTTGTTTGTCCAAACCACAATGAGATATCACCTCATACCTGTTAGCATGGCTATTATAGAAAAAGTAAGAAGTAACAAGTGTTGGCAAATATATGGGGAAAAGAGAATCCTTGTGCACTGTTCGTAGGAATGTAAATTGGTACAACCATTATGGGAAAAAGAATGGAGTTCCCTCAAAAGTTTGGAAATAGAACTGCTATATGACCTTATGTTTTTATTTCCACACAATTCATTTTCCTTTCACTATATCACTTATTTTATGTCAGCATGCTATGAATGGTTACCTAGGAGAAAATGAAATTTATGTTTTTAATGTTTATTTATTTTGAGAGAGACAGAGCAAGAGTGGGAGATGGGCAGAGAAAGGGAGAGAGAGAATCCCAAGCAGGCTCTTAGATGATAGTACTGAGGGGCTTAATCTAACAAACTGTGAGATCATGACCTGATCCAGAATCAAGAGTTGGGTGCTTAACTGACTGAGCCACCCAGGTGCCCCAAAACAAACTTTACATTATTGACAAACTCAGTCTGATTTTTTAAAATCAAAACCAAGGTTTTTTTTTAATATCATAGTTAGCAAACCAATAAAAAATCCAGAATAGTAATTGAACACCTACTATATGTCTTCTTTATGTGTCCCTACTGTTTGTCAGTGGAGAAGGTTTGAAACTCTGTCTCTGCCCTGAAAGAACCTCAAACACACACACACACACACACACACACACACACACACACAATTCAACTTTTGTTGAATTCCTACTTTTTAAAGGCACTATACTATGCTGGGCATCTTTGTAATGTAGCATCTCATGTAATCATTATTATAACCCTTTGAGGTTATTTCTATTTCATAAATAGGAAAGATGGATCTCGTCATGGTTATGAATTAATTGCCCAAAGTGATTAATGAATTAAGTGGTAGAGCCAGCGCTCAGGCCTATGTCTTCTGTCTCCAAAGACTCCTGCGTTATTATACCATGTTTATGTAACTGAAAACTAAGAAATATGCCTGCAAATAGTAGCAGTAGATTATAGAGAGTCTGTAGGAAACATTCTGGTTCTTGTTCCCATACTTTATTGTGTTGATCTCTAGTTGTCTCAGGAGTATAATTTACTACTATTACTACGACTACTAATATATTCATTATTAGTAGTAATATTATTAGTATCAGCTATTGTTTGCCAAGATTATGTTACACTTTCTCACCACATTCAAGGATTAAAGCATTATTCCTCACCAAAAACTGGAGGAGGTAGTTTTTTCCTTGTTTTATGGATGAAGTAAACTGAAACTCAGAAAATTTAATAAACTTGTTCAAGGTCACATGTTTAGAATGTGACAGAGCTCAGATCAGAATGTGACAGAGTTGAGATTAGAATCCAGATCTCTTTGACTTCAACATCCATTATTTTAAGCACTATACTTTAAGTTTTTTTTTTTTTTTTTGTATCTTATATAGTACTCTGTACATTAGTGGGGACATGGTTGATGCTTAGTGATTACTTATCACCTTAGCAACCTAGGATAAGCGACTTTGTCTCTCTACTTCAGTGTCTACAATTTTCACAAAGGTGGCTAATAGGAATATTATGTGAAACCAGAGAATGAACTGGTCAGCCCAAAAGAGTGAGTCTTTACCTGATTTCTTCCAGGCTTCAGACTCTATAGACTATGTCTATATTCCTGGATTGACTTTATTCATCATTCCTTGCTCATAATTCATCCAGCCTTTATTATAATAAATATATATTGAGTCTTATGTGCCAGGCCCTGTTATAAATGGTGAAAAATAAGGCATAGTCCCTATCATCATTGAGTTTATATTCTAGAGCCAGGAGACTTGTGACTACTTACTAGTCACAAGTAAACAGTTAAATATATAATATCTCCAGATGGTGATCAGTGACATGGAGAAAAAAATTAAAGCTTGTAAGGAGGATTGAGGTTGAGGTAGGATGAGAGAAGGGACTGATATTTTAGACAGGGTGGTCAGGAGAGTTTTTTGATGAGATTTGAGTAGAGGTATGAAGGAAAAGAAGCAAGCTATGCAGATATGATGAAGAAGAGTGTTAGAGGCAGAAGGAACAGCAAATGTCAAGGCCTGGAAGCAGGGGCTTTCTTGACATGTTAGAGGAACACCAAAATATGATCAATGAGATGTTATAATATTTGCTAAATGACTCACCACTGATACAAAAGATTTAAAAGCCCTGTGCCAAAGTTGGCTATGTATTTGCTACTAGAATAGATTTGGCATAATGAAAGAATTCAAGAACAGGACCAATGGGAAAAGATTAGTGTTTGGAGCCCACTCATCAAGAAGAAATAAATGAGATGGGATATTTAATGACTGTCATCAGCAGTTCCACACAAGGTTTTATTTTTTTTTATTTTATTTTTTTTAATTTTTTTTCAACATTTATTTATTTTTGGGACAGAGAGAGACAGAGCATGAACGGGCGAGGGGCAGAGAGAGAGGGAGACACAGAATCGGAAACAGGCTCCAGGCTCTGAGCCATCGACGCGGGGCTCGAACTCACGGACCGCGAGATCGTGACCTGGCTGAAGTCGGATGCTTAACCGACTGCGCCACCCAGGCGCCCCTCCACACAAGGTTTTATAAGGAGCAGTGGAATAGCCTTCTGAGGACTAAATTTTTCCTTCCCTTTAGGAAGTAGTTACAAATTAGAAAATCAGTCAAGAAAGACTGTGGTGTCCGATGGTATAAGAATTGTTTGGGGTTGGTAGGAAGCAGGAGGGTAGTTGTATCCAGTAAACAGGTGAGAAATTTAGAATACATAAAGAAAATAGGTTGAAGTGAGAAATTTCAGAATGGAATTAATCTCCACTTTATTTTCAAACTAAACAAAGTGTTTGATATAAGGAGAAATAACTCTAAAACACCAGCTTTACTGACATGTTCTTAGTCAGTTGCATGAATGGCACGGTTCTAAAGACAAGTGAACGTGATGTTAAGGTGAGTAAGCCTGAAAGTGGCTTCCTAGGGAGGTTTGCATTGCATTCATTGGTGCATTCATTCAACTATTTATTTATGTACATACTGATGTCCTGTCTAATCCAAAAGGAGTTGAAACAGGCTACAGACCTATGTCTATAATATACAAGATGAAAAGTAAAAGAGGAAATTAGGAATAAATAATATTAGTAGGAGAAAAAATATAATGAAATTAGGGTGAAACTGTTTAAACTGCATGCCACAAGATTCTGCACAGTTAGCTAGAGGGAGACCATGCACATATAGCTCTGAGATTTCTAGAAACAATTGGAAGAGCTCAGTAAATAGTTATTTGATGTGTAGTTCCCATAAGATAAAAACTAAGTAGAGGTTCAAGAGAGGCAAGAGTGAAATTTTGTCTTCTCTGTGGTAGACAGATCCCAAGATGACCCACATGATTCTGTATAATCCTTTCCCCTTGAGTATAAGCACACCTGTGACTTGCTTCTAACCAATAGAATATAGCAAAGGTGATGGAATGATACTCTGATATCACATTGTTATAAAAGATTCTATCTTAGCAGACTGGAGTAGGAGATTCTCCATTGCTTGCTTTAAAGCCATAAGCAGCCATGTTGTGAAAGGGCCAATGAAGGGGCCACAGAGTGAGGAATGGCTTGCAGCCTCTAGATGCAGAGAGTGGTCCCTCACTGACATCCATCAAGAAAATGGGATCTCAGTCCTACAAACAAGTGGAGATTCTTCCAATAACAGGAATGACCTTGGAAAGAGATACTTCCCTGGCCAAACCTCTGATGAGACTACAACATTGGTTAACACCTGGAATGCAACCTGGTGAGATCTGAGAGCAGATCTAGCTAAGCTGTGCCTGGACTCTTGATCTATGGAAACTATGACATGATCAACTTGTATTGTTTTAAACCATTAAGCTCAGCCTCAAAGTATCCCTTAGTCTCAGTCGTCAGTAGATCTCTAAGGGAAGTTGGGAAGCTAATTTCCATGGAAATTTACACTTCTCGCAGAGGACTTAATTGCAGTTCTAAGTAGAATCAGGATAAATAGGTTATGTGACTATTGAAGGTCCCTAAAAGATCTTTCCTTATATGTATACAGAACCCTGCTTTGAGATACTTGAATGTAGGAATCTAAATCATCTGGAACAAGGTCTGTCACCTTCCACATGGGACTCTTATATGGTATCCATCTACTCTTTGGCACTTTGAACACTTCAGGCTTTTACTGAGTATGTAATTACTCTACTGACTGCTAAACAATAATGTCGTTTGCTGAATTCCTTTATCACTAGACACAAAATATATGTTCAAAAACAATTATGCAAGAGTCTTACTGATCTTCCAAATATCTTTAAAGCTTTTTAACTTATAATTAACACATATACTTGTCTACTTTGCTTTAGCAAATGTGAAACAGAATGGTTTTCCTGCCATAGCATTTTCATCATTCTCCAGTCTTCTCTGTAATCCTTGAAAATGTGAAGGTGGATGGGTGCTTTTGCTTTACAATTCAGTGTGATAAAACCTATAGTTTCTGTTCAAGAGCCCCATTTAATTTAAAAGGGAAAAGGACTGATTTTATTCCAAATTAATACATTTTATCATCCAGGAGACTGATGGAATTATATAATTCTCTCAATTAAAGTAGATAATAAAGTTTGAAGACATATTTTACAACTTTTCACTATTATAGATCACATAGGAGTCTAGCTTTTTTTTCCCTTCATAGCCTGAGGGGGTAGAAACTTTTGTAAACTCTACCTTTCAAGAGACAACAGGTTTTATCCTCAATAATGAACAACTGTACAGTGTCATCAGTGAAGGAAAATATTCCAAATAAACAGACCCATTACTTCACTAAAATATTGCTTATGTCTTCCAGTCTTAAATATCCAGCAAATATCTTGTGAAAACAGGCAGGATATCAATAACAGACACAAACTACAAAATGAAATGAAACATTTTACTTAGGTAATTATCAATTTGATTGATGGTATGGAACTGGTCATTTATTTTGTTTAGGATGAGTTACAGCCTTAAAAATCAGAACTAAATCAATGGGGATTTTTAGGATTTTATTTCTCACCAGACTAATGTCTTTGCATTCAAATGCCACCAAATTTGTAGAGAAGGAAAAAATTTTCTTTTACCCTCTCAGGTTCAATACATGAGGCCTGTAAATTAAACTGACAAAAGAGATTAATAGGAGAAAAGGTTTATTTTGCATGCACATGGGAATTTCACAGAAAAGAGGTGACAACCCAAAGAAATAGTTAGGCTTGAGAACTTATAGACCACCTTAACAAAGGGCAGTACATTGTGGAGAGGTGACAAGGTAAAGGAAAGGGGATTTGGGCATTTAGGGGCAGTCAATTGTGGGAAGGCAAATATATAAGGAAGCTAATGGAAGATATGGGTTGGTTATTTTTAATAAGATTTGTTTATGTAGACTCATCTTGGTATTGACTTTCTGTCTCCTGTGTCTTTCTCTCTTCCCTGGTATGGGAGAGGGGAAGGAGGACACCTTCACAAAGGGAAATTTATACTTTTCTTGTAGGCAGAAAGGGGGAGGTCAGAGAGTTCTTTCTGTGTCTTCTGTTTCTCAATTGCCTTCAGCTCCAAATAATCCTTATGCTAACATGGCATCTCTAGGAAGGCATATTCTGAGCACTTTCACCAGTAAAACCTTGATTAATCAATATCCAAAATATTGTGAATTTCAATTAACCAGAAGTTTCCCCTCAGTAAATGATTAGAAATCAAATTGATTTCAGAGATATTAAGAGAATCATCAACTTCTGACATGACTTAGACCCCATGCATATTAAGAATGGTCTACATTTTTCCTGTATGCTCAGTCCTTCTGAATGCATAGTGATTCCTCTGCTCATGATCCTGAGACCCTCTGAAAAGAAGGTAATGAATATAATACAAAAATGGTCATAACAATAACAGTAGTTGGCATTTACTGATTATTCTCACAATAATCCTTTACTGTTATTATTTCCATTTTTATAGTTAAGAAAAATGAAGCTCAGAGAAATTAACTAGCTTACCCAAGGTCACATGGGTAGTTAGTAAGGAAAAATTAGGCCCAAAGGCCAGTTTTCCAGGCTCCTAGACTATTGTGTTTTTCATTAAGTTTTCTTATCTATAAAGTGTGACTAATAAGATCATAAGCTTTGGAGATAGAATAATCTCATATATAACCCAAGCCTGTGATCCTAGATGTATGGTTTTGGGGATGTTGCTTATACTTCCCGAAGTTTAGTTTTCTGATTTGGAGTTCTTAGCTCTATTAACCTCATAAGGTTAGTTATTGTAAACATTAAAGAAGACAATCCATGTAAAGTCTTTAGTGCAATATCTTACCCATAATAAGTGTTCAGTGTCCATGATCCACTATTATTATTACCAATAATAAAAATATGAGTTGTAGTAGTTTATTAGTACAATTATCATCATAATTGTTTCAGCATGATTGTTAATTATTTCCATAGGCTCAACCTAACTTTTAGGCCAAATATGCATAATGCATACCTGATTAGAAATGCCTTGAGGGACACCAAATGACCTCTTTGAGCTTAAATGTCTTTCCAGTGGCCTAGCATACAATTCCGTCATTAACATTAGACTTTTAAAAGCTTTTGAATATACATACACACACATTGGCATGCTATTAACCCATTCCTTTTGGAGAACAATGCCCTCAGGGAAATGAAAATTGAGTCAGTTTTCATGAGGGTGGGGATAAGGAAAAAACATCATTGTCATTATATGTATACTGCCAGGCACCATTCTAAATTCTTCATTTTTGATCCCCATTGCAAACTTACTAAGTAGGCACTATTATTTTCCTTCTCACTTTATAGATAAGATAGAGGAGAAACAAAGGGATTAATTGACTTGCCCACAGTGTGCACCAGCACCAACTAGGATTCAAACCCAAATTTGCTTGATTCCAGGGTCACTGCTTTAAGGACAGTTGTATGCTGCTGGAACATAATCTCCTCAGTGGAGAAACTCAACAGGCAGAGGAACCCAAGACTGACCTCTGCTAAAGTCAGTATTAATCATTTGTAGTAAATGAATCAATGCTTTTTCTAGGAATGTACCACGTCTCATTGTTAAAATGTGACAATATTTGTATCATGACTATTACTTTGACTTTTCAATGAAAATAAATACAACTTATGTATTTCTTTTAAAGAGTCACACTAAATGAATGCTTATGGAGACAGATTTTATTAGCAAATAACTTTATTTTCTAATTTTAAACATTTAACACTTAGAGATGATTATATAGAAAAGCATAATAGAATTCAACTGCCAAACGTAATTATTTTGCTTAGATGATTTGAAGAATCTGAATCTGAATATGGGTAAATCTCCTATATATGACTCTGCAGTTGAAACAGTAATTTTCTTTACCAGTAATACTTCCCAAAAGTCAGATGGTACCTATTTATTATGCTATCCATTAATTATAATGCTACCTTTGGGCAATCAACTCTTCTTCATTTAATGAGCACATACCTGAAGATTGAACTGTTTTTCCTTATTCTTGGATTGTAGCCTACCTGTCTTCTCTTACCTCTTCTACTTTCCCAAGACATGCCAATCTCCCTATGAAACCAAACTACTGAAGAACTTCCCATTGTTTCCTCTCTGTCATTCATTCCAATCTCATGACACTCTCAGTAACCCATTCTTTCTTAATTATTTGGAGTATTTGTGTTGATCACACTACATCACTATATTTAATCAATGTAAGTTTAAATCTTATTGAGGATCTTTGGCTGTTCTCTGTGAAACTGGCTACAGAGCCATGAATTGATGATTTTTATTTCTTAGATTTGTCAAGTGTGTATTCATTTCAAAAGTGGTAAACTAAGCAGGTATAGGCCCAAATATCTGTTTTGTTTGACCTCTAGTATTCTCAAACTTTAGTTGCCAAACTTAACATCTAAAAATCACATAAAAATCTGTGTTGCCAGATTTGTTTTCAATTCCTTTATGTCAATCATGGCTACAGCTGAGTAGTAGCCACCTCCTTTCAAAAGGGAATGTATTCTCCAGGTTGTACAATCTATTGTCTCTTCTCTATTGTCCTACACCATTGTCCCATTTATTCATTTATATTTCCAGGCTGACTCTTGTAGCATGTACATTTAGAAACTGTTTATTTTTCAGGAAATGCATGCTCACTTTAGGAAAATTAGAAGATAAAAATAAGCAACAAAAAATAATAGACATTTGTAGATCCACCATCCAGAGTCGGTCACAATTAATGTTTGGTCCACATTCTTTCAGTCATTTCTGTCAAAAAGGTAGGTAGGTAAGTATGTATAATAATGATGACACACCAATATTTATTGTTTTTCCTTATTTCAATGTAATGAAGACAGACTACTTGGGGAATGAAAGGAAGTTCAAGTTAGTTTTCTAGTAAACTGAGAGATGGGCTTAAATATCTTTTGTTTCAGTGTTTGACATGGAAAATATGTCCAAATATGCCCTTCTAGTTTTTTGTTTAACAAACTTGTTATTATGATTGAAATGGTCTAATATGGACTAGGATATTTAAAATTTTTATGATTTTCATTTGGTAAGATCTGAGATGGTTGGTCAAGAAATGGATATGGATGAGGAATGTATAGTAGTTTGGTACTAAATTTAAGCTATCCCCTAAATCTTAAGGCTTCACATAAATTCCTTCCTTTTCATGTCCCCTGTGCTGGAATTGTCTGTATAACATCATTGGTAGAGTTTCAAGTCTATATTTGAATATCTTCAACAACATAGAATTCATTACCTCTTAAGCCACAACCTGACTTTTTGCTTAGGATTAAAAAGGCTTTCTTTTAATAAGCTTAAATCTGTGTCCTTAAAAATTCTACACATTATATTTAGTTCTACTCTTTGAGGACTGCAGAGAATAAATTTATTTCCTTTCCTATACATCAATCCTCTTAATATCTTAAGGGAATGCTACCATGTTATTTCCTCACTCAAACCTCAGCTCGTTCAATGTATCTTAATATTGATAGCATGGCTTTCAGGCCCTTTATCATATTGGGGGACCCCTCTGAAGATGCTGTCATATAGTAATATCTCAGATTTCAGCACCCATAAGAGAGAAAATAAATTGTATAAAAACTAAATCTCATTTTAATAAGATTTTAGTTTCATTGAATTTAACTGGAGCCAGTTTTTGCTGCTCTTGATAGAGTCCATAGTGCTGAACTATGCAAACAATTGCATAAACTTTTCACTGTGTTCTACCTGTTACAGACAGTTTTGGTGGAATCCTTACCTTAAATATTTCACCAAACTTCATGGATATCATTAATTCACTATCAGTTTAACTATTTACCATTTTCTAAATTAACTTGATCTATAGAAGTAAGATTCCTAACAACACTTCTTACTATGTCAGTCAGTATCATATTTAATGAGAGATGGTCTTAGAAGCCATTCAGGGCATATTGCATAAAAACTCTCCATCCTGACAGGGTCAGAGTCCCAAAGGGCAATCAGGTTTGTTCCAAATGGCCTCAAGAAAAATCTGTACTTTCCAAAGTTCTCAGATTTTACAAAATCAAAAGAAAGCCAAAAATCAGCATTCATGATGTTGGGAAGGAAAAACTTTCTCTACCCTCTTACATTAAGTCACTGCGGCTCACAAATTAAAGACAAATTAACAGGAAAAGAGGCATACACATTTTGTTGATATTCTTATATGAATTGGGGCTTCACAGAAAAGAAGCAAAAACCCAAAGAGGCAGTTAGGCCTGGGGGTTAATGATGTATGGTAGTTAAGGGTTGTGTAGTAAGGTTTATTAGGCAGACTGAAGTTGTTCTGGTTATAAGAATCATTCTCTTCTTTTGGGTATGGGCGAGCTGGGGGAGACATTTATAAAGGGAAATTTATACTCTGCTTTTAAGCAGAAAGGAGGAAGGCAGAGAGAGCTCATCCTATGTCTGCTGTTTCTCAGATGCTTTCAGCTGAAAATAATCAATATGCTAAAGCAGCATATATTGGGGTGGCATGTCTTGATCCCCTTCAATTACTCAAAATTAAACTTGGCATTTGGGGAATTAGTCAACCTGTTCAAAGGAAATATGTAAACCATTTATTGGTACATTGCTTGTTTTTTTTTATAAGTTTAGTTTTATTTATTTTGAGAGAGATAGCAAGCAAGGAGGGACAGAGAGAGAGGGAGACAGAATCCCAAGCAGTCTCTGCACTGTCAGTGCAGAGCCTGATGCAGGGCTCAAACCCATGAACAATGAGATCATGACCTGAGCTGAAAACAAGAGTTGGATGCTTAAGCAACTGAGCCACCCAGGCACCCCACACATTGGTTGCTTTTGAGATAACTGACCTATGACCTCATTTATGAGATGTTAGAAGCTAGTTCAGTTTGTTGAAGTTCATCACCCATGATTTGAAATATAATATTCATATTCTGTTCTTTGTAATACAGCATATGGTTACATGGTGCTTTTATTATTCTCTAGTTCATGTGCACAAGTCTTGTCTTGCCAACTGTTTCATAAGCTTTTTGAAACCAAAACTCATGTCATCTACTTCTTTTGTGGTTTTCCCCCCATCACATCTAGTACAGTAAGTACTTAATAATTACTTCTTAACTGGGCAAGATCTGCATTTGAGCTGTGTAGCTTGGCTCCATTCTAACATTCCAGTTTATGCCATTGTGCCCACCCGGCTTTCTAGGAAGATTTCAGTCACATGAGAACTGGGCAGAGAAGTTTAGATGACTTAGAAAAGCCAGGCTTCAATGCTAGAGAAAAAACTAAAAGTTCTTATGCTGCTACTCAGATGTCAGATGCCCTAGCTTATACAGATAGTGCAGTTATTGAGGCTAGCTGGTCCTGGCAAGTTTAAAGCTCTGCATGTAGCCTTAACTTACTCTTTGTGGACCATTGGTAAAAGGTGTTCACAAATTAGGCCAAGTACTCCCCCAAGTCATGGTTTACATGTTTACTTTGTGAGATTTACTCTTCCTCCTGGCAAATTTTATTCCATCCCCCTCCTTTAGGAAATATGAACTTTGTCTCTGGTCGTGAAGATTTTGTATTAACCTGTTTTTCAATCTTTATTGAAGAAGATCATTTTTTCTGCTGCTCTTGCTTCAATCAACTGAAAACTGGCAGCCACCTTACTCTGGTTCTTCTAAGTCTGCTACTAATCATTTCTCAAATTACCTGAGATTTTGTTGTTCTTCATGGTAGAAGATAGACCCTTAGACTCTTTTATCAGAAATCATCACTACTCTAAAACAGCCACTAAGAGGTTCCTAGTCTATGTATTAAAAATATAAGTATCCCAACCATTCTCCTCCAAGTCATATCAGCATAATAGAAGTAGGTATACACAATGGAAATTAGTCATTGATTAAAGAGATTGTTTTAGTTCTAAATGTCCTGTTTTAGAGCATCAAACTATAAAGAAATTTTAAGGTAAAATTTGCACTAGTTCTGTCTTGTTGAACAATCTATATGTTGATTGTCAAATAGTGAACACCAATAACAGATCAGCTATGCCATTAGTCATGTGATACATTAATATATCAAAATCTTAAATAAATTACTTTTATTAATTGAGTAATATATATGTATAGTATCTAAAATTTTCAAGTAGCATAACATTGCATGTAAATGAAGTAGTCTTTCCCATATCATCATTCTTGCTTCTGAGAGGCAATCACTCTTAACAGATTTTTGTCTAAACTTCTCCCAGATTTCTGTAATTATACAAGCTTAGGTGTGTCTATGTTGTCTATATATACTTTTTTTTTTCATTTTACACAAATGGGGGTAAACTTGATGTAAAGTTCTATACTTTGTGTTCCCTTATCTTCACAATATGAATTGAAGATCATTTCATTTCGGCACATATTGATATGATTATTCTTTTAACATACTGCATATTATTTTACTGTATAAATGTTCCACAATTTATTTTAAAAAGCCACCATCCTCATCTAAGACACTTTGTGTGTGTGTGGGGGGGGGGGGGTGTATGAGGGCGAAGGCAGGGGAGAGGGAGAGATGAAGACAGAAACAGACAGACAGACAGAGATAGAGAATTCTGACAAAATTTTCTTAATACATGAATTTGATAAACATTGGATTGACTGTTCATATGATCTTTTTATTGCTGACAGTTATGCCAGTTGGGGAAAAAATATATCAATTCAATTTTGTAAGTATTTATAAAGGCTTACTCTGTATCCAATATTATATTAGACACTAGACAATTTATAAAACTAAATACCTGTTCACATATGTTTTCCTTTGTAATTAAGACCAGATTTACACACATGAAATAGTGAGAGAAGATTATGAGGTTGGTATGCTGGAAAAGAAGCACCAATTATGTGCTCAATATAAACAGGGAGGCTCCCAGAATGACAGCAGGCTGTGTGTATAGGCCAACTGAAGTGACACTCTCCATCAGAATTCCACACTGGGAACATAGCTTGCCTTTCTGGGATACCTGAGGTTAAACCTAATCTCAATTTTGAAGACTGTGAACAAATTTTCAAGACTATGAGGTTTCTTCACAGAGAAACAACTTGATAAGAAGTAAGAAAATCTGACAAACTGCAAATTAAAATAATATTTATCTATATCAAGGCTATTTTGCTCTCAGAAAAAAAAAACCTGAATAATAGTCTTTCCAAAGTGCCCAGATATAAGCTTATCTATAACATATAGATACAACTAGGAACATATCTCTAACATTTAATAAAGTACAAAAGAAATACATTAGTTTCTCAAAAATACTTTTTTGTCTGACTTTCCATTCTCTTCAACAAATATTTCTTGAGTAGCTACTATATACAAAACATCACAGTAGGCATTTCGGGAATGCAAACTCAAAGGCAATCCACTAGTCTTAGGAGATTTGCTTCCTAATCCCAGCTCTGCTACATGCTAGTGATGTGATTTAGAGATTCATTTCTTGTTTTGTGGCTTGGGGGCTGGATTGGATGACCTCTGAGATTTCTTTTGGCCACAATATGATCCAATCCAGTGAGTATCCCTAAGAGGTTTACAGTATTTTGTGTGGTTTGAAACTGTTAAAGAAAAAAATCTATGAGAGAAAGCAGAAAGATATCAGTAATATCAAAAGAGAGTTACAAACAAAATGATGTAGTTTCAAAAGAAGGAACTATCATATCAATGGATGATGTCATTAATAGCTTCATAGAGGAAGTGGTCTTGAAGGATTGAGCTTTGATAGGCAAAAATAGGGGTCATGGAAACTGCTCAGTTCCTTTTGTGTTCTTTCTCCATCCTGGATATTACTCAAGATTTGTCATTGAAAAATTAAATATGACAGAAAGTCAACCTTTGAGTTCTGTTTTTTTTTTAAGTAGTTGGTCAATATGTATATATTGGAGTGGTAGACAGTGAATCTAAAAGGGAGATGATAGACTAGGAGCATGGAGTAGGAATCATAGGATTGGTGTTCTCCTGCAAATGCCAATAGCATTATCCCTTATATTTGTATAATGCTTAATCTGCAAAGTGTTTTGATACAACCAATCTCTAGGATGTGAGTCTATGATAGAGCTATTAAGGGCATGGCTTTAGACTCAAACAAACCTGGATTTATATCTCAGTTCTACCATTTATAAGTGGTATAATCTTGGACAGTCACTTGGTCTTTTGTGACTCTGTTTTCTTATTTGTAAAATGGGAATAACAACTACATCATTAGAAGGCTATAAGTTTTAAATAATATTGTGTTTATAAAACATTTAACAACATAACTGACATAAGACATGCTCCATAAATTGTAGCTAAAGGATAATACATCAGATACTGTTATTCTCTTTCAATAGAAAGTTAAAACTGAGCTCTGAGATTCTGTGTCATTTATTAGAATCTAGTATTTTTTCTATCATACCAGTGATTCCCAGCCTGAGTTTTCTACCCACACCCTCTCCCCAGGGGGGAATCTGTGAAGGTAATAATGAGAATTTATGAGTCATTTTCAATATTTGAAATGAGCCTAACAGAGAGCATTCATTTACTTGTGATAAATTACACAACTTAACAAAAATGTCAAGTTTCTTTGCTTTTGCCTGAAATTATATCAGCTCATTTTGGTAATACTGGTTATCTCATGCTGATGGGAAACTGATTGGCAACTATGTATGTCTTTGATAAATAGAAATGGGAAAAGTGTGTTTTATCATAAATGCAATTGATCTAGGAGATATTGTTTTAAGCTTGGGAGAACATGGAAGAAAAATAAAATATTCTCTTGTTGCTTAAACTATTGAGAAGCTACACCATGCTTCCTCACTGGCTCAGGGAGAATGGGGAATAAGGAGAGTAGAAAGATAGGAAGTTGTTGTCAGAGAGAACTTCAGAGTTTGAAAGCTGGAAGGTAAATTTATTTATTTATTTATTTTTACATAATACATGTGCTTGAAATGAGGACATGACTTGTGGTTTCTTCCTATGAGAAGATGAGGAAACTGTAGCCCAAAGATGGACAAGGAATTGGCCAAGTTTGCAGAAGCGTCTTATGGTAGAGCCAATATTTCAAGTCAGTTTCATGACTCCCTGTTTCATAGCTCTTTCCACTCTAAAGCAAAGAAATATAGTTATGCTGTCTTGAGTTCATCACAATGTCTACATTTTGATATTGACCGATTCTAGTCAAAGAGAGAAAACACTGGTTAAGATGAATGGAAATGCAGTTGAGACTTACAGACAGCTGACATAAAAAGGCCTCTTTTGTTTTGATTTGCTTCTTTATTGACAATGAAGATCACCATAATCTTCTCTAAAGCTGTACTGAGAATTCTTCAGTTCCACTTCATTCTTCAGAGTTAATACAAATGCAACAGGCACAGAGGGAAAAGGGGGTGAATAATCATAGTAGTTATAATGTAGTAAGCACCAATCATATGTCAGGACTTTACTCATGCATCTCTATTTGTTGAGTGCCTATTGTGGGTAGAGAAGTCTTTTTACCTGGATTACCTCACTACAACCTTATAAGATTGGTAATTATCCTTAATTTACAAATGAAGAAGTGAACATAGAGTTGGTGAGTGACTTACTCAAGGTCAAACAGCCAGGAATATTAATTAGATTTGGAAGTTGAACCAAGATCTATCTGACTCTTACATGCATGTTCTTCTGTTATTCTTTCCTAGTTTGATTTTTTTGCTATGCTACCTCACCACAGAACTTGTTTCCGGCATTACTCTCAATTCCCACTTTCCCTGATATCCATTTTTCCTTTTTTGTCATATTGATGAAAGCATAAAGGTTAGGGAACCAAAGATAGAAAGGCAAATATATTCATGTTAATGAAGCAAGTTGTGCATAGGTTTGTTTGCACACTAAATAGAGTAATAGGTAGAAAATGTTTGATTTAGAGATAAGAGACACATAGGAAACATTTTATGTTAATAGACACGATTTATTGACTACTTATTTTTATGTCAGCCAGTATCTTTTTTATGCATTTCAATATGTTTAATTTTTATAGCAACAATATAAAATAGGTATTATTATTATCATCATCCCTATTATGTAGAGAGTGAAAGTAAGCCACAGAGAGGTTAAATAACTTGCCAAAAATACTACGTCATAAGTAAGAAAACTTACTTCAGAGAGATTTAAACCCAGGCAGCCATTTTGCAGAGTTTGTGCTTATAATCATCAGGCTAATACTTACAACATAATACATATTACCATAATTAAATGATTATTTAAAATCTAGAAGTGAGGGGAGCCTGAGTGGTTCAGTCTGTTAAGCGTGTGACTCTTGGTTTTGGCTCAGGTCATGATCTCACGGTTCATGAGTTTGAGCCCTGTATTGGGCTCTGTGCTAATAGTGCAGAGCCATCTTGGGATTCTCTCTCTCTCTGCCTCTCCCCTGCTTGTGCTCTCTCTCCCAAAATAAATAAATAAACTTTAAAAAAGCATCTAAAAGTGAGCAGATAAAGCTATAAAATAGAGTAGTAGCAATGAGAACTGAAAGAAGGGTATGAATGCCATAGTCATTTAAGAGAAAGAAGCAACTGGATTTGGCAAGTCTCAGATTTGAGTGACAAAGAATGATTGTATCATCGGTAGAAATTATTTTTTTTTTAATCTAAAGAGATAAAAGATTTGGGAAACAAAATAATTAATTTGTTTTTTGACATTATGAGATTGAGTTGATGGCAAAATGTCCAAGTAGAAGGATCTATTAAACAGATGAAATATGGAATTGAACGTCAAATGTGAATACAGAACCAGGCTCTGGAGGCGGAAGAGAGGTATATGAAGAGAGATGATAGTGGAAGCCAAGAGAATTGATGAGAACCAGGAGTAAAGGCTTAACAACATGTAGACATTTCCTAACTTCTCTTTCCCCATGATGTTAGTATTGCAATAAGATTCAACCTCAGATTTAACTTGTTCCCAGATAGGATGTTTCCCTGGTTTCTCAGACCCCTCTCTACCAATATTAAACCACAATAAGATGTAGTCCCATTCAGGAAAGGAACCTGTTAACACATTGGGCCTTTAAGGGAAGAAAACTTCCAGTGGACCCCTGTTGTGCTCTAAAATTATGTTTACTATTCCTTTTATAAAATTCCAGACAAATATTGAATTAGTTTTAATCCTTGAATGTATAACTTTTATTCAAAAACAATTACAAATGCAACATAAATAAAACCACAAAACTGATAATTTAAAAAGTCATGTTAATTAATCAAGTTATACTGAAATAAAGTTACTGCATGAAATATGACTGCATATTAACTGATAAGGCAGGTTCTTTTGAGTTGTACATAGTTAGGTTATTATGTACTGTGAGGTTCAATTTCCCTATCACTTTTTATTATTTGGATTACAGTGCACCATGATGTCCTTTGCTTCTCATTTGACATGAAGACATTATTTGTATATATTTATATGTATATACTTATATAGGGTACTAGTTGGTGCCAACATGATTATAAAAAAATATGTAAATGTTGTCACTTAAGCCATATGGGTACCCTGTTATGAGATAATCACTGAAAAATTCAAAATACATTTTATTGATTTATTTTAGTTGAAATACACACACACGCACACACAAATATTCTCATAGAAAAGTTATATGCCTCAAAATATAGTTTGAGAAATGCTGATTTGAAGGTAAGAGATACATACACAATCTTACTGTAGCTTAATACATTGGAACATTTCTCTAGCACTACTAAATTTGATTCTGCTTACATTATTATATAATGAAGGTGATATTAAAATTTTATTTATTTATTTATTTTGAGAGCGAGAGGGAGAGCATGAGCAGGGGAGGGGCAGAAAGAGAGGGAGAGAGAGAATCACAACCAGGATCTGCACTCCCATTGCAGAGCCTGACACAGGGCTTGAACTCAGGAGCCATGAGATCTTGACCTGAGCTAGATGCTTAACCAACTGAGCCACCCAGGCACCCCTAGTGAAAGTAAGATTTAGAAGACATGAGTTCTCAACTTGGTTCTGTCAGTATGCTCTTATGGGACCTTAATGAAAGTGCTTTACTTCTCTACCTCAGTGTTGTCAGGTCATTTATGAAGGTAGATCATGACTCTAAATTCATTATAAAGAGTATTTGTTTTTTTGCTCTTTTGGACCTGTAATCAGAAATTGTATGCCTAGTTGTAAACCTTATCACTTGTATGTCTTTCATCACAACTTCCACCATATGCATTTTCTTTAAAAATATATCTAACTTAATGATTATGAGTAGACAGTTCTGTTTCATTTTGTTTATATAGTCCCAGTAAACAGGACCATTCCCTTCCTATGAAACATAAAACTGCACTATAAGTGAAACATATAGTCACAATGTGTAATTATTTCATCATAACATTTAATTTCATAAAGATCTCTTTACAAATTAGAGAATAAAGGACTTGGCATTTACAATACACTTAAAATTAAGATCCCTTCAGCTTCTAAAGAATTTTGCTTAATTTAAAAAATAAAAAGTGATTAGCTTATATTATGCTTTGAGTTTCTAGTAAATGGGTAATTGATGAAAATAAACTATTCTGTAAAAGCTTAAATTAGTAACTCTGACCATGTCAGATGCCACAATTTTGCCTGCCAAACAAAGCATTTCAAATATATGTACTCATATTGAAAAATACCACAAGAAGTTTTGGATCAAAACATATACTTTACCAAAACATCTAGGTTCTTTTCACTAATAATGACTCAATGTTAATACTATTAAGACAAAATAATTTGTTGTGACCATAGATTTTCTGCAAACATTGTAAAAAAGCATTGGCAAATTTATACGTATTAGTTGACAGGTCTTTATAATTTCCAGCTTAAATTCTTCAAGTTATAAGAATAAGCCAGTTTGAAAAAGAAAAAGAAGAGAAAGAGCAATAACTACAATCTATGAAGAGGCCAATTCAAGAATGGTGTAATTACCATTGAAAATAGTGCAAGGCTTACATCTCTTAATGTCTCACCCAATGACTATTTTTCTCTTGAAATCATGCTTTAATTAGGACAAGTCTACTTGCTTGTGTCTAGATTTATCAGAGGTTTTTGTGTAGAGTATCCCTCTTATCCACAATCTAGCTTTATTTAATACATCCTGATTGCATCTTGTTATCATTTTGTCTTGATTTTCTTTGTGTCTTTTTACATAAAAGGGGTACTAATCTTTGGGAATTAGTTCCTTATTAAAGTCAATTGAAATTTGCAACTTGAGTTGCAAGCTTGTATTTATGATTATAAATAATTTACTACAAATAAATTCCTAGCATGATATACTATCAGAATAAATTATTATGTTTTAATTTTAACGTGTTTTTAAAATATGCTCTCAGGGATGATTTTCCTCCTGCTTAGTTTTGGTAGACGATAATTTTGTGCCTTCCTACTCCATTCTTAGTTTGGATTCCAAGATATACCACTCATGTTTTGTTATTACTGGAAATTTACAAAATATTTTATTTATAATTTTAATAGTTTCTTTAACAAAATTGCATCACCAGATTGAGATTGATTCTGCCAGATTGAGATTGATTCTGCGTAACTTTGGAATTAAAGTATAATTTTAGTGTCAATCACCAGCTGGCACTTAATGACTCAGTTGCAGAAAACTCTTTTTACATTTTTTTAAAGATACTGTCATTTATTGGCCTTCTCATTTTCTTCTATAGCCAGTAGCTGGGCATAGGCGTTAAATTGCCATTTCACCTAAAAGAAATTTTGAGTTCCTCTCTTAATTACCAAATGCACTTGTTGAGATGATTTAACTGGATTATGTATAGTTGTTAGGCAAATACCATTCAGGAGCTGTGAATATGTTAGAGAAGTTTCCTCAGGGTAATTTTGCTCTATGTCTTTAGGGTAGGAACTGGCAGCTGGTTAGCCATAGGCTTAATAAATATTCTATTAGCAATCCCACATTTTCCCTTTTGGGGAATTTCCATTCCTCTAGAGGGTGTTTTACTTTGTTCTGTCTAGACCAACAGCTAGGATCTCCAACATTGTTCTTTTTAAAATGACTTACAAGGGGCGCCTGGGTGGCTCAGTCGGTTAAGTGGCCCACTTTGGCTAAGGTCATGATCTCGCGGTCAGTGAGTTCAAGCCCTGCGTCGGGCTCTGTGCTGACAGCTCAGGGCCTGGAGCCTGTTTCAGATTCTGTGTTCCCTCTCTCTGACCCTCCCCTGTTCATGCTCTGTCTCTCTCTGTCTCAAAAATAAATAAACGTTTAAAAAAATTTAAATAAAATGACTTCCAAGGAGATGAATGAATATTTTGTTAGTAGAGATTACCTTCAGGTAGGGTACCTATATAATTTATCATCCAAACTAAAAAACTTTTGATAATTAAAGAGGTTACTACTAATAATTATGCTGGGACAACTGGCATACATTGGGACTGCCCCAGGCAATTGCATTCTTTGATCTCAACTTTCGGCAAGGAGATTTGCCTCAACCCTCCACCCTCTCCCCAGGCTATGGAAATGTTCTGTGAGACACACAGAGCGCAGAGTCTCTTCAATCATATTTATTCATGATCCTCTTTCAAGGGTCACTTAAAAATAAGCACCTCCTACTCATCTGTCTTCAAATCAATCAAGAAATGTATTTCATCATATGTTTCTACATTCCCTTCCTCTGTTGCTGTGCCCCTTTAACTGTCCGAGAAAAAGGAAGATGACACCATGCTCTTCCTAAATTGTAAATCTAATCATAACACTAATACGTAAAATACTTCAGTGGGTCTTCATCATCAAGGCCTTTGTAATCTGGCATCTACCTCAAATTGACCATTTTCTACCTCCTTCCTTTCACCTATCATGAATTTCTTCCCATTAAAAAGATGGCATTCCAACAATACAGAAACATTCAAATTGTTGAATCCAGAAGTAAAGAGTGTGCCTATACATCAAAAATTGTTCTGGGGTGCCTAGCTGGCTCAGCTGGGTTGGAAGAGCGTGTGACTCTTGATCTTGGGATGGTGAGTTCAAGCCCCACATTGAGTGTAGAGATTACTTAAATAAATAAAATAAACTTAAAAAAAAAATTGTCCCATCATCTAGCACTGTGCCTGATATATAATTGGTGTTTAATAAATGTTGAATAAAGGAATGAATGAAGAGTTAAATGTCCTATGACAACTTATATTTAAGGGAATCTGTTTGTTATGAATTAAAAGGAATCTATTTGTAATGAATCAGTATATAGCAACCATCATCCTTTTGATCTGCTTAGTTAAGAGTTTCCTATGTTTTTTTTTAAGCTAAGTACAGAGACATTGCTTTATGAAATAGTATTCCACACCATGGTATACCATGGTATACCATGGCCTGTATTGGTAATAGGAAGTGAATTCCCAAGACCTTACTTAACCAAATTTCATTCTTTGTGATTCTGTGTGAGGGGAATAGTTAAACTATCCGTGGTCTGGGTGTTTGCTTCAGGTACATCCAGGGTGAAAAGCTAAGCTTGTAAGTATGCATTCCAGATGGCTTTCTTCAGATAAGTGTGGTAAGAGACTCACTGACAAAAAATTAACATTTTAAAATCAGTAAATAAAGAAAATGTATGATAAAATAAAGACTTGGACTCATTTTCACCAACCTCACAATAATGCTTTACATTATAGCATACAAAACACTTTCACAGACAATTTTCTTCATTTAATCCTTGGACTTGTGGTGGTGGGGCTCTGTAAGATAGGCAAGGCAAGGCAAGGTTGTTATTATTATCTACTTTTTACACGTGAGGAAACTAGCTTGTGATATTAAGTTCATTTGTTTTAGCCAATGTAGTTAGGCTTCAATTATTGATGAGACTCCAGAGTGAATAATAATCATGTTGTTGAGTACTGCAAGCAATTAATGATATCTAAGGAGTCTTGGTCCTTTAGTATAATTTTGGTTTATTTAAAATATGCTATTCTACAAAAACAGGCCATTAGGCTTAAAGAAGACTATGTCTAAAGCTTGGAATGATAAAGATCAGCCAGGTTCTGTTGGCTACTTACTCTGAATACTTAAGACGCATAATCAGAAGCCACTGAGGTTTTATTTACTTGTCCATTTAGGTAGGGCTTCTCATTAGCAACAGTTCACAGAGCTAGTTTGAAACATTCTCTGGGATCAGAGATTGTACAGAAAAACCTTGTGTTACTCTTTCCTCTTAGGAAACTAAGTAAATAAATAAACAAAAAAAACAAATGCATACATATATACATGTGTACATACACACATACATGGTGTCCTCTGATCTTGACCTCAGTTGATGAAAAATAAGTAGAACTCTAGACTAGGTATAATCGCCTGGCACTTCACCAGTACTTGAATTAATAAATTGTCACCAAAATATATATCAAGTATTTTCACATTTAAGACATTGTCCAGCATGCCACAGATCCCAGGAGAAGATGAGGAACTTTGACAGTGACATATTTTTAAAGATACAAATGGCATATTTTTGAGTTATGAGCCTTATTCTCAGTAGTCCTAATAATACATTTATCCTTCTTAGTGAAAGGGCCTCATAAGTCAGTCATGGCAATGTGCAATGTTCTCAAATTCATGTATGGAGATATATGTATATTTTTAGTCTTCCCATCAGTTGTGCTGAAGGGTTGATGAGTAAGTGTGTGTGTGTTTCCTCCAGACTTTGACTTTGATGAAAACATTTAAACTCTTGAATAGACCCCTTTACCTAAATTAACAAATCTAAGTGCATTTATGTTGGCTATACTCTCTAAGTCCCCGGTTCTTTTTGACATTCATTTTAAAATTGGGATACTTGCTGAAAAATAATCGGAATTGAGGTATGATTAAAAGGAAATTTCTAAGACTGGTGATTGCATGAAGATGTCAATTTAATACTGAGTATTTATTGAGTCAATTCAATAAATATTGTTCAGTGTGAATTTATAGACTATGCTAAACAACAATAAAAATTGAGAGAATAATGACAAACGATATATACACATATGTATATGTGTATATATATCACATTCAACACTGGACACTAGAACACTGGTGCTAGACACTTAGACATACTACATCTCATTTAACTTTTGCAGCTATTCTCTGTTAGCATTATTATTAAATTTGCTATTTTGTAGATAAGGAAACTGAGGCTGAGCTCTGTGCTGACAGCTCAGAGCCTGGAGCCTGCTTCAGATTCTGTGTCTCCCTCTCTCTCTGCCCCTCCCCCCCCCGAAAAGTAAATAAACATTAGAGAATAAATGAATAAAAATAAAATAACTAGACATATCAGGGAGAATTTTCAGGCTTCAGGCAAAATAAACAATGTTCAATAAAAAAATAAAATAATGTGTTTTCCAGTAAAATGAGTATAAGTAAATTCAAGTATTGTTTCATCAAATGAGATGATATTTGTAAAATGGTTTTTGTATACTCTGAACCACCATAAGAGGTTTGTCATTACCTGATTTTACTAGGATTGTTGGATTGCTTAATGAGCAGGCAAAGGATGTGTTATGGCATTAACAAGGCAGAGAAATCTATAAATCTTGATGAATATGTTTAAAGCATAGAATTGGGTATGGTAAATAGATCTTTTTTGGATTTGCTAAAATTTATTTTATATTTTAGAATTGTGTTACTTTGAATTACCTATATTTGGGGATATGATCTTTCCAGAACTCTAAATGTTTTCATCTAGCTCCTTGTATTCTTGGGATTGGGGAATTATTTTAATCATCCAATCTCTCATCATTCCAAAATCTACAAAGAACTGTCTTTTCTTCCTTCTCAAATTCTCAGAGTATC
This sequence comes from Herpailurus yagouaroundi, assembly GCF_014898765.1. Taxonomy (NCBI): domain Eukaryota; kingdom Metazoa; phylum Chordata; class Mammalia; order Carnivora; family Felidae; genus Herpailurus; species Herpailurus yagouaroundi. Next base: position 54,280 of record NW_024420438.1, on the reverse strand, counting down.
AGCCTTCTTTGAGAGTCCAGTGGCATTACTTTAGTTCAGGCCCTTGTTGTCTCTTATAACTAGTCTCCCTTCTCTAGTCTCCCTCTTATTTTAATCTATTACTATTCATAAGCATACCTTACCAAAACTCTACTTCTTTAATTCAGGAACCTGGAAATAATTCCTATTGTTTACTATATCAAGAATAAATACCTCTGCATTATTTCCAAGATCTTCCAAATGCTGACCCTTGACCACAGATCTAGTCTTTAGTTTCACTGTCCCTAACATTCCATTCTGATTAACCTGTTTTTCTCATTGTGTTATACACAAGCTGTGCTAATTCTTGCTTCTAAGATTTTGCTCTTGTTATTTCCCTGACACACAGTGCTCTTACTCCTTCTATTTATCTAAATTCTTACCAACCGCCAACATTCAGCTTAAGGTCTGAATCCTCTAAGAAGTCTTCTCTATTATTTTAGGTGATGCTAAGCTCCACATTCTATAATTATTATAATTATAATACACATATTAGTACTTAATTGCACTGTAATTATTTGATGTATGTTAATTTTATCTCAAAAATGAGACTATAACACCCCAGACAGTCTAGTAGAGTGCTATACAGTAAGTATCCAATAACTCAATAAATGTTCTTATTTGTTTATGAGCTATGCAGTGTAGAGACTCTATGAATTTAATATTACCTAATTTGACTATATGGAATTAGGAATAGTGCATATGGTAATGTGTATTTTTATGTCATTCATAAATGTGTGGGTTATCTTCAAACAGTCCAATCTTGACACTAGAAGAAAGTAGAAACCACTTCTATAATCAGTCTTCCTCTTCTGGGACTGGAAGTATTCTCATATACATCCTCATGTGACCATCAGAAAGAAAAAGAGATACTCTTAAGCTCATTAAAAAATAATTATGTAATTTTTAAAATTCCAGTATAGTTGGGCCTCCTGGGTGGCTCAGTCGTTGAGCGTCCAACTTCGACTCAGTTCATGATTTCACAGTTTGTGAGTTCGAGCCCCACATCAGGCTCACTTCTGTCAGCATAGAGCCAGATTCAGATCCTCTGTCCCCCTCTCTCTCTGACCCTCCCCTGTTAACACTCTCATTCTCTCTCAAAAATAAACATTTTTAAAAAATATTCCACTATAGTTAACATACAGTGTTATATTAGTTTCAGGTGTACAGTATAATGATTCAACAAATCTATACATTACTTAGTGCCCATCATGATAAGTGCACTCTTAATTCCCTTCACCTATTTCACCTGTCTCCTACTCAATCCCTTCTGGCAACTGTTGGTTTGTTCTCTATAGTTAAAAGTCTGGTTTTTGTCTCTTTTTCTTTGTGTGTTTGTTTTGTTTCCTAAATTCTGCATATGAGCGAAATCATATGGTATTTGTCTTCTCTGACTGACTTATTTCCCTCAGCACTATGCCCTCTAGATCCATCCATATTGTTGCAAATGGCAAGATTTCATTCTTTTTTATGCCTGAGTAACATTCCAGTGTGTGTGTGTGTGTGTGTGTGTGTGTGTGTGTGTGTGTGTCTGTATACCACTTCATCTTTATCCATTTTTCTATGTATGAACACTTGGCTTACTTCCATATCTTGGCTCTTGTTAATAATGCTGCAGTAAACATAGGGAAAACGGGACAGATATATGAAAAAGAATGAAACTGGGTCACTTTCTTACATCAGGCAAAAATAAACTTCAAATGGATTAAAGATCTAAATGTGAGACCTGAAAGCATAAAATTCCTAGAAGAAAACATGGGCAGTAATCTCTTTTACATCAGATGTAGAAACATTTTCCTAGATGTATTTCCTTTGGCAAGGGACAAAAAGCAAAATTAATCCATTAAGATTATACCTAAATATACAGCTTTTGCACAGGTTAGGTTCATTTTAGAGACCTGAAAGTAGAGGCTGAGAAAGGAAGATTACAGTGAGAAAGAGATGCCTAAGCTGGGTTGTGACAGACAAGTAGGATATTCATAAAAAAGAAGGGTGAGAGGCAAAGGAATTCTAAACACATAGATCATTGAAGAGAAAACAGGATGTATCTTCAGTGCATTCAGTGACTTATAAAGAAGGGCATCATATCATAATCAAAGGGTCTATCCACCAAGAAGACCTAACAATTGTAAACATTTATGCGCCAAATGCAAGAGCACCCAAATATATAAATCAATTAATCACAAACATAAAGAAACTCCTCAATAGTAATACCATAATAGTAGGAGACTTCAACACCCCACTCACAGCAATGGACAGATCATCTACTCAAAAAATCAACAAGGAAACAATGGCTTTCAATGACACCCTGGACCACATGGATTTAACAGATATATTCAGAACATTTCATCCTAAAGCAGCAGAATATACATTCTTCTCCAGTGCACATGGAACGTTCTCCAGAATAGACCATATACTGGGACACAAATAAGCCCTAAGTACAAAAAGATTGAGATCATATCGTGTGTATTTTCATACCACAACGCTATGAAACTTGAAATCAACCACAAGAAAAAATTTGGAAAGGTAACAAATACTTGGAGACTGAAGAACATCCTACTAAAGAATGAATAGGCTAACCAAGAAGTTAAAGAGGAAATTAAAAAGTATATGGAAGTCAATTTAAAATGGTAACACCACAATCCCAAACCTCTGGGACACAGCAAAGGTGGTCATAAGAGGAAAGTATATAGCAATCCAGGCCTTCCTAAAGAAGGAAGAAAGACCTCAGATACATAGCCTAACTTTACGCCTTAAGGAGCTGGAAAAAGAACAGCAAATAAAACCCAAAACCAGCAGAAGACAGGAAATAATAACGATTAGAGCAGAAATTAATGCTATTGAAACCAAAAACAAAACAAAACAAAACAAAACAAAAACCAGTAGAACAGATTAATGAAACCAGAAGCTGGTTCTTTGAAAGACTGAAAAAAAATTGATAAACCACTAGCCAGTTTGATCAAAAAGAAAAAGGAAAGGACCCAAATAAATAAAATCAAGAATGAAAGAGGAGAGATCACAACCAACACAGCAGCAGAAATAAAAACAATAATAAGAGAATATTATGAGCAATTTTATGCCAATAAAGTGGGCAATCTGGAAGAAATGGACAAATTCCTAGAAACATATACACTACCAAAACTGAAACAGGAAGAAATAGAAAATTTGAACAGACCCATAACCAGTAAGGAAATTGAATTAGTAATCAAAAATCTGCCAAAAAACAAGAGTCCAGGGCCAGATGGCTTTCCAGGGGAATTCTACCAAACATTTAAGTGGAAAATTTAAATGTGACATATGAAAGGAAAGAAAGAGAGAGGGAGTGACAGCTAGACTGGACACAACATCAGTGGAGTTTGCCTTTATTAACTGAGAGAATTGTGTATATTTACAAACTGAAAGAAAAAGATCAAGTTAAGAAGGCAAGTATGAAGATAAAATAGGGAGAAGAGTAACTTGATAAAGTTCTAAGAGGATAAGCAAGATGGTAAGGCCCAGGGCACAGGAGGAGGTATTAGCTTAGAATATTGTGCTATTATTAACATTAATGTATTTGCCTCTTCCACTTAAATTGAGAACTTTCCAAGTGAATGGACAATCTCTTTTATCCCTAGTATACAAAACTTAATAAATATTTGTTGAATGGATGAAGGTATATTCTTTTGATACGTCCTCTCTCCCAAACATTGTTGGTTTACCCTCAATTTTCCATCCTCACTTCTCTTCTTTTGTCACTATATTCAGTCTCTTGATGAGATCACATCCCTGTCCAAAAGTTCCTTTTTCTGAGACAGGAGAGGTTGAGTTGTGACTAGATCTTTTATACTCAGAAAAATACTAAATAATTACACTGTCCCTGCCTTTCTATTTGCCTTCTCTTTTAACTGTGGTAAGTAGAATTGGATTGGCTTTGGTTATATTCCAATATGCTGCATATACTTGACATATACTTATTAGTATTCCTGCCAGGTCCCTTTCCAAATACTCCAACCTCAGGAACTGTCCATGTTCATCCCCCATTCCTTCTTCCAGTAGAAAATAACCTTTATTGCATGCCTTATTGTTCTGGTAAGGGCTTCAGAGAAACTTTATGATGGTGATTTTAAAATACATTGGGGTAACTTGCCTGTTCCAATAGACTTTGTTTTGATTTTGTTGAATTGTCATTTGCTGGAAGATATAAGCAGCTTCACAGTAAAAGAGGGAGTATTATACATAGGTTAAAGCAGGATACTTATTTTTGTCGTAAGAGAAAAATCTGATCTAAAGATATATTTGATTTTTTTCATGTATGTAATTAGGAATGACCATTTGAGATAGAAGCAGAGATGCCCAGGAGCCCAATTTCCAAAGTAGTAATTTACTATATTTATTTCAAAGTGAGGCTCTATGGCTAATTTTAGTAAATGCCTTGGAACCAAACCAACGTGCTTTAGAAAGATTTGGATGTTTAGTTTTTAACCCTTCCATATTTGCTTTAAAAAATTCTAATAGTTGCCTGTGAATGAAATATATTATAAATATAAGAAAAATGTTATTTCCTTTTCAGTGCCTTGCTGCAGCAACTGGAAAGTGAATTAGAATGCCACCTGTTATAAAGAGCACATTAATCTTCCTCTAGGGCAAGAGTGGTCTTCTTTCTTCTCCATAGTGCCTAACACAGTGCAGAGGAAATAGTAGAAACTCAACCCATAATTGTTGACTTCAAATCTTGCAGACACAACATCTTGATCTCTACCTACTCTTTGAGAATATTCTTGTCAATGCTATATATAGAAAATGGGTTCTTGTCTAAATCTGGAGACAAGGTTATATGGGTAGAACAGATGCTGACTGTAGTTTACATGCATACTGAACAAAAATTCAGGAACACGATGAAGTAATGTATAATCTTCAGAAATTCCATAAAAAGGCCCACAAAAATAGGAGGCTGGTAAACATCCTTCTAACTCATATGCTTTCTTTCATTGGTACCACCAATGATCTGGTTTCTAAATCTTTGAGCCAGTTTTTATTCTTTTTAAAAAAATCTGTAAACTTTAAAAGACGTTCTGTTACTATCTACTGTTGCCACTCTACTGGTTACTTTTTGTATTTTTCTTACAAGCAGAATAAAAATAAAAATTCCATTTAAATATTGCCCATACCTACCAGGCAGTCTCCTCTTACCATCACTCTTGTCTTTAGAGGTCTCTTTCTTAATTCTCCAAAAGCACTATACTTCTATCACAGCAGGGATTACCCTAAATTGTAACTGCCTGTTATTTTTATCTGTTTCACCCATATTGAGTAGACCACAGGCAGGAAGTATCTTCCATACCTGGTGCAAGTCAAGTGTATAGTAGAAATTCATTATATGTATATTTGTTGGATAAATGAAAGTATGATGCTCCAATATAGCCAAATTTGCTAGCCCACTGTAAAAGGCTTCATTAGTCAGACCTTATTTTAACTATCAAATTAATTTATCTATGAGCACCTATTATGTGTCAAGCACTGTTAGGCACTGTCGAAATAATGGTAAATTAAAATAAAATAAAGATGATCCCTATTCTTAATGTTTATTTATTTTTGAGAGAGAGAGAGAGAGAGAGAGAGAGAGAGAGAGAGAGAGAGCATGAGCGGGGGAAAGACAGAGAGAGAGGGAGACACAGACTCTGAAGCAGGCTCCAGGCTCTGAGTTGTCAGCACAGAGCCCTATGCGGGGCTGGAACCCACAAGCTATGAGATCATGACCTGAGCTGAAGTCTGACGCTTAACCAACTGAGCCATCCAGGTGGCCCTAGATGATCCCTACTCTTATAGAACGAATAGTCTAGTGGAGGAGGCAGACACATAATCATACAAATTACAACTGTAATCAGTATCATTAATTAGAAGTATCTAGTGCTATAAGAGCTAATAACATGACAGGATGCGAGGTTGTCTTAATCTAGGAGAAGGTGATAAGCTGTGATCTGAAAGATTACTTGGCATTACCTAGGTAAAATGCAAAAGAAAAGGTTCCAGGAAGTGCAAAGAGTACCCTGTGAGGCTTGATCAAAGGCACCAGTAGGAAGAGATGAGGCTGGAAAAGTAGTCAGGTGCTAAATTATTTAGCACCTTATAGGCCATTTTAAGGAGCTGTTGTTTTTAACCTGAAAGCAACGGGAAACTTATCCATGCTCTACTTGTATTCTAACTACTAGTCCTTTCCACTAATTCAAATCTTATTAGTCATTCAGATGTAGTTCAAGTCTTATGTCCTCCAAAATTACTCCTTGATTACTTCTATCTAGATGGAGTAACCTTTCCATTTTTATAACACTGATTTGTATTATTCATATACTCATTGTAATGGTTCCAATATTGTCCTACCTTGTACTTTTATAATGGTTCCACACATGGCTTTTGGCTCAAGAGACTGTAATAATTGTCTTCTGAATCCCTCTTAAATATTCATAGCCCAGTACTTTATTTGTACTACATTCCAAACACATATTAAGCTGTGAAACCAGATACAAACCCATATTTGTAATAGATGAAGGGAAATACTTTGATATTAATGCTCTTCCTGATGATACAAAAGCAATCATTTGGAAAAATGAAAACAAAATCACATTGACTGGTTTTATTGGTTGCATCATGGAAATTTTTTCACTAAGTTGACTTGTCTTTTTTGCTATTTTTAAAGCTGTCTTTTCACTACATTTATTAATCAGCACTTTACCCATTGAACAGAATATATTAAATGCGAATTGTGGAGCAGCCAATGTGCAGGTAGGAACTGAGGATTAAAATATGAATATAACATGGTCTTGACTATCACAAAGCTCAGAAGATGGTATCCATAGCTATTAATACTAAACACATGTTAATTTCCAAAAAGACCAATATGGATTGGTTGACAATCATAATCTGTAAGCAACTTGCAAATGATGCATTTCATTTTCATAGAAAATGCAGTCTCACCATAAGATTAGGAATACAAAGTCTTCATCTGGTAGGAAGCATTAAATGAATGCAACAAAGTAATTTTCTCTGTGATTATTGTAGTTACTGATATTGAACATCAAGGCATTGTATAGGTAATGTGAGAAACAGGGTTTTGTGAAGATAACAACTCATCCACATTTTTCAGTAATTCCAGGTAAATTTGCTTCCAATTGTGTTGCAACCAGAGCCAGGCCTCCCTGAGGTCTGTGATTTTCTCTGTGATGCCACTAACAAGTTATGGAGCAGTCCCCAGCTAGAACCATCAGCCACTTATCATTAGTTTTTTTTCTTTTTCTTTTCCTCTTTTTTTTTAAGAAGTGTCTTGGCCAAGTATATAGAATTCTGATTATTCACCGTAAGTCCTGGAGTTGACTAAACCTGACTGAAATCTTTGTCTTACTGGAAGGGACACAGCAAGCTGATTCTACCAATTAGCATATATTTTTAAGTGTCCTAAAGGTAAGTGAGTAGCAGAGTTAGGTGATTGAAAAAATTTCTGCTTTCTGAATTGAGATTTGAAAAAAATGTTCCTAAAATTAAACTGTTTTAATTCATTGCTTAATTTATTAACAGTTAATTAAATGCTTAATTCACTGGGGTACATCACATCAGTGGCTGTTACCCTAAAATCTCATACAGAAGCAGACAACAAAACTTGCAAAAAGGAAAATAAAATTTAAAAATTACCTAATATCCATTGAGAATCTTTTGTTGACATCTCCAGTTATTTCATCCAAAGCAATATAACCTCTAGGAATTATTAAATTATAAGAATTTTTCAAAAAGGGTATACCACCCTGCTATGATATGCTTGCTCATTTCAAAATATTAATGATTATGAGCCAGAGTGTCTGTAAACACACTTATCAACTTTGAATACTAGCTAGACTTTCAGCAAGATAAGGGTAAGGAGAAAGCTTAACTTTCCTGGTCTGTTTTCAAGGCATGTATAAAGATGTTTAAAAAGGCAGGGGTAGGTGGGTTGTAAGAATGTATTATTGTAGCTACTCCCTGAACTAATTTATTTTAGGTCTCTTATTGTTCATATCTTTTATATTTCCATCATAACAACTGTACTTTTATATGATGAAAATAAGATGAAACAAAACCACTAAGAATATCTACATTGTCTTTGTGCTGGAGGACAGACGGTGACCTGAGTCATGGGCTGCTTTGTCTTTGATTAAATTTAAAATCTTGTACAGATTACAGTTCTGAACATATGTCTCAAACTCTATGTGCCCACATTATGGTGCATCCAAAATATTTTATACTAACAGACTACAATAGGTAACAATATGCCTTTGTTTCCTACAAAAGAATAAGTCTGTAAATTGTTCTACTTAGTTGTAAAAAGACCAGCTCAAAATTCAAATATATCCCAATAGCTCTAAATCCCACTGTAATTCTTCCTAATTTAAGGCATTTATGAACTCATAATAGAGGCTCAAGCTGTTCATATTTCTAGCATATTTTATCTTTCTCTTATTACCTGTTCCACTCAAAACTTTACAAATCTTGAAAATCCTGCACATGTTAAAGGAGAGACTTCATCCACTAAAGTATACTGCAATATACTAGGAAGAATAGAACCATTGTGTGGTTCATGGAGAACTGCATGACTTATGTGAGTTTATTTTCCTCTCTCTGGTTTGTTATACCAGCCGAGTTTGCCTAGTCATGTAGTGATTAGAAGGTTCTAAATTCTTCAGTTGGACTCTATTTCAAAGTACCTGTTCAACTAGGTGAGGAGAATGCTCTCCCTCTCTCTCTCTCTTACATTAGGAGATTTGGTGAAATGGTTGGAGGTTAATGTAACATCTTTCTTTCTAAATGCCTTCTAAGAACAAGTAAAAATGCACAGTTTATTAAAGAAATTCAACAGTACCATTTTCCTGTAACTTCTTCACCAAGTAAATGACATTTGAAATATTTTTTTCTAAAGAATAAAAGACCCACCCAACCATTATATAAAATAAAAAAAAAAAAAACTCTTGTGTTAACAATTTGAATCTAATCTCAAGGAAGCTTGAGTATTATGAAATTTACTGGTGCAATTTGATTACAAATGCTTGTGATTTATAGAAAATCTCAAGGAAATAGAATTTATATAAAGAGACAAAAACCAAAACAAAGGCATTAGGTAACTCACATGGAGTACATGTCTCATTCATCCTGTTTTTGTCATGTTGGTTTAATGTTAATGACTTGAAGAATATTTGGGACTCATGCTTTCTGACCTTGAGATGTCTAGGGAGTGGTTCAGGATCAAACTCCCAGAAAGATCTTATGTGATAAGGTTTTGGCTACTCCTCAGCCTACATGATTTGAGACTCTCCCCATGCCCTGTCCCTAACCAATTTCTGTAAACTTCCAAAAGACTATAAATTTTTGTAATCCTATTGCTGTATTTGTTCCTTCCTTTGTTAATGGAAAAAATTGCTGATTAATCTTTCTTTAGGAAACAAAAACATATTGCATATTTGCATGATATTTGATATTTTGTTATTTGCATGAAGTGTTTTAGATGGCACACTTACTACAGATAGGTACATAGTCATATGATTCTCTCCCCCAATGTGACTCACACCGTGATAGTAATAAAATCAATGTTCAGCAAAGATTTATTAATCGATCCTTGTATCTGTTACTCAACTAGTCTTTGATATTACATTCAGAAGGAGTAGAGAATTTTTTTATCCTGCCTTATGGTTTCTCCAACAACAGCGATATGAGCCACCTAGCGATGAAGCACCAGAAAAAAGATCAGACCCTAAGCCTCATCCTTATCTATCAGAGCATGAGAATTGTTTAGGTGATTTTCCCAGTTGATGTTAACCAAGTTCTCATTTCTCATGGTGGGCCTTACAGATCAACCAGAGGAATGTCTTGACATGTCCTCACCTCTTTTCTCCTAGCCCCTAGGTTACCTCATCTCACCACCATGAAATAGAATGTCAGTATTTGTTGCTTTTGTTGTAAATAATTTCTAATATGTAATTTGTTATCCCTGTAAAATTGTGCTTTCTTCTTCCCTGAATTTTTCTACTCTTTCCTCCTGCTTTTTTTCTTTTCTTTTCTCTTAAGGAACAGGAGAGAGGAAAAAAAACTCCTGACAAAGGGAGCAGATATGGTGGTTAGTAGGGATGACAAGATCTCCTGATCTTATTATTCTGTATTTTACATATTTATGTTCACACGGTTCAACATTTATACAGACAGGGTCAGTTTCTACCCCTGATGATGTGTTATCTGAATAGGGTTTCTTTCCTCATAAGCTTGAGAAGTTAAAGCAAGGCTCTCAGTATACATTCAACCTGTACTGGAAAAGAAAAGATTCTTTTTGCTTACAGAATGAAATCAACACATATTAATATATTTTCAATATAATTTCTCAAAATATTATTTACTACTGAATAGAAACATAGGTGATATGTTACACTGATAAAAATTCCATGAACAAACTTATGCATTTCCCATATAAGCAGATTTTTGTGTGTGTGTTTTGAACATGTTCCAAGCCAGTAGCATCTATACTTTGTTCTCATGCATAGTGATACATAGATATAGGTACAGACATATTTGTTTTTGATAAATCATGTGAGGTTCACATAAATGTCAGTACAATATGTCATATTTAGGTTAGTATTTGTAGATGTGTTCACTTAGATTTTTGGAATTTCACATCTGTGAAAAGTGTTCTGGTTAAGAATAATAAAAAGTAAGATAATTATTAAAATTCACCTTCGATTTTATATGCAAATATCTCACAGAACTTGAACTGAACAAGAAACATTCAGACATTCTTCCTTTTTTTACCCTTTGGTTTCACTTTGATTTAATAACATAAGATTAATGGTGATATAAATTTGGGTTGCTCTTGAGAAAGAAATAATTGAGACTACTAAGATTAAAAATCCTGCATTAATAACCTGTAATTATATGAGAGCTTAAGGGGCTTACAAATATAAAATATGATAGGGCTTCTTTATCAGATAGACTAGCATTTACTTGGAACTTAGTCTGAAAGTTAGGAGTGATGTAGCCTAGGTCTTAGATATACCTCTAACATTTACTTGCTATATGAGCTTAGACTATTTTTTTTTCTCTAGGCCTTAATGCCACTATCTGTAAAATACAATGTTACAACAGATTGTTCTAAGTCATAGACTAACACTGAAATTTTTATTATGACTAGTATTTGGTTTATTTTACAAATCTCTCTCTCTTTTGAACTACTTAGGTATGTCCACAAGCATATAGTTTAAAAAGTCAAGCAAGACATTAATTTTTACCTGTATTAACTTTTTCATAATTGTAATTTTTGAGTGTCTCTTCTAAATCAGTAAATTAATTTCTATATATAATTAAATTATTGAAAGCATATGTAAAATTCAGGATGAATTACCATTGTTCCCCCATAATGCTACAGATTGTTCTTTAAAAGTTCTATACACTTAGCAATTATTTTTTGAGACTCTGCTATGTTTTAGATATTGGTCACAAGCAAGTGATATAAAAATGACAAATAAGGTGTCTGCTCTTATAGAGATTATATTCTTTGGGTAAGAGACATAAAATGGATAAAAAACAAACACAAATTATCAGCTAGTGATAAATGCCATTCAGAGAAAACATGTGATATGGTAGACAGTGATGGGGTGTGATGCATCATACAGTAAGGGAAGGCCAAGATTTGAATGCTACAAAGGAGCCAGCTACAAGAAGATGAGTGGGGAGAATATTACAGGCTGACAATATACAAAGGCCCAAAGCAAAAATAAACTCAGCATGTTTGAAGAACTGAAAGGAGATTGGACACTCAAATATTTAGAATTTAAACAGAGAAGGAGAAGTTAGCAACGAGAAAGATTGGTCAGTGAGGTATGAAGGAAGCCAAAGAGAGCATTTCAAGTGTGAGAGAGTAGTAAACTATGTCAAATATAGATGAGAAGATAATTAGGATAAGAAATGAGAAATGGCTATCAGATGTGGCAGTATGGAGGTCATTGAGTGGTGGTAAAGGAAGCCCAATTAATGATGACTGAGGAAAGAATGTGGAGTTATGGAATGAAGTCACCTATTCAAACAATTGTCACAAGAAACTTTGCTGTAAAGGAGTGGAGAAAGGAAGCTACAGCTAAAGGGGCATATTAAGTCAAGAGAAGGTTTTTGTTCTATTCTTTTGAAGATTAGAGATACTAGATTTTGATGTTTGTTGATGGAAATAAATCAGTTGAGAGAGAAAAATGTTTCCCAGAAGAGAGACAGGGTATAATTGTAAAAGCAAAGCTCATGAAGAGATGAAAGTGTAGTTTTCATTGCACAAAGTACATGTTGGCCTTTAAAGTAGAAGCTTTTTATCCAAAGCCATGGGAATAAAGGGAGATTATGAGCATTCATATTTGGTAATTCCGGTTTGATTACTCCCATTTTCTCACTGAAGCATGACAAGGTCATCAACCTACAATCCAAGGCTACAGATGAACAGATGCACAAGGTTTTAGAAGATAAGAGAAGGAACAAAGTAGTAATTATGGAACATGGAAGAGAACCTACTAAGGAAAACAGAAGACTAATGTACTTTGACTTATGGCAAGTCACTTGGGCTTTCTTCAATTTAGGTTCTTTTTTCTATAAAATATATGCATCAGAGGCTACATTTAAAGTTGAAAACATGGAATTAAATGTGTAATGAGTCAAAGCTCAATATCTTTATAAAGTTTTTTTAAACATCAGAGAAATATTTTAGGAATTAATATCTATTATGGTGAAGAAAAATATATTTGAAGTTCAGTAATTTCTTCTAATTCAGGGCAATATATTTTTCTTCAGTTAAATTCAAGTAAAATTATTCAATGTAATACTTTTTATCCAAAATAGAATATATAATGTGATTCTATTTTTGTAAAATTATTTTTTTTCCTATCTTTCTACCTATATCTGTACATAGATAGCTGGAATTATATTTAATAAATGTTGATAAAAATGTTTCTGAGTGGTAAGGTTTTGTGTAGTAGTGTTTGTTGTTTAATTTCTTCTTTGTGCTTTTCCATGTTTTATCAATTTTTGTCATATGGTTTCTATAAAATAGTGAATTCATTATTGTTTTGAAACATAGTTTTAATATGGATAAATATTTTCTTGCTGTAGTAGACAGAATAACAACCCTCCCCCGGCAAAAGATGTCCATATCCTAATCCTTAGAACATGTGATTGTGTTTAGTTACATAGTAATGAGGGAATTAATAAGGTTGCAGATGGAATTAAGGTTGCTAATCAGCTGACCTTGAGATGGGGAGATTGTATTGGACTATCAAGGTTGGTCCATTGTAATCATAAGGGTCCTTACACAAGGTAAGAAAACAGAAGAGAGCCAGAGAGATGTAAGCATGAGAGAGACACAGCCCAATATTGCTGGCTTTGAAGATGGTACAATGGGACTATGAGCCAAGGCATATAGGTGGCTTCTAGAAGCTGGAAAAGGCAAGGAGATAGGTTTCTTCCCTAGAACCTCCAGAAGGAATGCAACCCTACATTTTGATTTTAGCTCATCAAAACCAGTGTTGGCTGGAATTCTGACCTACAGAACTATAAGATAATGAATTTGCATTGCTTTAAGCCACTAAGTTTGTAGTAATTTATAACAGCATAGAAAATGAATATACTTGGTTTTACCCATTCTTTTCCAATTTATTCTTTATACAGCAACCAGAATGAACTTTGTAGACCTGTATTATCTAATATATTAGCCACAGGCCACATGTGGCAAATGAGCACTTGAAATGTGGCTGGGCTGAAATGAGGTGTGCTATATGGGGGAAATTGCACTGGATTTTTAATACTTTAGTATAAAAAATGTAAAATATTTCATTAATGATTTCCTACATTGACTTCATGTTGAAATGGTAATATTTTGGAAATATTGGGTTAAACAAAATACAATATTAAAATTAATTTTATGTGTTTTATTTCATTTTTTTAACATGGCTACTGGCAAGAAATTTTAAATTACTTACATGAATTATATTTCTATTACCGCTAATAAAAAGTTAATAGGATACTGTAATTTCCTCTTTTAAAACTCTTTACTAGCTTCCCACTATATTTAGAATATATTTCAAAACAAATTCTTTAACTTAAACATATAACGTCCTGCATCATTTGACATCTGGTGTCTGTCCGGCTTTATCTTTTACTTCTTCCACTCCATTCTAATGGGCCAAGCCTCTTTCTGCCTCAGGGCCTTTGTACATGTTGTTTGCTGGGCCTGAAAAACTCTTCATCTTACCCTTCATCTGACTGAAAACTTCTCATCTTTCCATTTCAGCTTAGGTCCACTCAGAGAGACTTTTCCTGGCCTCACACCTGGCCCATTGTGTTCACCATTCATAGCACCCTGAACTTTTTCATAATGGTACTTTTTACAAGTTGTATTGGTGAATTTATTTGCTTATTTTTAAAATTGTCTTCGAAAATCATAAGCTCAATATATGTTTTTTTTTTAAACCACCATATTCATAAGGTCAGGCAAGGTATAGATGCTCAGTAAATATTTATTCAATGAGTATAGATGATCAAATTAGGTAATGTATATGCAAGCACTTTGTCAACTGTTATGTACTATGTACATGTAATAGGAAGAGATGGAGGAAGATGGGAAAGAAGAGGAAGAAAAGAAGAAATTGAGTAGTTTTAAACTCTTTGCCTTGCATCAAATTTTAAATAGATTCTCTTGGTATCCTGGATTATATCTTCAAACCATTGGGAATAAATAGCACAGTAGGCAGCTATATTACACTGCCTTTTTAAAAAACACGTGTATTTTCAAAGACATATTTCTCCTTGAAGGAGGTTTTCAAAGAAGCTCTTCTTAGATTTTTTTATTTCTTCTTAAAGAATTTCTTCTTATACAGAGTTCACAAAACTGCTGATGCCTCAAATTCCTACTTACCTTCTCTAAGGCATAGATTTCTATTTCCACAGTAGAGGATATCGTGTGAATGGAGTAGGAGTGGTGGAGAAAATAAAAAATAATATTAGGGGTGTTTTAGGAATATTTTTCATATAGTAGAAAATCAGAACACAAATTGATCAATGAAAAATACATTTCTACCATCCACTGGTTACTTTTGGTTTCCTACTTGTTTAGTTTCTCCTGCTCTTCTTATCCCATTACCCACTGGTCATTTCAACAACTAAATATATCACTTGCAATACATTCACAGGTACTTTTTGATTGGATTCAGTTGGAATGGTTGACCTGGTAGCCTTGGGTCAATACACCTAGGGTGTGGGAAAGTCTTTAGGAGCCATTGTGATGAGCAGTAGAACATGAATCACAATTTTCTGCCCTAAAATAGGAAATTGAATGCTGGAGAAGATAAACCTTTTGGGAGATTCAGGAAGCCCCAAATATATCTAAAGGCAGTCGGCAACTACTGTATTAGGGACTTGTGCAATTCATCATATTTAGGAGAATTGTGTGTGGTAACAAATATTTGTACAGTCTGTCAGTTCACTATTAACACTCTAGGTGAAGCTGTCCAGAAATGTATGCCTACTTGAGACTTAGTTTTTGCAACACCAAAATGAAATAATGTGTCCCTTAGTGTAACGTTCAGCAGTATTATTATAAACAAGTACATTTGCACTGTGCTTTCTTTATATTTTTTTCTTGTAAGAAATTTCTTTTATCACTGACAAAATCAGAGTTTAAGCTTAGGGTTTCCTAAATGACCTTAAAGTAAAATTTCCTACCTTTGTACCTTTCAACAATAGTTTCTGACTTATTTAATTTTTTTTTTTTCAACGTTTATTTATTTTTGGGACAGAGAGAGACAGAGCATGAACGGGGGAGGGGCAGGGAGAGAGGGAGACACAGAATCGGAAACAGGCTCCAGGCTCTGAGCCATCAGCCCAGAGCCTGACGCGGGGCTCGAACTCCCGGACCGCGAGATCGTGACCTGGCTGAAGTCGGACGCTTAACCGACTGCGCCACCCAGGCGCCCCAACAATAGTTTCTGACTTAAAGTTAACCTTTTCATTAGCATTTTAATAGCCCAAAAAGTCTACCTTGTACTTAGGAGCACATGACAATCTGCATTTAAATGGGAATGTTGTAAAAGAGCAAAATAAAAATTATTTATGTTAGAAAAAGTTGGTTTTCTGTATTTTGTTTTTGTGTTTTCATATTCATAACCTCTCTATATTTTAGAGAGCAATTATGGACACTGTTTTTGAAGTCATTGAATTAATTCTGAAGAAAGTGTTATCAGAACCAATCTCCTACCATTAATAAGAACATCTTAATTTGATATTTGAAAAATAATGTTGAAGAATTGATATTTCAAAATCAAGAGTGATTTGCTCATTTCAGATTCAAAAACCAAAGGCAAACTAAAACCTTTCAGCTTGTATTTAATGGATGTAAATAGATAGATGATAGACAGATAGATGATAGATAGATAGAGATAATCAGACTTAAGACACTTTTGAAGAATGAGAATGTGTAATTATTACAAGATACAATTTAATAAGCCATAATCAGAAAAATTATATTACATGATTCATGGATACCTGGCATTGTTTGTCTTAGATAAATCTATTTCTTTTGCCATCACCTTCCTCTCTACCCATACACACATATCTATTATATCTCTATTACACCACTCTAAGTGCTCCTATCTCTTCCTTTGTACTTGTTTCATTCATCGTGTCTCAAATAAGACTGCTGAGTTCAAATATCTTTTCATCATTTTCACCACTTACTACCCATGTGGCATTGGCATGTCACCCAGTCTTTTTGTATGTCTGTATTTGTATCTGTAAATTGAAGTTAATGGTGGTACTACACAGAATTTTTGTGAATATGGAAAATAATGCATGTAAAATATTTTGATATAATGCTAGCAATAAATGTAAGCTATTATTTTTATTACTTTATACTATTAATGCTACTACTACTATTTTTCTACCACGAACTCTCTAAATACCCTACGTTTGGGGCGCCTGGGTGGCGCAGTCGGTTAAGCGTCCGACTTCAGCCAGGTCACGATCTCGCGGTCCGTGAGTTCGAGCCCCGTGTCAGGCTCTGGGCTGATGGCTCAGAGCCTGGAGCCTGTTTCCGATTCTGTGTCTCCCTCTCTCTCTGCCCCTCCCCCGTTCATGCTCTGTCTCTCTCTGTCCCCAAAATAAATAAACGTTGAAAAAAAAATTTTTTAAATACCCTACGTTTATTAAACCAGCTCCTTAAACCATCCTCCTCTACATAGCCCTCCTATATTAAAAAGAATAGATAAGGTCTCTTCTCTCACACCACCTTTGCCTCAGTCTCATTTGTTTCTCGATGTCAAGAGAAAGAGACCAACAAGGTTAAAAAAGCATATATTTGGCTAATGTAATCCCAACCCCAAAAGGTAACATATTAAAAACAAGGGAGAATATCAAAGCTTATTCTTAACTCCATTTCTTTCAGCTTCCTGATATATAGGCCACAGTATTCCTTCATAGTTTGTCTTTGTCCTTTATGCTTTGTTTTGCCAACGTAGCTCAGTTTTGTAAATTTCCACAGTGTCTTTCTCCTTTCTTCAGAAGTTAGTTCATTTCATTCAGGATCAACAAGAAGTTTCTGTGTTAGGAAATTGAGAGAGAGAGGGGAAGTTTTTATAAAACACAAAATCTTGAGGCACTGCCTCTTCTTTTACCAAACAGGGAATTAGATTTGTATGAAATGTATATGAAATTATTAGAGAACCCTACAAGAAGTTATATTCATTTGGTCTGCATTTGTCAGATGTACTGAAATTATTTGTTTTTACATTTTTCTCTATCACCTTAATATGAATTCCTTCAAGACAAAGTCATTGCCCCAGTAATGCTATCTATCTGCTTTAGTCATTGTCTTGTAAAGGATACTCAGAAGATGTTTATTAAATGAACAGAAGAAAAGATGAAAGGACAAGATCTGGATCTTAACCTCAAGAAGTTTGTAGTCTAGTAGAAAGGACCACCTGTATACATAAATAGCAGAAATCCTCACCTCAGCCTACCTTTATAGACCCTTCCTCCTCTACTCCCCCCTCCTTCAGTCCACAGGTCACCAAGAATTTGACCTGTATTCTTATACCTCTCTTCTTCTATAGTTTCTTCTGCCTGGGATACCCTTTTCCTCATTTTCTGCTTGGTAAACTGCTGTTCATTAGTCAAGGTATAACTCTAATAGTATCTTTCCAGTTAAGTCTTCTCTGAGTCTCCTCCCCAAGCAGAATGAATACATATTTCTCTCCTCTGCCCACGTGTAGCCCTTTAGCACTTAGTACATTGATCCACACTTACTTACCAATCATCTCTTCAGCTTCAATGTGAACTCCAAAAGGACTGGAACTTTATCTTATTGATTTGTGTAACTCTAGGACCAAGGACAATGTCTGGCATATAGTTAGTGTTCAACACATGGTTGAGTGAAAAAAATGAATGAATTAATGACTCAACAAATAATTCCTACAAATACCCTAAAAAAGGTAAAATGAGAACTTTTTTAAATAATAATCTATCAGTGGGTGCATGGGTGGCTCAGTTGGTTAAGCGCCTCTCAATTTCGGCTCAGGTCATGACTCTCAGGGTCCTGAGATTGAGCCCTGCATGTGTAGCCTGAGATCTCTCCCTGTACCTCTACCTCTCCCCCGCTCATACTCTCTTTCTTTCTCTCTTTCTTTCAAAACGAATCTATCAGTATTGGCTCATCAATTGTAACAACTATAGCACATTAATACAAGATGTTAATAATAAACTATGTATGAAGGAAGAACTGAGGGAGTGTATAAAAACCCTACTTTCCACTCAATTTTTCTACAAACCTAAAACTTCTCTAAAAAAAGTCTATTTATAGGGGCACCTGGGTGGCGCAGTCGGTTAAGCGTCCGACTTCAGCCAGGTCACGATCTCGCGGTCGTGATTTCGAGCCCCGCGTCAGGCTCTGGGCTGATGGCTCAGAGCCTGGAGCCTGTTTCCGATTCTGTGTCTCCCTCTCTCTCTGCCCCTGTCCCGTTCATGCTCTGTCTCTCTCTGTCCCAAAAATAAATAAAACGTTGAAAAAAAAATTTTTTTTAAAAAGTCTATTTATAAAAAAAGCCTGTTTATAAAAAAAAGTCTAATGAAAAATAAACTCCCAAGGAGAAAAATAAAATATTTTACCTAAAACTTTCTACTATTATGCCTGTGAACTGGAATTTATTTAACTTTACCTCATAAATATTAAAAGAAAATGAGATGGGTATAATTGGGCCTTTGATACTATCAAAAGAAATAAATTTGAATGATGTTAAACAATATGAATAATTGTTAAATTGTGTAGTATGGTCCAAAGTGCCAAATTCAAATTCACCTTTTCATGGTTAAATTTTTCCTCACCTTTATCTAACTCCTGTTTTACTTTTGTCAGTTCTTATATCTCTGTCTGTCCTTGACTGCCATCACCACTGCCTGTTCTTATGGTAGATTCTGTGAGCATCTGACATAGCTGTGTGTAGATAAACAAAGCAAAATTAACCACAGGTAAAATTATATTACCTAAAGCATACTATTAACCTTTATGATTTACTGACAGATATTCTGATTAATTGCATGCTTTGATTAATCCTTTTGTAGAGAATAATAATTGACTAATTTTTCATGGGATTCATATATAGTAATTCATACTCAACATTACAATTATACAAAACACAGTTGAATTTTGATCTGGTCTTTGTTCAGGCATTCTGTGATTATTGGATAGTAGATAATAGTAGGTGGAGAAAATTGGTTTGAATCTACACTAATTCCAAAATGCACATGGGGATTTATTATTTAAAAAAATACATCGAAATTTGATTGTCATTTACCTTAGTATTATAGAAATCTAGAACAGAAAATATCTTTTTTTAAATTTTTTAATGTTTATTTTTGAGAGACAGAGAGACAAAGCATGAGCATGGAAGGAGCAGAAAGAGAGGGAGACACAGAATCTGAAGCAGGCTCCAGGCTTTGAGCTGTCAGCACAGAGCCTGATGTGGGGCTCAAACTCACAAACCGTGAGATACTGACCCAAACTAAAGTCAGAGTCTCAACCCATTGAGCCACCCAGGTGCCCCATAGAACAGAAAATATCTCGATTACTCTTGCTTTCTTGTTGTTTGGAGATCTGATAAAGTGAGGCACTTTGAAAGTGTATGGACCATACCTGACAAAACCTCACCAAAGATTATATGCCTCATCACCCTCAGTAGCACCACTGGTTTGTTTTGTCAACATCAGCAGATTCTTTAATTTCTGTAGTCATTGAATTGAAAGTAAAAATACAGAATCCCCAAAAGGAAATCACTTAATTACAACCACAAAAATAAATTGATTCTATATGTGAGCGCTTTAAGTTTGGGGTAACACATGGTAAATTCTATTATAACAATTGGCAAATGGACATCTACAATGTGTGATTGCTTGGAGATATTGTTTTGTTAAAATTCGTCCTGAAACAACTGGACCAATAGCCACATCTTTAAAATATATTTTGTTAAAAAAGAAAATTCCACTGTTCTAGTACTTGTTTTCATGGGGTTTGTTTTGTATTATCAATCCACTAATATTTTAGAAATATTACAATAATAATCTATTGTTATTACTCATTTTTATTTAAATTCTCTGGATTTTCTAAGAGTTGGATGGGCCTGTGATAGAAATATCGTTTAGTGTAACAAGCATTTAACAGTCATCCTATACAGTTACTTTGAGTATTTGCTTTCATTCTATATGTATCAAGGATTCTACATCTATTTCCATAAGCCTTCTTAAAAGCCAGAATTCTACTGAACTGAGAATGGGGATGTTGTTCATTGTTTTCCAGAAATAGTCTTGAATGCTACTATATTTGGGCAGATGATCACAAACACATCCACATGACAAGGCAACAGATGTAACAAAAAAGGTGCTGTATTTATTTCAAACCCAGAGAGCAATGCAAGTATCACAGAAAATTTGTGCCAATGATTATATATAGTCTTTTGCTGACAGCTTGGTCTATAAAGCTGTTGGAGTGTAGCATCAGCAAGTCTAAACCAGAGGAAACTCCAAACTGATGGATAATATTTGATTCAGTAAATGAAATCAAGTAGGAGTTTTAAAACCAGTTACATCTCCTTTCATCAGACATTTCTTCCTCTTGTCACTTTTTTATGGACTATACATGAGAATGAATAGGAAATGTTATCTCTAAGGTTTTTTTCCCCTTGTAAAGCAAGACCATTTGTGAGAGGAGGGAATCTTTACAAGTGCATATTTATTACTGATAAGTGATAGTATGTATGTATGATCCAGTGCTTCCAGAGTCTCCTTTGTACTAAAAAAAAAAAAAAAGAAAGAAAAAGAAAAAAAGAAAGAAAAAGAAAAAAAGTAGGTTTGATTTGAGAAAATTAAACCAAGGTGTTTTGTTTTAAGTATAACAGATAAAATAATTGAATCTGGAAGATTTTTGAAGTCATGTCGTTCATTGATTCCTAAACCTATCATCACATAAACAAACACTTTTTGAAAATATAATCTTGGTCTCCACTCAGAGATTTCAATTAGGAGATCTGTAATGAGACCTAATAGCCTGAAGGCCTGCTTGGTACTTCTAATATACTGTGTTGGAATGACTGATCTAGTCCAACTCCTTATCCAATGTAGAATCCCCTTTACAAAATCCTTAACATGTGGTCATTCAGTGACGCAAGTCGGTCCATTCCATTGTTGGTTGATTCCAATTGAGAGAACGTTCTGTTAAACCAAAGTCCTAGAAACGTCTCCCCAATAATGTGTTCCCAGAAACCCCACAATGAACGCTCCACAGTCAGACCTGTAGTTAGCCCAACAGAGACTCCTTGTTTTGCTTAGATCATTCTGTCTCAGGGACTAAGGAGCGTGTGTATCAACAAACTAAATTGTAATGCAAGGTACATTTATATTGATAAAACAAAAATACCCATGCCCCTTAGTTAACAGCTGAGCTTTGTTTTAATGTTCTCTCAGCAATGGCTTCCAATAACAACTTAAATATTGGCTGAGTATCTAAGATTAAGATTTGTCACATTCATGACAGGACCATCTCAAGCAGTGTTGGGAAGTTTGAGAAGTTTGACTGAAAAGCCCCACTAACCTACTCAGAAGTATCAGGGTTACAACTGGATTTAACTCCAGCCTCAGGCTGCTCCTGGAAAGAAAGAGCCCTATCTACTTCTCTTGAAGTTCCTTAAGAAAAAAAGACAAGCCTGGGAAACCTGTGCCAAGACAATCATACAACTGAGGATAAGAATAGTACACAATTGGTTAGGGAGTGGAATGATAAAGAAGATTCACTTTGAAACTAAGTGGGGTTGGGGGTTGGAGAAAGGGGACCTTGGGAAGCTAAATAGTGAACAAAGGGACTAAGTGTGTAACTGACAAGCCTTTTTTTTTTTCCACTGTGTCTTCCTTCTCAGTATGCTTTCTCTTGCTTAGCTCAGTTCTCAACTCTGTCATGCTTCATGTTCTTGTAAAACACCACCCATGCATGTCCTGAGTGTCTTATTCCAAGTAGCCAGTTGGGGTTGGAGGGACAGTTTGTTTACTCTTGGTCTCCATCCAATGGAGACACCAGGGTAAGGTTGGACTGAACGAAATCTAGGGCAGTTATGAGTCTACCCCAATGATGAACCATCTTCAGTTCCAGAGTGAAGCCAACCTAGGAAAGGAAGTTTAAATCTCACCTTGGACAAGAGAAGTTGTCACAACCCAGACCACTGAGAGCAACACTCTGACTAAACCATGAAGGGGTGTGGGCCAAATAAAGGAGGTTACCTGGGCTAGAGCTGAAAACTCTCTTTTTACTGAATGCAACTCTTCCATGTAAACATCTGACTAACTTAAGGCAAGGATAGTCAGGGGAGCAGAGAAAAAAAGGGAGGGAGATGGTAATAAAGAAGTCAGAGTAAGGAAAAGTCAGGAAAAGGGAAATTCAAGAGGTAGGAAAAAGAAAGGGATATAATTAAGGATGGTGGAGCATTTCCGCCAGGAATTGTAAGTAATGCAACCACTCTTTTTATTTTTTCATTATTTTTTTTTTCCTGAAGCCAATTTCTATGGTTAGGATTCAGCCAGTTTGAAATAAAATAACAATAACTTTTTTTTTGACTCAGTGTAACAACCCCTGCTATCTTCTTCCTTTCCTTTGCTGATTTGACTGCATAGGCCCATTATCAGGGAGAGGGGAGCTGAGTGTGCACTGGCCTTGCCTCCTCCAATCCCTAATTAGTATCACAAGGTCTTTTTAAAACTGAAATGAAGTTTTTATTTTATTTTTCTTTTTTGCCCCAAGCTTTGTGGAGGTATTAACAAATATATATATATATATATGTATATATATATATACACACACACACACACATATATATATATGGTGTACAACATATTTTTTTAGAAGTGTATTGCATTTTTCAAGTTGAAGAACTAGAAAGCAGAGTGAATTTCTTCTTACTCTGATGCAACCAATAACTTTCCAGATTTAATTTATTTCAATCAAAAAAATCCTAAAAACCCCAATAGTGACAAAAACAGTAACATAAACAATAACATAAAAACAATAACAAGCCACATGCCTGGAGATGAAAGTAATTAAAGGGGTCCCATCTTCTGGTTATTCTCTATAATAGCACTTAATTATTTCTGCCATAGCATATATCAAAAGCTGTAATTATCTTGTTTATTTTTCCTGTTTTCTTGTTTACTGCCTGTCTTCCTTCCAGTAGAATTTCAAATCACGAGGGCAGGGATTATTGACTGTTTTCTTCCCTATTATATATATTCCCAGGGCCTATAAGAGTACCTGCATATAGCAAACACACATTAAATTTATTGAATGATTGAATGATTGAATTAATGCATGAATGAACAAAGGAATGAATGAATTAATGAATGAATGAATGAATTAGTATATTGACCAAAATTTGAAAATGAGCTTTAAGTTATAAATGAATTGTAGCTGAACTCTAACATGGGCAGAATGCTGAATATTCAGGAAGAAACATATGGAATTTTGGTTATTTAGCTCTAGGAACACCACGGACGTATTTAACCAATCTGGCAGATGAAAGATACTGTAGGCATCACTCATTGTCAGAATATTTGATTTAGAGACTATACTTATAAAATTTGGTGACACAAAACAATGGTTTTCCAAATTAAATATACTTCAAAATAGACTGTCATGCTTTTTCATGCAAATTTTGGTCCCTTGCCAAAGAGAGTCTCATTCACTGAATTTGGTGTTGGCTCAAGAATCTGCATTTTAACAAACAAAGCAAGTTGAATATAGACTACCTTTGGCAACCACTCAACTGTGCCCTTAAAGCATGAAAGTAGCCATAGACAATATGTAAACAAGTGGGAGTGGCTGTGTTCCAGTAAAACTTTACATATATACTAAACCTGAATTTGACCCATGGTGATATGTAGTAAGCAAAGTTTTCACACCCTGACCAGGTGTGTTCAGGGTCTAAAGGACTAACTTTTCTTACAAACCTAAAACTTATCGTCTTAGCATTTTTTTTTTGGAGCTAGCTTGCAGTTTATGTATAAGTAACACCTGTTAGGCAACTGTGATATTTAAGCTCATTCCCATTTACTATTGTAAATATGAAATAAAGGGAAAAACACATTTCTCTGACTTGTGTACACAAAATAAAGAATTCTCATGACCCATTTTCTCCAGAAAATCTTCCTGGATTCTTGAAGCCCAGTATTCAGAGTTAAACAACACATTCTCTTGCGTATGTTTTCTCCATGATTCACATTGGTAATTCTGAACCCCTCTATGGCAACAGTATTGAGTAAGACCATTTTGATAGATTAAGGATGGAACACACCTGGCATTGTGCTATTTCCATTTCTTGCACGATGGCAGACATTGCCAACCATTTATAGTATTCTTTCCTTCTAAGTACATATATGACCACAACATCATTCTCAAGAATTTTAGTTATTTATTACCAACTGACCAGAGTTGGCATGTGAGATGAAACTTATGTGTTTCCCCTTAATAAATTAACCTTGCTATGTGGTATTTTTGGTATCTGTGGTTATTCTATTTGGGGGCACATAATATTACTCCTACTATATCTTAAAGTAATTATAAGCCTTGCCCAAAAGGAGTCCATAGTATATATTTTGACTACTTATCATTGTTTTCCTCTTAGGTCATAAGTATTTTAAATTCATTGACTATGTGTACTCTATCATGTTATACCCTAAGATTATTCCAGAAACACTTGTTGACAGGTTTATACAGCATCTTTTCTCATTAGAATGTTAGTGTTAATGATTATGATATCATTAGGACACTAAAAACTACTAATAGTTCACTAATTAAAGTACATTTGAAACCATAAAAACTGATGTTATTGGTAATTTGTGAATTGAAGATATGTATAGTCTGGTTTTTGGTCAGATATCTTTGATCTATCTTTGACTATAGAATATTCTTTGAAATAGCATTTCAAATCAATTTGGGTTAATACTTACTGTTAAAAAATTGTTTGGCTTCATAATCAAAATGTTCACTTACCAAGTACAATATAGTATATAGCATTAAATAGACTCTGTTGCATAGCATAGTACTGTCTCTGCAAACCTGTGATGTCATATTCTGGCTATTTTAATAAAACTTGTTTAGTAAAACTTGAAGAAAACTACCATTTAACAAAACAAAACAGTTTTCAAAAGATTTTCAATTTTATCCTGGTACATAAAGCTCAGGTGTAATATGACTGTATCTGACTATTAACTGAGTTGGTAGTCAGTATTTTCCTGTTGGTAGGGTTGGTTACAAAGAAGCATTGATCAGAAACTCAAATTGAATACAATTAAAAGCTAAGTGCAGAGGACTAATACAGCTGTACTAGGTAGCTTGTCCTAAAATTTCTAAGGTAGGACAGTTGGTAAATGGGACTTTTTCAGTGGTGTATGATCTGGGAGGTAATCTCCATCAGAAACCCAGCTTTTTACTTAGCAAATTTGATAGAGGCTCAAGTATCAAAACAAACTAGATGGATAGTAACATCCCTTTATATCTAGTATATGTGTTTCAGCACCAAAACCTCTCTTACAGACAAACCACATTCTTCATGCTTTACTTACAGTCCCATGTTAGGCCTTGGGAAACATTATCTCACCTCTGATAGTTCCAAATCTTCATGACAGGATCTGACTGTTTTTATTTTTAACCAACTTGCTTCTTTTAAAATAGGTAAAATCTCTTCTTCTCAAAAAAGAAAAAAAGAAACCTATCAACAGCTTTAGGCAAAGAGAGGGCATTTGTTAGAGACTTAAGGAAGAGCCATGTCCAGAAATAACATGTTTCCCATCTTTATAGTTCTGATGTCTGTCTTTGATACAGATAAAAACCTCTCTATTCTAGGTATTCTCTAGTCTTGGCACATACCAAAAGCACACAAGAAGTAGGGATAGTTTATAAATGAATGTAGGAGAATGAAAGACATGGAACTTGTGTGCAAATTACAGGGAGAGAATAGACAGTGGAAAAGAAATGTTGGTGCAGAGGGACTCTTGTAAAAGAATCTCAAGTCAAGAAATCTGTGATGAGAGCTTTGAGTATATTGCAGGAAATCAGATCCAGATGGTTTTTGTACATGCTCTGGCCAAAATTTTACAAGGCTGGTAAGCTGTTTATTGATAACTCAGTTTACCAAACCAAGAACCCTCATATTCCAAGGTTTAGGTGGGCAGGACTAGCCTCCCATAAATTTTGTCAATAGATTCAGTGTTCTCTGTCAAAAGTATTGTCTATACTTTTCTTTTTTTTTTTTAATTTTTTTTAAATGTTTATTTATTTTTGAGACAGAGAGAGAGCATGAATGGGGGAGGGTCACAGAGAGAGGGAGACACAGAATCTGAAACAGGCTCCAGGCTCTGAGCCGTCAGCACAGAGCCCGACGCGGGGCTCGAACCCACGGACCGTGAGATCATGACCTGAGCCGAAGTCAGACGCTTAACCGACCGAGCCACCCAGGCGCCCCTTGTCTATACTTTTCTAAGCCAAGAATGTTTCCACCATAACTATTATGTCTGGTGCTCAGTAGGCTTCCCAGTTATTCAACCTCACTCTGGAAAATCAAAATATCTGGAAAAGATATGGAGAGCTCATTTACTTTAAAGTGTTAATGATGGTTGACACAGTTCAGTGTGTTTCCTTTCCCAGGGGGGATGTGATCGGAGTCTAAGAAATGACCTATTTGAGCAATTTTGAATATTCCACAGTTACATGGGAGAGGGATTGGTGATGTAGCCTACCTTCTTACTGTCCCTGAAATCATAGCACCTATAGGCAATTGACAACTCATAAAGTCGGCCCTGTGGCTACCTATGGGAATATAGGTAAGGAAGTTGGGAAAAGTTGGCTCTCCCAGTATTTGATTCAGCACCATCACTAATCTTTTTGTTTGTTTGTTGTTTGTTTGTTTTGTTTTTGTTTTGTTTGACACTTTGAATTTAGTTTTCTTGAAATTATGTTCTGATAAGTATACTAGACAGTCCTCAGGGAACCTGGGTGGCTTGGTTGAGCGTCTCACTTCGGCTCAGGTCATGATCTCATGGTTTTTGAGTTAGAGCCCTGTGTTGAGCTCTGTGCTGACAGCTTGGAGCCTGGAGCCTGCTTTGGAATCTGTGTCTCCCTGTCTCTCCTCCCCTCCCCCCACTCATGCTCGCTCTCTCTCTCTCTCTCTCTCTCCCTCTCTGTCAAAAATAAAGATTAAAAAAATTTAAAAAAAGAATACTAGAGACTCCTAAAAGACTTATCCCAAGATTTTCTAGAAAAACAATGGGCATTTTATTTTTTTTTCTCAAGGTTATTAGAGAAGTGGGACAGAGGAGCATTCAAAGTTCAGGACAAACCCTAGGATATAGACACCAATTATAAGGTACTAGCCAGGCCTTTGGAAAGCTACTCACCACACCCAGGGAGCTTAATGCTAAAAATCAAATGACTAATTTGTTGTTTTAACCCAAATAATTTCTCAAGTTATTTTATCTATCCAATTACCTGGCAGTAGGTGTCATTGATTTTTTTTTTGTCTTGGTGACAGATGGGAAACTAATACTTGTAATATTATAAACCATGTCTGAGCAGAAATCATTAGATCAACTTGAAAGTTAATATACAAAACTATTCTTGTTTTTAATAAATGGTTTGTTCATTGGTATAGAAGATACTTTTTATTATCCTTTTTATTTCTTTCCACATAGTTCAGGGATTAATATTCTAGTCTAGCCATGCTTAGTTATAAAATCAACATACATGCCTGTCACTGAGCACAATATAGTGACTATCAATGTGTTTTTCCCCCCACAGTGACTATATTTGTTCCCAGTGAGAATTGAAAATCAAAAACTGTTTATTTGACTGGTCCCATTTCTCTTAGCTTATTAAAATTACTGCTCATGTGGTGGGGAACCCTAGTTTCTTTTACTGCAGCTAAATAAACCAACCTAAATGAATTAAATGCTTCTATTAATTGCTGCATCTACAAAATTAGGAAATTGGATAGGATAACTATAAGGTGCCATAGATATGTCTTGTAATATTCCTTTAAGCACTAAGCATCTATGAATCTATGTTTATATTTGGTTCCATAACAATAATACCTTACATCTGATAACACTCTAATTTACTTACTTGAGCCTAATTGATTCTTGCAATTACCCTACTTATTTATGTATTTACTGAGTTTCTGCTAATTGTCTGCAGTGTCCTTAGCCTCTGAGGATATAAAGCTGAGGTACACAGTCCACGGATTATTATCCCCATTTTAGAGAGAAAGGATTAGAGACTCAGAGAAATTTAGTGATTTGCCAAAGGCTACCTGGGGAGCCAGGACAGAATTGGAAGTGTTTTGACTTCATCTTTTGATACTTTTATTCTATCTCTTGTGTACAAGTACAAAGACCAGCCTGAAATGTAAAAGTTAGTGATATGGATGTGGCACCAAAAGCATTATCCATAAAAGAAAAAACTGGACTTTTAAAAAATTTAAAACTTCTCTATAAAAGACACTGCAAAAATAAGGAAAAGGCAAGGCACAGAGTGGGAGTAAATATTTGCAAATCACATATATAATAAAATACTTGAATCCAGAATATATAGAGACCACTCAAAACTCTATAATGAGGAAAACAACAATATAATTAAAAATAGATTGAACGGGCACTTAACCAAAGAAGATATAGAAATAGGAAATATACACAGGAAAAGATGTTAAACATTATTAATCATCAGAGGAATTCATACTAAAACCACATTGCATGACCATTACATGCCCATTAAAATAGCTATAAAAGATATTGACAATGCCAAGTGCTGACAGGGATGTGGAGCAACAGGAAATTTCATGTATCCTCCTGGTAGGAATGGAAGATGGTTCAGCCATGTAGGAAAATGCATTGGCAGGTTCTTATAAACATATGCATACCATATGACCCAGAAATCTTAAAAATAAAAAATATGTTTGCACAAAAAATCTGTACACAGTATTTATAGCAGTGCTATTCATAATTGCCCCAAACTAGAAATAACTCACATGCACTCAAAGTGAATAAATAAAGGTGCTATGGTGCATCCACCCAGTGAAATGGTATTCAGCAATGAAAAGGAATGAGCCATTGATATATGCAGCAGTATGAGTGAATCTCAAATGCATTATGCTCGGTGAAAGAAACCAGACACAAAAGATTACATACAATATGATTCCATTTAGACAGTATTCTGCAAAAGGCAAAACTATGTGAAGAAAGAAGATATCAGTGTATACCAAAAGGTTAAGTATGGGGAACGAGACTGACTTCAAAAGGACAGCAAAAGGGAAGTCTGCAGGGTGTTAAAACTGTTTTGTATCCTGTTTGTGGTGGCGGTAACAATATTCTATGCATATGTTAAAATTTATAGAACTCTACATGCAGAAATGTTAAAAAGATAATTATTATACATTAATCCTTACAGTCAAAATTTAAAAATAAGTGAGGTTTGGAAGGCAGCTATGTTCACCATTATTCCACCAATTCAGGACTTCCAGATGTACAAGGCTGTAGTACAAAACAGCATGGTACTGGCACAAAAATAGACACTTCGATCAACAGAACAGAATAGAAAACCCAGAAATGACCCCACAACTATATGATCAATTAATCTTCAACAAAGCAAGAAAGAATATCCAATGGGGAAAATAGAGTATCTTCCACAAATGGTGTTGGGAAAACTGGGCAGGAACATGCAAAAGAAAGAAATCAGAACTTTTTCTTATATAATACAAAAAATAAATTCAAAATGGCTGAAAGACCTAAATGTGAGACCTAAAACCATCAAAATCCTAGAGTAGAACACAGTCAGGAACCTCTTTGACATCAGCCACAGCAACTTCTTTCTAGATTTATCTCCTGAGGCAAGGGAAACAAAAGCGAAAGTAAACTTTTTACAGTTTAAACTGGGACTACATCAAAATAAAAAGCTTCTACACAGCAAAAAAAACAATCAACAAATCTAAACGGCAACTTCCAGAATGGGAGAAGATATTAGCAAATGACATATCTGATAAAGGGTTAGTATCCAAAAAAATAAAGAATTTATCAAGCTCAACACCCCAAAAATGAATAATCCAATTAAAAATGGGCAGAAATTGGGGTGCCTGGGTGGCTCAGTAGATTAAGTGTTCGACTTCAGCTCAGGTCATGACCTCAAGGTTCATGAGTTTGAGACCTGTGTCAGGCTCTGTGCTGACAGCTCAGAGCCTGGAGCCTGCTTCAGGTTCTTTGTCTCCCTCTCCCTCTGCCCCTCCCCTTGCTCATGCTCTGTCTCTCAAAAAATGAATAAACGTTAAAAATTTTTGTAAAAATGGGCATAAATGAATAGACATTTTTCCTAATAAGACATACAGATGACCAAAAGAAACATGAAGCATGCTCAACATCACTGATCATCAGGGAAATACAAATCAAAACTGCAATGAAATATCACCTCACACCAGTCAGAATGGATAAATCAAAAACACAAGAAACAACAGGTGTTAGGAAGGATGTGGAGAAAGGGAAAACCTCTTGCACTGTTGGTGGGAATACAAAATGTGCACCACTCTGGAAAAGAGTATGATGTTCCCCCCAAATTTAAAAACGAGTATGATGTTCCCCCCAAATTAAAATTTTACCCTATGATCCAGCAATTGCACTATTAGGTATTTACCCAAAGGATATAAAAATATCAATTCAAAGAGACACATGCACCCTGATGTTAATAGAAGCATTATCTATAACCAAATTATGGAAATCACCATGTGCCCATGCACTGATGAATGGATAAATAAGTGATAAAGAACCAGATGGACTTAACAGATATATTCATAACATTCCATCCTAAAACAGCAGGATACACATTCTTTTCAAGTGCACATGGAACATTCTCCAAAATACATAGCATACTAGGTCACAAATCAGGCCTCAACAAGTACAAAAAGTTGGAGACCATACCATGCATATTTTTTTACCGCAATACCATGAAACTTGAAGTTAATCACAAGAACAAATCTGGAAAGAGCACAAATACATGGAGGTGAAACATCATACTACTACACAATGAATGGTTAACCAGGAAATCAAAGAAAACATTTAATAAAATGCATGGAAACAAATTAAAATGAAAACACAACGGTCCCAAACTTTTAGAGATGCAGTAAAAGTGGTCCTAAGAAGGAAGTATGTAGCAATACAGGCTACCTCAAAAAGGAAGAAAAATCTCAAATAAACATCCTAACCTTACACCTAAAGGTGCTGGAATAAGAACAAAGCCTAAATCCAGCAGAAGGAGGGAAATAATAAAGATTAGAGCAGAAATAAATGGGGCATCTGGGTGGCTCAGTTGGTTAAGCATCTGACTTCGGCTCAGGTCATGATCTCAAGATTAGTGGGTTCCAGCCCAATGTCAGGCTCTCTGCTGACATCTTGGAGCCTGGAGCCTGCTTCGGATTCTGTGTCTCCCTCTCTCTCTGGCCTTCCCCCACTCATGTTCTGTATCTCTCTGTCAAAAAAATGAATAAGCACTAAAGAAAAATTTTAAGGAAAAATAACAAAGTTGATAAGCCCCTAGTGAGACTTGTTAAAAAGAAAAAAGACCCAAACAAAATCATAAAATAGAGAGGAGAAATAACAACCAACGCCACAGAAATAAAAACAACGGTAAGTGAATATTATGAGAAAATATATGCCAACAATTTGGACAACCTGGAAGAAATTGATAAATTCCTAAAAACATATAAAATACCAAAACTGAACCAGGAAGAAATAGAAAACTTGAAAAGACAGATCACCAGCAAAGAAATTGAATCAGTAATCAAAAATCTCCCAACAAACAAAAGTCCAGGACTAGATGACTTAACAGGTGAATTCTACCAAACATTTAAAGAAGTGTTAATACCTATTCTTCTCATACTATTCAAAAATAATAAAATTGGAAGGAATACTTAGAAATTCATTCTATGAGGTCAGCATTATCCTGATACCAAAACCAGATAAGGACCCCACTTAAAAAGAGAACTACAGGCCAATATCCTTGATAAACATGGACACAAAAATTCTCAATAAAATACTAACAAACAAAATCCAATAGTACATTAAAAGAATCACCACAGTCAAGTGGGATTTATTTCTGGGCTGTGAGGGTGGTTCAATATTCACAAATCAATCAATGTGATAACACCACACTAATAAAAGAAAGGATAAAAAACATATGATTGTATCCAAAGATCCAGAAAAAGCATTTGACAAAATACAACATCCAAACTCTCAACAAAGTGGGGTTATAGGGAACATACCTCAAAATAATAAAGGCCATACATGAAAAACCCACAGTTAATATCATCCTCAATAGAGGAAAAACTAACAGATTTTCCTCTATGGTCAAGCACAAGACAGGGATGTCCACTCTTACCAGTTATTTAACATAGTACTGGAATTCATAGCCTCAGCAATCAAACAAACAAAAAGAAATAAAAGGCATCCAAAATAGCAACAGGGAAGTCAAACTTTCACCATTTGCAGATGACATGATACTCTATATAGAAAACCTGAAAGACACCACCAAAAACTGCTAGAACTGATACATGAATATAGTGAAGTCACAGGATACAATATTAATGTACATAAATGTGTGGCATTTCTATACACCAATAATGAATCAGCAGAAATATAAATCAAGGAATCAGTCCCATTTACAACTGCACCAAAAGCTATAAGATACCTTAGGAATAAACCTAACCAAAGAGGTAAAAAATTGTTCTCTGAAACCTATAAAACACTGATGAAAGAAATTAAAGATGTGACAAAGAAATTAAAGATGACACAAAGAAATGGAAAAATACTCCATGCTCATGGATTGGAAGAACAAATACTGTTAAAATGTCTATCTTATCCAAAACAATGTACAAATTTAATGCAACCTCTATCAAAATACCACAAGAATTTTTCACAGAGCTAGAACAAAGAATCCTAAAAGTTGTATGTGACCTGAAAATACCACTATTAATCAAAGCAAATTGAAAAAGAAAAGCAAAGTAGGAGGCATCACAATTCTGGAATTTACATTCCAGAAGCTTTAGTGAACAGCACAGTATGGTACTAGCACAAAAATAGACACATAGATCTATGGAACAGAATAGAATACCCAGAAATGAACCTACAACTGTATGGTCAATTAATGTTCAACAAAGCATGGAAGAATATCCAATTGGAAAAATATATTATTCTCCACAAATGGTGTTAGGGAAACTGGACAGCCAAAGAATGAAACCAGACCCCTTTCTTATACCATACATAAAAATACATTCAAAATGGATGAAAGACCTAAAAATGAGACCTGAGACCATCAAAGTCCTAGAGTAGAACACAGGCAGGAACAACTTTGACATTGTCCATTCCAACTTCTTTCTACATTTGTCTCCTGAGGGAAGGGGGAAAAAAGCAAAACCAAAAAACAAAAACAAAACAAAACAAAACAAAACAAAAAAACCATTGGAACTACATAAAAATAAAAACTTCTGGACAGCAAAGGAAACAATCAACAAAACTAAAAGGCAACCTCCAGAATGGGAGAAGATATTTGCAAATGACGTATCTGATAAAGGGTTAGTATCCAAAGTATACGAAGAACTTATCAAACTCAACACCCCAAAAATTAATAATCCAATTAAAAATGAACAGAATACATGAATAGACATTTTTCCCAAAGAATACAAAGAAATGGCCAACAGACATGAAATTATGCTCAACATTACTCATCATCAGTGAAACACAAATCAAAACTACAATGATATATCAGCTCACCCCTGTCAGATGGCTAAAATTAACAACATCAAAAACAGCAGGTGTTAGTGAGGATGCAGAGAAAAGTGAAATCTTTTATACTGTTGGTAAGAATGCAAACTGGTGCAGCCACTCTGGAAAACAGTATGGAGGCTCCTCAAGAAGTTAAAATGGAATTGCCCTATAACCCAGCAATTGTACTGCTAGGTATTTACCCAGAAGATACAAAAATACTGATTCAAAGGGATACATGCACCCAGATGTTTATAGAAGCATTATCAACAAAAAACAAATTACAGAAAGAGCCCAATATCCATCAACTGATGAATGATAAAGAAGTGAGATCTATCATCTATCTATCTATCATCTATTTATCTATCTATCATCTATCATCTATAATGGAATATTACTCAGCCATAAAAAGGAATGAAATCTTGCCATTTGCAACAACATGGATGGAGCTAGAGAGTATTATGCTAAAGAAAATAAGTCCATCAGGAAAAGGCAAGTACCATACGATTAAACTCATATGTGGAATTTAAGAAACAAAACAGGTAAGCAAAGAAAGAAAAAGAGAGGTAAACCAAGAGAAACACTCAACTATAGAGAATAAACTGATGGTTGTCAGAAGGGAGGTGAGTGAAGGGATGGGTGAAATAGGAGATGGGGATTAGGAGTGCACTTGTGATCAACACAGGGTGTTGCATGGAAGTGTTGAATCACACTGTACACTTGAAACAAATATTACACTGTTTTAAAGTTTTAAAAACTTTAAAAAATATGAAAAAAAGAAAACCTAAAAAAATAAGTGATGTTTTAATTCTGCACTACACACTTTTTTATCTTATTTGCAACACTCCTCTAGGCATCTAGTCTTTCCTCAGTTCTTTTTCTCAGCTTTTATGATGTGATCTGATGAGCCAATTCACACAAAAATTCAAATGATACTAGTATGTACATGTATTTCTTTAGTAGGGTCATTTTAATTTGATGAGATCACAGAAGTCTTTTTTTAATGTTTATTTATTTTTGAGAGAGAGAAAGAGAAACAAAGTGCAAGCAGGGGCAGAGAGAGATGGAGACCCAAAGTCTGAAGCAGGCTTCAGACTCTGAGCTGTCAACAGAGAGCCCAATGTGGGGCTTGAACCCATGAACCATGATACCATGACCTGAGTCAAAGTTGGATGCTTAACCAATTGGAGCCACTCAGGTGCCCCTTAAGTTAAAGTAATGCATCTCAGTGAGTTGGATTACAAGCATTGGCCAGTGAGTAAAGGAAACATTGTAAGAGATTAGAGCCATAACAGCCTTCTATACATTTTTGAAACTGAATCATATTTGCTTAGGTTTTCAAATATTATTTTGGAAATTGTGTAAGAATATGGCATAGTCTATGTGTTACTATAGCTGAATATATGTGTATATCCCTCCCCAATACTGATTACACTCAGATCAGGAAAGGAAATTATAATTGGAATGAAAAAAACTGTCTTGATATCTTAACTTCTTAATAAAAGAAATCATTTAATTGATGAATTTCTTATATAAAAATTCTGAAACCATGTAAGCTTATTGTGTGTGTGTACACACACATGCATTATTTTTATTGTTACTTCTCAGGGCTGAGTAACTATGCTTGCATGTAAAGTGCTTTTTAAAAGTTATCTAATAGTGAGATTCCTTTTGTAAAGTACAAAATGTTTAAAACAAAAATTTACTCTTTATTCATTTTAAAAGCTAAATTTATATGTTAGATTTCCTTTAAGTGTGATACATCTGTGCAAGAATTGGGAGGTT
This sequence comes from Herpailurus yagouaroundi, assembly GCF_014898765.1. Taxonomy (NCBI): domain Eukaryota; kingdom Metazoa; phylum Chordata; class Mammalia; order Carnivora; family Felidae; genus Herpailurus; species Herpailurus yagouaroundi. The sequence continues at coordinate 18,091 of NW_024420438.1, read as the reverse complement.
TCAAACATGCAGAATTTATTACCAATTTTTCTTTTTATTCTTACTGATACCAAATAGAGGTAAACCAGATTTTATGAGTCATACTACAGACAGTATAGTGAATGTCTGTACATCCATCATATAAATTCATGTATATTAGATCTCAGTAAAAGTAATAAAAGACCTTAAAATAAATTAGACTTGCAGTTCTTTCCAAAGTGAGCCCAGCAACAATGTGTCTGAATTAGAATACTTTACCTTTATTGATTTTCATTTTCATGTCAGGTTTGTAAAATATTTCAAGGTGTATATCATGGGTGCATATGACATATGATCTTAATTGTACTTTTTTGCCTCTGTCAAAATCAGATGAAGTGGAAACACAGGGATTACTAAAACTATGTTAGGATGCTCACCTTACCTACCTAGAGGCAGGTACTAGGAACTCTCAATCTTGCATTGCATCCACTGAATCCCAATATCACTGACCAACTTCATTTAAAAGCACTACAATCAGAATATTCCTTGAGAAGAACAACAGTAAAACAGAAAATGTTACAGTGGGTTAAGAAAATAGTTGAGTGGCTGAATGTTTAGTCATATCCATTAACCTTCAATTTGGATGATTTGGATAGAGAAAGAAGATTTTGTTTTTAGTGTGACAATGAACAAATCAATAGTTTGATCAAAATATACTATTACAGTTTAAAAGTATAAGATGGATAATACAGTATCAGAGAGGCCAGTAAAGCCACGGAGGAAATTGTTTCAACCTGAGAAAGAGAAGAACTCATCAAAACTAATAGCCAGAACAAGACTAAATAGTTGCATTTCATCAAAATAAAATGGTGATTCAGTGCTTAAATATTATCAGCTTTTTGTTCTTGCAGGCATTCTAGCTCCTACCCCCCAAAGTTAAGCATCTTCCATCTTCCCCCATCCACTTCAAGGGGAATGCCTAAGAGCAAATGAAATTTGAGCAATGGCACAGAGGTGGATTACTTGAGAAATACTGATCTGGTTAAGCACCAAATAAGTGGTATATGCCAAGAATTAAGGAGAAGCTTTAGCTAGAAATGAAGGAAAGACTGAAATGGCATATGTCATAAGATCCCAAAGCAGCCAGATCCAAATAAGGGGGACAGGAATATTAAATCAGAATTAGGGAAAAGAGGTAAAAGACCAGACTTGGTAACCCAAAGGAGTAACTATTGAAAACTCTGTTTTGAGGTGATTTTAGGAGGTGAGTTAGGGATGGGGTATCTGGGTACATCAGAGAGAAGTGCTGTATTGGGAAAACAAAACTTATGGAGCTATAGACTCCCTTTTTGTGCCCATTCTTTGAACTAAGCTGATATCATTGCAGCTTTGGGCCTTTCAGATGGGCTGGTTTGTGGTGAACTACAACAAAACTGGCTTTACTTAAAATGGAGTCCTTTAACACATCAGAGTGGTACAATTGCAGGGTATTGCTGTGGCATTTCTCTTCTCCCATTAGTCCTCAAAACCCCAAACAGAAAACAAATAATTGGGAATAAGGAAGCTATGCATATCTCAGGTTCTTATAGAAAATGAGAAGAGACATAGTGCCCTCACTCTTGTCAGTTAATAACTCACCTTTCTGCCCTGTTGCTATTTGTAAGCTTGAACCCTACATCTTCTGTCATCTCGGCTTGATTATTAGTCCAGTTCTTGTATGTTTATGACTTCACTTCCTTTGTGCTGCATATGCTTTACTTCAGATCATGATTAGATCCCGTGTTTCTGAGCTTAACATCCCAACTACAAGTCCTAGTTGCCCCTTGTACAAATGTTTGGTTTTGGAGTTTTTACATGAACTGCACTATGATTCCTATTAATACCACTACAGTGTCCAGCCAAAATTGCCCAAGACCCTTCCCCTAGCAGAACTTCTGCTGAACAAGAAAAATGAAGGAACAGGATAGAAGAGAAATGATACTGTAGAGACATTAAGGTAGCTCAGAGACCCTAGTTAGCAATTTGTATTTTATTTCAAAAGAACAAGAACCATCTTCTCCTATAAAATGTCTCTTGGTCAGAGAAAAACATACTGCATAGGATGGATAATTGCCCTGGCACAAAGTAGTGTTATGTGGGTTTGGAAAGGAGCCAAGCCCAAAGAGAAAATAAAATATCAATGAGAACAGGATAGGAAGTTGAAATTTAAGATCAACATGCATAATGAAAAATATTTGGTGACCTTAGGTGACTACTAAATTAAACCTGGTTTAAAATATGATTTGGGTGTCTAGGAACAGAAGTTCTCAGGTATATTTCCCTTTTGACTACTATTTGTAACTGCAAATACAAGGTGAGGACTGCCTGGGTGAATGTTTTTCACAGCTAAATTGAAACATACTGACTCATGTAGAAAAAAAGTCATGGAGATTTACCTTTCCAAGTAAATTCATATACCAACCCAGAAAACATCCCCAAAATGACAGCATGTGAAAAGTTGTCCCCTTGGAAAAGGAGTTCAATTTCAAATTATCTATACTATACACCTTGAAAGTCTGTAGTCATTTTGTCCGATGAAAAATGGGGATGTTTGACTTAGTGACAGATGATCTGCCCGAGTGTTTTCTTTCTTCTATTACTGCTTCAATTGTATATTTACTGAATTATCTGTGATTGATGATAGCATTTTAAGCCCTTGCTAGTTTTTCTGGTGAAAAGATGGCATATTTTAACTATATTAATAGTTTTAGGTTTAAGTGTAGCACAATATATTTTTATAATCTTTCAAAAGGGAAGCCACAATTTATACAAATGGATTTATTCTGTCTTTAGCCCAAGCAACTCTGACAAAAAGATGTCATTTAAAGTAATGTTGCTCATCATTCAGAAATGCAAAAGCTGAAGGCTACATTGCTTTGATATGAAATAACTTTGTAGTTTTTGAATGCCTGGCAAAATTAGTATATGCCACTAATAGCAACTTAAGTAGTTTCTACAGCTGGGCCCAAATGTACTACTAGGGGGAAAATATCACTGACAGCGGTAATTTTAAAATAAATAATATAGCTAACAAAACAGTTTTGTTCAGGGACACAAACTTCCATAAAAATGGTTATGGAATATTTAATCATTTTAAGGGTTTATTAATAATGTGAACAATGTGAAGTGTTGGTAAGGACAGCAGACTATAGGGCTACTTTTTTTGTTAAGTTAGGCAGTCTTATTTGGAATTTGGTGTATATCAGATTTAGGGTGAGTAACCTAAAACTTTTTTTTCCTAAAACTTTTTAAGAAATGATAATAACTGAATATTATTTTCTACTTGGTATATTCCTCAATGAAGAATAATTTACACTCTTAGCTAGTAAATATGACTGTGGGGGAGTAAATTCAAGGGTTTGCTCATATTGTCTCTTTTGGTGTGACTACTGTATTTCAGTATTGTTAAGTTCTTAGGGCTATTTGAATGCCAATAGCTAAATTCTGTAAATGGAGAAGAAAGATAATTTGGGAAATTACCCTGTAAGAGATGGGATTATCTGTCTGTAGTGCTGGATAATTAAGTATTCACTTAAGCCTCTAGGCTTCAAAATGAACTCTCAATGTTTCTAATAATAAATAAGCCTAGGTCTCCCAAAACATGCCAGTTTATATGTATTATGATCACAAGGTTCAAGCCATTTTCTCATACCGACAGCCTTAAACTGAAGTATACTTAGTTTATAAAAGTCAACCCAAGACATGACAGGTTCCCAGAGATGTGTAAACATGTCCCTGACTGATGAATATGCTGAACTGAATCGTATTTACAGGTGGTAGCCTCCATTCTGTTCCAGATTTGGTGTGTGTGTGTGTGTGTGTGTGTTTGCGTGGTTATATAAGTATGTGAACTTACCCATAATTTTGATAAGTGTTTCTGTAGGGACTTTGGATGGTGCTTCATCAAGTGCAGGGAGATAGTAGGACACCCAGAAATGAGTTCCTTTGCGTGTGATGTATAGTAGTACCTTGGTTGACCCCTGCTGACTTGTGCTTTTGAAGTATACTTTTAATACTATAACTGTTTTCCACACAAAATATTTGACCTATAGCATTCATAAATAACAACTACAAATATAGGCTCAGTATTATGAATTGGGTTCTTGTATATCTGGAGTATAAGAATGTGCAGTCTTCTGACAATAGGCCCAGATAAGCAAATTCATGAAGCACAGCTTTGTTTAATCTCTTTAGTATTACCCTCTATTGCTATCCACAAATGTTAACTCTGCATATTCCCAATTATGGCAGCATAATTAAAAGCCATCTTTGACCTTTAATGACCTGAAATGGAACAAACTTCTCATCTCCTGCACGATTATAATTTTCAGCTAAGACAAAAAGCACACCTAGAGCTATGCCTACATTTCCATCATTAAAACCCCCACCTTTGTAGTATTTCCCAATATGAGCCCCCTAATAATGTGCAGCAAAATCTCTATGCCCAGACTGTTTGGCACAGGGTCATATGATGTGTCCTTTCTCCTTTATAGGAATACAACGATTCTTCATTGCAAAGGGTAGATCATAACATATAAGCACTTCATATGTCATTGAACTGACAATTTAAACCTATTTGAATGTTTTCTAATTCAGTCTAACAGCCTATTGGTAGTAATAAATCTAGACTTTACTTGTCTAAAGGCTAGCCTCAGATCATCAATGGTCCTCATGGAATACTTTATAAATAATCCAGTAAACAACTGTGAGAGAAAAAAGCAAAACTATTTGTATTGAAGTTTTCAGTGTGTAGTTCAAGGAAATTTCCAAGAATGGAAGTTTGTGAAGAAAATCAACTTTGCATAATATGAATAATAATCTCTTCTGTTTGAGTACATGTTTTTGAGGGGGGGAGGGGCAGAGTGAGGGAAAGAGCCCAGTGTGGAGCCTGACATGGGGCTTGATCTCATGACCGTGAATTCATGACTTGAACCTATATCAAGAGTGGAAGCTTAATAGTCTGACCCACCCAGGAACCGCTGTTTGAATAAATTTTTATATTTATAGAGCACATTCATGCACATTTATAAATTTGATATTTACAATAACCTTATGAGGACAGTAGGACAGACATTGCTATTCCAATTTTACAGATGAGGAAATTTAACAAATTTTGTTGAGGACACACAGACATAAATGATGGAGGCCACAATTCAATCCTAAATCTGTTTTGTTTTGTTTTTTTTTTTTTTTTGTACTTCTCTGTTAGAATTACAATAGTCGCTGTTGGTGTTTTTTTTTTTTTAATGAGATGAATTAATTAGTGACATTACTCATTTGTATCTCTGTGTCCTTTCACCATGTGCCCTCTTACCCAGAATGTCTCTTCCCTTTTCTCCTAGGCCTAGCTCAAATCCTACTTGCTTCATGAAATCTCTGGTTATTCATGGATCTCTCCCTTCTCAGAACTTCTACAGAACTTCTAGTTTATACTCTAAAATCCAGCATTTAATTTTTACTGCCCTATATTTTATCCAAATTGAGCTGTAGGAATGAAACTGAAACTGATCTCTTTGTATAAATGGCTTTTACATTTTTAACATAATCAATAAAGTTGCTTTATTTATAATTTATAACTAAAGGCAGTACAATGATAAATGCTAATTACTAAAAGTTTTTACTGATAAATTGTATAATTTACAATTTTAATGTAATATTTTTAGTTTTTATTTAAATTCCAGTTAGTTAATATACAGTGTGATATTAGTTTCAGGTGTACAATATAGTGATTCAACATTTCCATACAATACCTGGTGCTCATCACAAGTATACGCCTTAATCCCCATCACCTATTTAACCCATCCCCCCACTAACCTCCCCTCTAACCTCTCCTCTGATAACCATCAGTTTGTTCTTTATGATCTGTTTCTTGGTTTCTCTCTCTCTCTCCCCCCTTCCCTTTTTCTCCTTTGCTCATTTACTTTCTTTTTTAAATTCCATATAAGAATGAAATCATATGGTGTTTCTCTTTCTCTGACTTATTTTGCTTAGCATAATACTCTCTAGCCCCAGCCACATTGTTGCAAGCAGCAAGATTTCATTCTTTTAATATGACTGAGTAATATTCCATTGCATATATATACCACCTCTTCTGTATCCATTCATCAGTCAATGGACACTTGGGCTGTTTCTGTAATTCAGCCATTTTAGATAATGCTGCTATAAACCTCAGGGTGCATGTATCACTTTGAAGTAGTATTTTTGTAATCTTTGGGTAAATACCTATCATTGCAACTGCTGGATCATAGGTTCGTTCTATTTTTAACTTTTTGAGGAAGGCCTATACTGTTTTCCAGAGTGGCAACACCAGTATGAATTCCCACTGACGGTGAAGGAAAGTTCTCCTATCCACATCCTTGCCAATACCTGTTGTTTCTTGTGTTTTTTATTTTAGCCATTGTTACAGGTGTGAGGTGATATTAAAAGGCAACCTATAGAATAGGAGAAGATTTGCAAATGATATATGTGATAAAGTGTTAGTACCCAAAATATGTAAAGAACTTATAAGACTCAACATCCAAAAAACAAATAATCCAATTAAAAATGGGCAGGAAACGTGAATAGCCATTTTCCAAAGAAGACATACATATGGCCAACAGACACATGAAAAGATGCTTAACATCACTGATCGTCATGGATATACAAATGAAAATTACAATGATATATCTTTGTATAAATGGCTTTTTAAGAATGTTTATTTATGTATTTTGAGAGAGAGAGAGAGAGAGAGAGAGAGAGAGAGAGAGAGAGAAAGAATCCCAAACAGGCTCCATGCTCAGTGCAGAGATTGACAGGTTCTTGATCTCACAACCATGAAATCACAAACTGAACTGACAGTAACAGTCAGATGCTTAACCAACTGAGCCACCCAGGCACCCCTGTATAAATGGCTATTAAACATCATGTCCCTTGTCGTCTCCCTTTTCTCCCATGGGCTTATCTTATGGCCTGCACCCAGAATTATCCCTTCACAGGAAGAGTGTCAGATGTACCTTTCATTAAGGTTTTTTACCTGCCAGAGGGAGGTAATAATTACTGTTTTACAGGACTATGATAGTTGAATGAGAATTAATACAAAAGTGTTTGGCATTGTTTCTGGCATGTGGTAAGGTACTCAATAAATAGTGTATCATGCAGATATTAAAGTGTTAAAAAGAGTGAGAAAAAGTAAAGGCAGTGTTTTAAGTCTTTTTTAGCCTTTTTAGTGATTCCCTTTGGCTTTAGGCATGCCTGCATTTCCACCGTTCCCTTTATGAACATCTGTGCTTTGATTACATAAACATTCTTGTTTCCCAGATTAGTCTACCCATAATAACATCAGTGAAAGGATAAGGTATGTGTGTAAGCATAATATCTATAAAGAGAGGTTAAAACCACTTTTGCATACATATTGTCTGCAGGTACCCATGCCATCCAATCCAATTTAATGCTGCTTTGTATGCTGAATGAAAGACACAAAGAAATTTGGTGAATTGCCCATTAACTACATTCAACAGAGGGATGGGTAGAGTTTCTCCTCACTGACAGTCATGAATTTATAGACACTGTCTCTTTATTACATGTGAAAAGTCCTCCAGTATGTAATTACTAATCCAAATATAGTCATGTGGCCTTAAAAAATAGCTTTAAGACACTTTTAGGTTCTTCCTGAGGTTACATTTCCAATTGTACCTTTTGATTAAAGGAGGTACTTAAAAGTATGCTCATCCCTGGCACAATCTCCAGTGTTCTTCCTGTTTTGATAAATAACACCTTTAAAAGAATTTTGCATCATCTTGTGATGATATAAACTTGATGTATACATTAAAATAAAGGGTGGAATGACCAGTTCATATACAAAAGAAGAAACCCCTTGAAATTTTGCCTAATTTAAAATTAAATCAGAACTTTCTCTTATTTTGAGGCTATTATTGATCTTTTTAAAGTTACTTTTTTAAATGATAAGGTGAAAAACAGAATATAGTTAGCAGAAATCATAGATTTTGGTTTCAAGGAAATTTCAGAGGTTGTGATATCTATCTTCCTGTCCAAACTAGTGAATAAAATTGCAAAGTAACAGGTAAATTTGAAACACTGTTTATGGAAGCCTCAATAAAATTCCTATGGAGAGAATTTTCTAGCAAGTGACATTCCCTATAACAAATCTTATTTTGACCCTCTGTATGCTAGGACAATTATAAAGGGTCCTTGTGGGGAAGGCCTGGCTTTGTTGATGTATCTGAAATATCTTGGGGTGCCTGGATGGCTCAGTTGGTTAAGGATCTGACTTCTGCTCAGGTCATGATCTCACAGTTCATGAGTTCAAGCCCCGTGTCGGGTTCTGTTCTGACAGTTTGGAGCCTGGAGCCTGCTTCAAATTCTGTATCTCCCTCTCTCTCTGCTCCTACCCCACTGACTCTCTCTCTCTCTCTCTCAAAAATAAATAAACATTGAAATATCTTTCCCACTTTTATTGGGCTGTGTTTCTATTGCTCCTGGGAGATCAGGAAGTGTTTCATTTTGAATTTATATCTAATAGATAGTAAAAGAAGTCTTTACTGTTTTATAGCCTCTCAGTATTATAAATAATGATATGAAGCTCTCAAAGGACCAAAATTCTCAAAGATTTTTCCACATTCAACTCTACATGTCATGTGTAGCTTATATGTCCTAATTGTTCATCCCACTGAAAAATTAAAAAAAAAATGAGAATCCTGACAGATTTGGTATTGAGCATTAGACTTTAATAACCTTAGCCCTAAAATCAGACATTTTTATTAGCATTTTGAAAGTATATTTTAAAACTTGTAAAACAGGGATTTGAAGTGACTTGACATGGATAGTACGAGGAGGCATGGTGCACATTTACTGCAAAACTACAGTTTGACCATTATAGAAAGCCTTTTAAAAGTTGATATCTGCTTTTGAGGAGGAACACTGAGATATTCAAGGTACCCTACCTCCATTGGGAAGTAAAATTGGGAAATAGCCTATGTATGTTTTTAGGACGCTTCCATCTCACCCTCCATACTTGTTTTTATTGTGAACTCCCATCTATCCAGTGTCTTACATCTTCACACTACCACAAGAGCACATACAAAATCTTCTACATCTTAGACACAAGGTAAACATTTGGTATTAGTTAATGGCGTGGATGAAAGTCCCTTTGACTTTTAGCCAGTTTCCCTCATTTGCAAGACTGCCTTCATCAGGAGTTCTAGGTTCATTGCTCAAAAATAATTTAGGCTGTGTATGCTCCATGTCAAATGAATCATCTGAGTTCTGTTTATTCTTTCTGACCATTGACAGTAAATCCAATCTAGGCCACTTATTCAGTCTTTTTTAATCATTAAAGCAAACCATATGACCTAGCCAAAATTTGCATCTTATTGATTTTGTAGGTCCAAAAAATCAAATCAGACTGACTTTTTTGTAGTCCATCTACCACTTAACACTTGACCTGTACATGGCAAATCCAGCCACAAGTAAAGATGTGCCTTATGCAGATTCATAATAAAAGTCCTATTTTCATTTTAGAGTCTCTCAATTACCTTTGTTGATGGCAAGGAAATAGCACTCATATATTCTCTGTGTTGTACACTTCATGATCTTCCTCCCTCCACTGTTTCTCCTCTAGTAATTGCTCTAAACTGGGATTATAGTGCCAAGTCAACAGGGAAGAAACAAATGCCTAAAAAGTACAAGTTTTTTAGGACACCATAACAAAATAATATAAAAATACTGTATACTTATTTTCTTTTCTAGCATGTAGATTGGAATGGGTCTAGGGAAGCTGTGATCTCTATTCTTTTCAATTAGCCTGCAACCATCTCAGCCTCTTTCAGCAGCTTTAAAAAAATTACCTGTTATATTTTTAAATTATTGCAGATTCATATGTACCTATAAGAAACAATGCAGAGATCCCATGTACTCTCTACCTAGTTTTCCCCCAATCGGGACCTCTTGCAAAACTGTTGTATAATATCGCAGACAGGATATTGACATTGATGCAATCCACCAATTTTATTTCCTGATTTGATTTCCCAGTTTTATCGGTACTTAATTGTGTATGTGTAGTTCTATGCAGTTTTATAACACCTATGAGTTTGTATAACCACCACCACAGTTAAGATACTGAACAATTCCATCACCACATATTGCTCCTTTTAAGTACATCAGCCTTCCTCTTCCTCCCTGACTCATTTTCACTGGCATTGAATCCTGGAAATCACTAATCTCTCCTCCATTTCTAAAATTTTGTTATTTCAAAATGTTACATAAAATAATCATACAATATACAACCCTTTGGAGTGGCTTTTTTTCCCTCGAAATAATTCCTTGGAGATTCATCTAAGTTGATGCATGTATCAGAAGTTCATTCCTTTTTAATGCTGAATGGTATTCCATGTTATAAATGTACAACCGTTTCTTTAACCTGTCAAAGGACATCTGGGCTTTTTTGGAGTTTGGGCTTTATGAATAAAGCTGCTATAAACATTTGTGCATTTGTGTACAGGTTTTTGTGTGAAATACGTTTTTATCACTGTGGGATAAATGCCCCCAAACTAAAATTTCTAGATTATATAATAGTAAGGTATTTAGTTTTATAAGAAACTAACAGTATTTTCTAGAGTGGCTATTACACTTTACATTCTTGACAGCAATGAATGAGTGATCCATTTGCTACACATCCTTGCCAGCATGTGGTGTTGTCAATATTGTTTTATTTTACATTCTGATTACTGTATAGTGATGTTTCATCATGGTTTTAATTTGGATTTCCCTAATGAATAAGAATACTGAACGTCTGGGTGCCTGGGTGGCTCAGTTGGTTAAGCGTCTGACTGGCTCAGGTCATGATCTCCTGGTTTGTGGGTTTGAGCCCTGCATCAGGCTCTGTGCTGACAGCTTGAAGCCTGGAGCCTGCTTCGGATTCTCTCTCTCTCTCTCTCTCTCTCTCTCTCTCTCTCTCTCTCAAAAATAAACAAACATTAAGAAAAGAAGAATACATCTTCTATGCTTATTTTCCACCACTATACCCCTTTGGTGGAGTGTCTTCATGCCTTGTGCGGTCATTTTATAAGTCAATTGTTTTCTTTTCTTTCTTTTACTGTTGTTTTGAGAGTTCTTCATGTATTCTATATACTATTCTTTTTCAGATATTTGGTTTACAAATATTTTCTCTAAGTATGAAACTTGTCTTTTTCTCCTTTAAAATGGTAATTAACAGAACAAAATGTTTTTAATTTGGAGATGCCCAGTTTACTATTTTTTTCCTTTTATGGATTGTGTGCTTTTGTTGTCAAGTCTAAGAACTCTGCCTAACCCCAGATTCCCAAGATACTCTATGTCTTTTTCTAAAGAATTTATACTTTTAAATTTTATACTTAAGTCCATGAGCCATTTTGAGTTATTTTTGCATAAGATGAGTTTTAGGTTGAGATTCATTTTGGGGGCTGTGGATATCCATTTTTTCTGGCATCACTTTCGGAAATTGCTATCCTTCCTTTATTGAATTGCTTGTTACTTTTGTCAAAAGTCTATTTTGCATATTTCTGTGGGTCTATTTCTTGGTTTTACATTTTTTCATTGATCTATATATCTAATTCCCACCAATGCCACACTGTCTTGATAATTGTAGCTATATGATAATCCTTAATATCAGAGTGATTCTTCTTAGTAAAGAGGAATTGATTTTTCTTGGTCAAGGTTGTTTTCACCATTCTAGGGCCTGTGCCTTGTCACATAAATTTTAGAATAAGCCTGTGTATGTCTGAAATATGCCTTGCTAAGATTTTTTAAGAAATTGCATTACACTTAAAAATCCATTTAGGGAGAACTAATATCTTTAGTATCTTGAGTCTTCCAATTTATTTACAGGGCTATTTATCTCCATTTATTTAGCCTTTGATTTTCTTCATCAACATTTTATAATGTTCCACATACAGATCCTGTACATGTTTTGTTAAATGTATGCCTTAATTATTTCATTTTCTTTGGAGAGATTATAAATGGTATTATGATATAAATTTTATTTTCTACATTTTCACTATTAATATATGGAAATATAGATGAGTATTCTGTGTTGATCTTATACCCTGTGACATTCTGAACTCATTTATTAGTTCTAGTGTTTTGGGGTTTTTTTTGGAGATTTCCTGGGATTTTCTATTTAGACAATCATGTCATCTGCAACATTATTTCTTCCTTTGCAATATGCATGCTGCTCTCCTTTGCTTTTCTTGCAGAAGCTATAACTTTTATTGTAGTAGCTATAACTTCTAGTACTATGTTGAATAAGTGTGGTAACAGAAGACATCTTTGTCTTGCCTTATGATATTTGGATGGAAATATTCAGTCTTTGACATTAAGTGTGACATTAGCTGTAGGATTTTGGCTCATGTTCTTTATCATTTTGAGGTAATCCCCTTCTATTCCTAACTTGCTGAGAGTTTTTATCATAATTGGCATTGAATTTTGTCAAATGCTTTTTCTTAATCAATTGACATGATATTATGATTTTTATTTTACTATTACTATAGTAGATTATACCAACTGTATTTAAAATATTTCTCCATCGAAACGGGAACCCTCTTGCACTGTTGGTGGGAATGCAAATTGGTGCAGCCGCTCTGGAAAGCAGTGTGGAGGTTCCTCAGAAAATTAAAAATAGACCTACCCTATGACCCAGCAATAGCACTGCTAGGAATTTATCCAAGGGACACAGGAGTACTGATGCATAGGGGCACTTGTACCTCAATGTTCATAGCAGCACTCTCAACAATAGCCAAATGATGGAAAGAGCCTAAATGTCCATCAACTGATGAATGGATAAAGAAATTGTGGTTTATATACACAATGGAATACAACGTGGCAATGAGAAAAAATGAAATATGGCCTTTTGTAGCAACGTGGATGGAACTGGAGAGTGTGATGGTAAGTGAAATAAGCCATACAGAGAAAGACAGATACCATATGTTTTCACTCTTCTGTGGATCCTGAGAAACTTAACAGAAACCCATGGGGGAGGGGAAGGAAAAAAAAAAAAAAGAGGTTAGAGTGGGAGAGAGCCAAAGCATAAGAGACTGTTGAGAACTGAGAGCAAACTGAGGGTTGATGGGGGGTGGGAGGGAGGAGAGGGTGGGTGATGGGTATTGAGGAGGGCACCTTTTGGGATGAGCACTGGGTGTTGTGTGGAAACCAATTTGACAATAAATTTCATATATAAAAAAAATATTTCTCCATCTCTACATACTTGGTATCAAGGACACTTGGCCATTGTGCATAATTCTTTTTATAAATTGTTGAATTTCATTTGATATTTTATTGATGATTTTGCATCTAAGCTTTTGAGAGACATTGAAATAATAGTTTTCTTGTCATAATCTTTTTCCGGTTTGTTATCAGGGTAATACTGCCCTCAAATAATGAGTTGGTAAATATTCCCACCTCTTTATTTTTTGAAAGAGACTATATAAAGTGGTGTTTATTTTTCTTTAAATATTTGTTAGAATTCTTCAGTAGAACCATCTTGGCCTAAAAATGTATTTTTAAGAGGTTTTGAAATCACAAAGTCTATTTATTTAATGGTTATAAGACTATTGGTATTTTTCAGGGAATTGATCAATTTCTTCTAAATTGTAGAATCTGTTAGTGTAATATTGTATATAATATTGTTTATTATTCTTTTAATGGCTGTACAATCTTTACTAATAGCCCTTATTTCATTCCTGGTATTGATTTCTGTCTTCTCTCAATTTTGTCTGTCTTGCCAAGTGGGTTATCAATTTTATTGATTTTTTTTAAAGTATCAGCTTTTTGTTTTCTGTAGTTTCACCATTTCATTTCTCATTCCCAATTTTATTGATTTCTTCTGTTTATTCTTTCTCTTTTTATTGCTTTGGTTATTTTTCTTTTTAATGTATAGTTTCTTTTTTTAAGTCTATTTTTGAGAGAGAGAGAGTGCATGAGGGAGGAAGGGGCAGAGGGAGACAGACAGAGAATCCCACACAGGCTCTGCACTGTCAGCTCACAGCCTGATGTGAGGCTCGAACACACGAACTGTGAGATCATAAACTCAAGCCAAAATCAAAAGTAATACACTTCCTTTGTAGTTTCTTGAAGTGGAACCTTAGAATATGGATCTCAGATCTTTGTTTCTAATATAAGCATTTAGTACTATAAATATGTCTCTCAGAACTTCTTAGCTGCATCTCATATGTTATATTTTCATTTACATTAAATTCTTTGTATTTTTAGTTCCCGTTGGAGTTTCCTCTTTGACCTATTCATTATTTAGAAATATGCTTAATTTACAAGTATTTAGAGTGAAAAAAAGGAAAACCATTGTCCTACTGTCATTCATTTTTTAGTTTGATTTTGCTATGGTCAGATAACATAATATGTAAGACTTTAATTATTTTAAATTTGTTGATGTTTGTATTATAATGCAGGATATGGTCTATTTTAATGAATGTTTTTGGACACTTAAAATTGTGTAATCTGCTGTTGGGTAGAGTATTGGTTGATTTCAAAGAAACCTTACTGGTTGATTATGTTTGCAGTTTTTCAATATAATTGCTGATTTTATATCTAATAGTTCTATCAATTGCTGAGATGAGTGAGGGTGTTGAAGTTTCTAACTATAATTGTTGATTTTTCTATTTCTCCTTACAGCCTCATAAGCTCTTGTTTCTTGTTTTCAGACTCTTGTTTGGACCATACACATTTTAGGATCATTGTGTCTTCCTAATGATTCGTTAGTTTATCATTATTTAATATACCTTGTTATCTTTAGTAGTTTTCATTGCTCTGATGTCTACTTTCTCGGATATAAATAACCACTTTTTCTCTGTTTTGGATTAATTATTGCATAGTATATCTTTTTCTATCCTTTTACATTAAGTATATCTATGCTGTCGAAATTTAAACAGCATAGATATGCTTAATGTAAGAAAAAATAAATTTAAGTGAACACTTGTGAAAACATATATTTGACTTCTACTCTTTTATCTACTCTGCCAATATCAGTGTTTTGATTCGTGCACTTAGACCTTTATATTTAAGATAATCATTGATTTTTATTATTTTTTGTTTTTTTATTTTTTTAATATCAATTTTGTTGTCAAATTGGTATCCATACAACACCCAGTGCTCATCCCAAAAGATGACCTCCTCAATAACCATCACACAAACTCCCCTCCCTCCAACCCCCCATCTACCCTCAGTTTGTTCTCAGTTTTTAAGAGTCTCTTAGGCTTTGGCTCTCTCCCTCTCTAACCTCTTTTTTTTTTTTTCTTTCCTATCCCTCCCCCATGGGTTTCTGTTAAGTTTTTCAGGACCCACATGAAAGTGAAAACATATGGTATCTGTCTTTCTCTGTATGACTTATTTCACTTAGCATAACACTCTCTAGTTCCACCCACGTTGCTACAAAAGGCCATATTTCATTCTTTTTCATTGCCACATAGTATTCCATTGCATATAGAAACCACAATTTCTTTATCCATTCATCAGTTGATGGACATTTAGGCTCTTTCCATCATTTGGCTATTGTTGAGAGTGCTGCTATAAACACTGGGGTACAAGTGCCCCTATGCATCAGCACTCCTGTATCCCTCGGGTAAATTCCTAGCAGTGATATTGCTGGGTCATGGGGTAGGTCTATTTTTAATTTTTGAGGAACCTCCCCACTGTTTTCCAGAGTGGCTGCACCAGTTGGCATTCCCACCAACAGTGCAAGAGGGTTCCCGTTTCTCCACATCCTCTCCAGCATCTATAGTGTCCTGATTTGTTCATTTTAGCCACTCTGACTGGCATGAGGTATTATCTGAGGGTGGATTTGATTTGTATTTTCCTGATGAGGAGTGACGTTGAGCACCTTTTCATGTGCCTGTTGGACCTTCTGGATGTCTTCTTTAGAGAAGTGTCTATTCATGTTTTCTGCCCATTTCTTCACTGGATTAATTATTTTTCAGGCGTGGAGTTTGGTGAGCTCTTTATAGATTTTGGATACTAGCCCTTTGACATATCATTTGCAAATATCTTTTTCCATTCCGTTGGTTGCCTTTTAGTTTTGCTGATGGTTTCCTTTGCTGTGTAGAAGCTTTTTATCTTGATGAGGTCCCAATAGTTCATTTTTGCTTTTAATTCCCTTGCCTTTGGGGATGTGTCAAGTAAGAAATTGCTGCGGCTGAGGCCAGAGAGGTTTTCTCCTGCTTTCTCCTCTAGGGTTTTGATGGTTTCCTGTTTCCTGTCTCACATTCAGGTCCTTTTTCCATTTTGAATTTGTTTTTGTGAATGGTGTGAGAAAGTGGTCAAGTTTCATCCTTCTACATGTTGAGGTCCAGTTCTCCCAGCACCATTTTTTTTTTAATATATGAAATTTATTGTCAAATTGGTTTCCATACAACACCCAGTGCTCATCCCAAAAGGTGCCTTCCTCAATACCCATCACCCACCTTCCCCTCCCTCCCACCCCCCATCAACCCTCAGTTTGTTCTCAGTTTTTAACAGTCTCTTATGCTTTGGCTCTCTCCCAGCACCATTTGTTAAAGAGACTGTCTTTTTCCATTGGATGTTCTTTCCTGCTTTCTCAAAGATGAGTTGGCCATACGTTTGTGGGTCTAGTTCTGCGGTTTCTATTCTATTCCATTGGTCTATGTGTCTGTTTTTGTGCCAATACCATGCTGTCTTGATGGTTACAGCTTTGTAGTAGAGGCTAAAGTCTTGGATTGTGATACCACCTACTTTGGTCTTCTTTTTCAAAATTACTTTGGCTATTCGGGGCCTTTTGTGGTTCCATATGAATTTTAGGATTGCTTGTTCTAGTTTCGAGAAGAATGCTGGTGCAATTTTGATTGGGATTGCATTGAATGTGTAGATAGCTTTGGGTAGTATTGACATTTTGACAATATTTATTCTTCCAATCCATGAGTATGGAATGTTTTTCCATTTCTTTGTATCTTCTTCAATTTCCTTCATAAGCTTTCTATAGTTTTCAGCATACAGATCTTTGACATCTTTGATTAGGTTTATTCCTATGTATTGTATGCTTCTTGGTACAATTGTGAATGGGATCCGTTTCTTTATTTGTCTTTCTGTTGCTTCCTTATTAGTGTATAAGAATGCAACTGATTTCTGTACATTGATTTTGTATCCTGCAACTTTGCTGAATTCATGTATCAGTTCTAGCAGACTTTTGGTGGAGTCTATCGGATTTTCCATGTATAATATCATGTCATCTGCAAAAAGTGAAAGCTTGACTTCATCTTTTCCAGTTTTGGTGCCTTTGATTTCCTTTTTTTGTCTGATTGCTGATGCTACAACTTCCAACACTATGTTAAACAACAGCGGTGAGAGTGGACATCCCTGTCATGTTCCTGATCTCAGGGAAAAAGCTCTCAGTTTTTCTCCATTGAGGATGATATTAGCTGTGGCTTTTCATAAATGGATTTTATGATGTTTATGTATGTTCCTTCTATCCCGACTTTCTCAAGGGTTTTTATTAAGAAAGGATGCTGAATTTTGTCAAAGGCCTTTTCTGCATCGATTGACAGGATCATATGGTTTTCTCTTTTTTTTTGTTAATGTGATGTATCATGTTGATTGATTTGCGAATGTTGAACCAGCCCTGCATCCCAGGAATGAATCCCACTTGATCATGGTTAATAATTCATTCTATATGCTGTTGAATTCAATTTGCTAGTATCTTATTGAGAATTTTTGCATCCATATTCATCAGGGATATTGGTCCGTAGTTCTCTTTTTTTACTGGGTCTCTGTCTCATTTAGGAATCAAAGTAATGCTGGCTTCCTAGAATGAGTCTGGAAGTTTTCCTTCCCTTTCTATTTCTTGGAATAGCTTGAGAAGGATAGGTATTATCTCTGCTTTAAACGTCTGGTAGAACTCCCCTGGGAAGCCATCTGGTCCTGGACACTTATTTGTTGGGAGATTTTTGATGACTGATTCAATTTCTTTGCTGGTTATGGGTCTGTTCAAGCTTTCTATTTCTTCCTGTTTGAGTTTTGGGAGTGTGTGGGTGTTTAGGAATTTGTCCAAATCTCTCAGGTTGTCCAGTTTGTTGGCATATAATTTTTCATAGTATTCCCTGAT
>NW_024420437.1:0-1202 GCF_014898765.1 Herpailurus yagouaroundi | reverse complement strand
ATCATTCATTGATTTCAGTCATTCTGACAGATGTGATGTGTTATCTCATTGTACTTTTGAATTGTATTTTCCTGAAGATCAGTATTGTTGAGCATCTTTTCATATGTTTCTTGGCCATGTGTATGTCTTCCTTGGGAAAATGTCCATTCGTATCTTCTGCCCATTTTTAATCGGATTTCTCCTTTTTTGGGTGCTGTATGACTTTATATATTTTGGACAGTAAACCTTTATCAGATGTCGTTTACAAATATTATTCTGTAGGTGTTTTAGTTTTGTTGATTATTTCCTTTGTGACAGAAGCTTTTTATTTTTAGGAAGTCCCATTATTTTTGGTTGTGTTTCCCTTAACTCAGGAGATATATCTGCAAAGATGTTTGTATAGCCAATGTCAAATAAGATACTGCCTGTGTTAAGTATCCTCTGGGATTTTTATGGTTTCAAGTTTCACACATAGGTCTTTATCCATGTTGGATTTATTTTTGTTTATGTTGTAAGGTGGTCCATTGTTGGTCTTGTTTTGTTTTGCAGGTTGCTGTCTAGTTTTTCCAAAACCATATGTTGAGGAGATTTTTTTTAAGTTTATGTATTTATTTTTGAGAGACAGAATGCAGAAGAGGGGCAGAAAGAAATGGGGACTGAGAATCCCACACATGCTCTGCACTTCCCTGAGATCATGACCTGAGCTAAATCCACAATCACATGCTTTGCAGCCACCCATGTGTCCCAAGACTATCTTTTTTTTTTTCCATTGGATATACTTTCCTGCTTTGTTGAGAATTAATTGACCATATAGGTTTGAGTTCCCTTCTGCATTTCCGTTCTATTGATCTCTGCGTTTGTGTGTAGTTGTTGTTGTCGTTGTTGTTGTCGTTGTTGTTGTTTTTTGCCAGGACCATACTGTTCTGTTCAGTACAGCTTTTTAATATAACCTGAAGTCTGGAATTGTGATGCCTCCAGCTTTAGTTTTCTTCTTCAATTTTGTTTTTGCTGTTTGGAGTCTTTGTCGTTCCATACAAATCATGGGATTATTTGTTGTAGTTCTGTGACAAATGTTTTTGTTAGTGTGATAGGGATTTCATTACATATGTAGATTTTTTTGAGGAGTGTAGACATTTTAACAGTATTTTATGCTTCCCATCCATGAGGGTGAAATATATTTCCTTTTCTTTGTGTCCTCTTCCATTTCTTTCATCAGTGTTTCA
>NW_024420436.1:0-4306 GCF_014898765.1 Herpailurus yagouaroundi | reverse complement strand
TTTTTTGGAAGAAGATTTCCTTCTGAAACCATATAGACCTGGTGTATTCAGGGGTATAGTTCCTGGATAACTTTCTCCATATATTTTATAGATATCGGTCTGTTTGAGCTTCCTAAATCTGAAGAGGTTAATTTTGGTTAACTGTATTTCCCCAAAAATTATCCATTTCACCCAAGTTTTCAAATTAATTTGCATACGAGTTCTGCAAAATAGTCTCGTATGATTTATTATATTCCTCCTGTTTCGATACTTATTTTCCCCTTGCCGTTTCTTATTTCATATGTTTGTGTTTTCTTCTTTTTTTCTTGATTAATTTAGCTAGTGGCTTGTCTATTTTCTTAATTATTTTTGAAAACCAAGAATTTGTTTTACTAGTCAGATTTACTGTTTTTCTACTGAACTCACTCACTCTTTCCTTTTAAAGTTTATTTATTTATGTTGAGAGAGAGAGAGAGAGAGAGCCAGAGAGGGGCAGAGAGAGGGAGACAAAATCCCAAGCAGGGTCTGTGCTGTCAGTGAGGAGCCCAAAGCGGGACTGGAACTCATGAACCGTGAGATCGTGACCTGAGCCCAAACCCAGAGCCGATCACTCAATCAGCTGAGCCACCCAGGTGCCCCACATGCTGCCAATTTTTTTTTTTTATCTTTAAGTTTTCTTTCCTTGTACTTTCCTTTAGTTTGCTTTGTTTTGTTCTTTTTCTAGCTTTTTGATCTGGGAATTTTATTCCTTTATTATTGTTGATCAAAGTGTTTAAGAGGATGAATTTTTCTATGATCACGGCTTTAAATGTGTATCACATATTCTGATACATTATGCTCTTATTATTGTTATGTTTTAGAAATTTTGTAATTTTATTCAACGTTTATTTATTTATTTTTGGGACAGAGAGAGACAGAGCATGAACGGGGGAGGGGCAGAAAGAGAGGGAGACACAGAATCGGAAACAGGCTCCAGGCTCCGAGCCATCAGCCCAGAGCCTGACGCGGGGCTCGAACTCATGGACTGCGAGATCATGACCTGGCTGAAGTCGGACACTCAACCGACTGCGCCACCCAGGCGCCCCGAAATTTTGTAATTTTAGTGTCTATTTCTTTTTTGTTGTCATTTTGTAATTTTAGTGTCTATTTCTCTTTTTTGTCAGTAATAATCTTTAGTTTTATTCCTTTGTGAACAGAGCTGTTATATGTAACATTTCTTCTGTTTTGTTTTGTTTTTTTAGTTCAGCAATCAAAAGGAAAAAAATAGTAACATTTACACTCAAATAGGCCACATCAATCCTCTTTTACTATTTTTTTTTATTTTTATTGTTTTCCCAACGTTTATTTATTTTTTTTGGGACCGAGAGAGACAGAGCATGAACGGGGGAGGGGCAGAGAGAGAGGGAGACACAGAACCGGAAACAGGCTCCAGGCTCTGAGCCATCAGCCCAGAGCCCGACGCGGGGCTCGAACTCACGGACCGCGAGATCGTGACCTGGCTGGAAGTCGGACGCTTAACTGACTGCACCACCCAGGCGCCCCCCTCTTTTGCTATTATAGTTAACTACAGACCACTTGGTCTTCAGCTTGATATGCTATTTTATTTAAATGGCTTTCTCTTGGCTCCTTCTTGTTGACCTTCTAATGTCTGAACGCCTTAGAGTTTTCATTGCATCCTAGACATTGGTTGACCCTTTTGTTGTTTACTTGCAAGGGTAAGGGTCCTGGTCATTTACCAATTTCACGAGTCCTTTCATTTTTATGATTACTGCTCAGACACCCAGTAAGCCACTCATACATAATGCCCAGGCTCCTCTATAATTAAGCCCTTCTGATTGGATATACTAGGTTAACAATCCATTCTCCCTGATTATCTGAGATTGCTTCAGGTCTTTTGAGAACTGGTCTTATGCATAATATCATTGAAAACGACCCTTGAATTCTACAACTGATTCTTGTTTGTTTGTTTAATTGAGTAAACTTGACATGTGATATTGCATAAATTTAAAGGGTACAAGGTGTTACTTTAATACATTTATAATGGTAGTATGATTGCTGATGTAGCGATTTTGTCACGTTACATAATTATAATATTATTGTCTATATTCATTATGCTGTAATATTATTGTCTATATGCATTATGCTCTACGTTAGATCTCTGTGATTTATTTATTATCTAGCACAAGGTTGTGCCCTTGCATACCCCACCCTGCGTCTCCTGGTAATGACCATTTTACTTTCTTTCCCTATTTCTCTCTCTTTTTTTTTAGAGAGAGAGAGAGAGAGAGAGAGAGAGAGAGAGAGAATGCATGGGTGTGAGCAGGTCGGGGCAGAGGAAGAGGGAGAGGGAAAGGGACAGAGAAAATCTTAAGTAGGCTCCAGTTCGGGCTCAATCTCGCAACGCTGAGATCATGACCTGAATTGAAATCAAGAGTCCAACGCTTAGCCCACTGAGCCACCCAGACACCTCCCTCCCTCTCTTCTCTCTCTCTCTTTTTTACCTATTTTTTTTAACTTTCTCTCTTTTACAGGTTTAATTTTTTTTTTTTTTTAGAATCCACATGTAAGTGATATCATTACAGTACTTGTCTTTCTCTGTCTGACTTATTTCACTTAGCATATAATATTTCTACTTTATGGAGCTTGTTATTTTCTTTGCAGCCTGATACATGATTCACTTTGTGAATAATCCTTGTACCTTGAGACGGAGTTGTATCTTCCACTGTCATGGTGAAAACTTTAATATATAGCCATAAGTTATATCTTATTGATTATGTTATTTAGCTCTTCTATATCTTCATTTATCTTTGATTCACTAGACTTGTCGTGTTCTGAGTGGCCTATTAAAGTCTCCCATTATTGGGGCGCCGGGTGGCTCAGTCGGTTAAGCAACCGACTTCGGCTCAGGTCACGATCTCACGGTTTGTGAGCTCGAGCCCTGCACGCTGACAGCTCAGAGCCTGGAGCCTGCTTCGGATTTTCTGTCTCCCTCTCTCTTTGCCTCTTCCTTGTTCGCTCTCTCTCTCTCTCTCTCTCAAAAATAAATAAACGTTAAAAAAAATGAAGTCTTCCATTATTAGTGCATTTTTATCGATGCTTCTTTGCGTCTCTTGTAATGATTGCTTTGTAAGTATGACGTCTTTGTGTTGAGAGAGAGAAAGAGCGGGGGAGAAAGTCAGAGAGAGGGAGAGAGAATCTTAAGCAAGCTCCACGCTCAGCACAGAGTCCTCCAGGGGGCTGGATCCCACGAACCTGGTATCATGACCCGCGTCTAGATCAAGAGCTGGGCGCTTAACCAACTGAGCCACCCAGGCGCCCCCCCCACCAACAATGTAGACTTTCTTAAAGCCCATTGAACTTTTTCTTCCTGGAATTACTTCATGTGGGTAATTCCTGCTTACTTTTCTCCTTAGTGTTTATGGCATACTTTCCCCTGACTTCCCATAATTTGTCTCCCTGTTATCATTTCTCAGGAAGAATATATAAATTCATCAAATCCTTCTCTACGTGTTAAGTTCCTCTTGTGTGCCAGCCATGGTTCCCGGTATTGGGAGAGCAGTTGTAAATAAGAAAGACAGGAACTGTCACCATTTATTTTTCTTTCAAACATTGAACACAATTTGTGGTTTGATATTGCCTATCTGCTTCCAGTCACCATTTTTCTTTCCTAAGGCTTCACCCAATTTGTGGTTTCATATTTTCTGTCTGTTTACTGTCAGTACGTTTCATGAGCTGAAGGACCATGTGTGTTTTGTTCATGGTTGAACCCCCAGCACTTAGTACAGTGGGGACCATATGGTGGGCGATCAGTAAGCATGTATTAAATAAATCTCCAGATCTGCTTGTATTTATTTATTTATTTATTTTTAATTTTTTTTCAACGTTTATTTATTTTTGGGACAGAGAGAGACAGAGCATGAACGGGGGAGGGGCAGAGAGAGAGGGAGACACAGAATCGGAAACAGGCTCCAGGCTCTGAGCCATCAGCCCAGAGCCTGACGCGGGGCTCGAACTCACGGACCACGAGATCGTGACCTGGCTGAAGTCGGACGCTCAACCGACTGTGCCACCCAGGTGCCCCTGCCTGTATTTATTTTTATATTGTATATATTTCAGATTCCAGACTAGTGGAAACTAGTTACTATTACACACACACACACTTTATTTTTTTTCAGTTCTACTGTACATTGTTCTTACTCAGTTGCTGTCTGAAATCCATCATGAGGGAATATCATGAAAGATAAGGAGGGCTTCATATTGCATCCAGGCACACATTCCGATGTTTTAACCTTTGAATAAATGAGTTCACTTTTATTTTCTTATCTAG
>NW_024420435.1:0-12519 GCF_014898765.1 Herpailurus yagouaroundi | reverse complement strand
CCCATAGAATTAGGCCAAAGATAGACAGGGGACTGCCTCCTAAAACAAAAAAATTAAAATGAACCCAGGGCCTCCTTATAAAGAAGCCAAAATGTCCAGGATACAGTTTTTTAAAAGTCACTCATTACAGGGGCGCCTGGGTGGCGCAGTCGGTTGAGCGTCCGACTTCAGCCAGGTCATGATCTCTTGGTCCGTGAGTTCGAGCCCCGCGTCGGGCTCTGGGCTGATGGCTCAGACCCTGGAGCCTGTTTCCGATTCTGTGTCTCCCTCTCTCTCTCTGCCCCTCCCCTGTTCACGCTCTGTCTCTCTCTGTCCCAAAAATAAATAAACGTTGAAAAAAAAATTAAAAAAAAAAAAAAAAGTCACTCATTACAGGAAAATCACAACTTGAATGAGGATAGAAAATTAACTGATAACTAACACCAAGATGAATCATATATTGGAATGATCTCACAAAGATGTCAAAACAATCATCATAAAAATTATTCCATAAACAATTACAAATGGAATTTGTAAAATTCCATTTTACAAATGGAAAAATAGAGATGGAAAAATAGAAAATCTCAGCACAGAAACAGAAGGACCAAAATGGAAATGGTAGAGCTGAATACAGTAACAGAAATTTAAAAACAAACAAACAAAAAACATGCGACATGGGTTCAGTAGTAGAGTGGAAATGAGAGAGGATAGAATCTATGAACTTTATGTAACTGACCCAATCCAAACAACAAAGAGGAAATTGATGAAAAGAAAATGAACAGAACCTCAAGGACCCATGGGACAATAACAAAGAACCCAAAATATTTGTTATCAGAGAGGACAAAGGGATAGAGATTGAAAGAGTATTAAAAAAAAAAAAAACAATGACTAAAAACTTCCCAAGTTTTGACAAAATATGTAAATCCACAGTTTCAAGAAGCTGGCATGTGTGTCTGCAAGAAAAATCCCAATATAAGACTACATACCAATTAAACAAAACCCCTAGGACTAATGAATGAGTTCAGAAAGGTCACGGGACACAGATCAAGCTATAGAAATCAATAGCATTTGTATGTACTAAGAACGAGCATGGAGGTTCCAGGGAAGATGGCGGCGTAGGAGGACGCTGGGCTCACCGCGCGTCCTGCTGATCACTTAGATTCCACCTACACCTGCCTAAATAACCCAGAAAACCACCAGAGGATTAGCAGAACGGAGTCGCCGGAGCCAAGCGCAGACGAGAGGCCCACGGAAGAGGGTAGGAAGGGCGGCGAGGCGGTGCGCGCTCCACGGACTGGCGGGAGGGAGCCGGGGCGGAGGGGCGGCTCGCCGGCCAAGCAGAGCCCCCGAGTCTGGCTTGCAAAAAGCGGAGGGGCCTGACGGACTGTGTTCCGACAGCAAGCGCGACTTAGCGGCTGGGAGGTCATAAGTTAACAGCTCTGCTCAGAAAGCGGGAAGGCTGGAGGACAAAGGGAAGGAAAGCTGCTGAGCCCCCAGACGACAGAGCTCAGTTTGGTGGGGAACAAAGGCGCTCGCCAGCGCCATCTTCCCCGCCCATCCCCCAGCCAAAATCCCAAAGAGAACCAGTTCCTGCAAGGGAACTTGCTCGCTCAGCGCAAACACCCAACTCCGCGCTTCTGGGGAGCCAAACCTCCGGCAGCGGATCTGACTCCCTGCTGCTGCCACAGGGCCCCTCCTGAAGTGGATCACCTAAGGAGAAGCAAGCTAAGCCTGCCCCTCCTGCCCCTGTGCACCTTGCCTACCCATCCCAGCTAAGACGCCAGATCCCCAGCATCACAAGCCTGGCAGTGTGCAAGTAGCCCAGACAGGCCACCCCACCCACAGTGAATCCCGCCCCTAGGAGAGGGGAAGAGAAGGCACGCACCAGTCTGACTGTGGACACAGCGGTGGGCTGGGGGCAGACATCAGGTCTGACTGCGGCTCCGCCCACCAACTCCAGTTATACACCACAGCACAGGGGAAGTGCCCTGCAGGTCCTCACCACGCCAGGGACTATCCAAAATGACCAAGCGCAAGAATTCCCCTCAGAAGAATCCAGGAAATAACAACAGCTAATGAGCTGATCAAAAAGGATTTAAATAATATAACAGAAAGTGAATTTAGAATAATAGTCATAAAATTAATCGCTGGGCTTGAAAACAGTATAGCTGACAGCAGAGAATCTCTTGCTACAGAGATCAAGGGACTAAGGAACAGTCACGAGGAGCTGAAAAACGCTTTAAATGAAATGCATAACAAAATGGAAACCACCACAGCTCGGATTGAAGAGGCAGAGGAGAGAATAGGTGAACTAGAAGATAAAGTTATGGAAAAAGAGGAAGCTGAGAAAAAGAGAGATAAAAAAATCCAGGAGTATGAGGGGAAAATTAGAGAACTAAGTGATACACTAAAAAGAAATAATATACGCATCATTGGTATCCCAGAGGAGGAAGAGAGAGGGAAAGGTGCTGAAGGGGTACTTGAAGAAATAATAGCTGAGAACTTCCCTGAACTGGGGAAGGAAAAAGGCATTGAAATCCAAGAGGCACAGAGAACTCCCTTCAGACGTAACTTGAATCGATCTTCTGCACGACGTATCATAGTGAAACTGGCAAAATACAAGGATAAAGAGAAAATTCTGAAAGCAGCAAGGGGTAAACGTGCCTCACATATAAAGGGAGACCTATAAGACTCGTGACTGATCTCTCTTTTGAAACTTGGCAGGCCAGAAAGAGTTGGCACGAGATTTTCAGTTTGCTAGACAGAAAAAAAATGCAGCCGAGAATCCTTTATCCAGCAAGCCTGTCATTTAGAATAGAAGGAGAGATAAAGGTCTTCCCAAACAAACAAAAACTGAAGGAATTTGTCACCACTAAACCAGCCCTACAAGAGATCCTAAGGGGGACCCTGTGAGACAAAGTACCAGACACATCACTACAAGCATAAAACATACAGACATCACAATGACTCTAAACCCATATCTTTCTATAATAACACTGAATGTAAATGGATTAAATGCGCCAACCAAAAGACATAGGGTATCAGAATGGATAAAAAAACAAGACCCATCTATTTGCTGTCTACAAGAGACTCATTTTAGACCTGAGGACACCTTTAGATTGAGAGTGAGGGGATGGAGAACTATTTATCATGCTACTGGAAGCCAAAAGAAAGCTGGAGTAGCCATACTTATATCAGACAAACTAGACTTTAAATTAAAGGCTGTAACAAGAGATGAAGAAGGACATTATATAATAGTGACAAGGTCTATCCATCAGGAAGAGCTAACAATTATAAATGTCTATGCGCCGAATACCGGAGCGCCCAAATATATAAAACAATTACTCCTAAATATAAGCAACCTTATTGAGAAGAATGTGGTCATTGCAGGGGACTTTAACACCCCACTTACAGCAATGGATAGATCATCTAGACACACGGTCAATAAAGAAACAAGGGCCCTGAGTGAGACATTGGATCAGATGGACTTGACAGATATATTTAGAACTCTGCATCCCAAAGCAACAGAATATACTTTCTTCTCGAGTGCACATGGAACATTCTCCAAGATACATCATATACTGGGTCACAAAACAGCCCTTCATAAGTTTACAAGAATTGAAATCATACCATGCATACTTTCAGACCACAATGCTATGAAGCTTGAAATCAACCACAGAAAAAAGTCTGGAAAACCTCCAAAAGCATGGAGGTTAAAGAACACCCTACTAACGAATGAGTGGGTCAACCAGGCAATTCGAGAAGAAATTAAAAAATATATGGAAACAAACGAAAATGAAAATACAACAATCCAAACGCTTTGGGACGCAGCGAAGGCAGTCTGAGAGGAAAATACATTGCAATCCAGGCCTATCTCAAGAAACAAGAAAAATCCCAAATATAAAATCTAACAGCACACCTAAAGGAAATAGAAGCAGAACAGCAAAGGCAGCCAAAACCCAGCAGAAGAAGAGAAATAATAAAGATCAGAGCAGAAATAAACAATATAGAATCTAAAAAAACTGTAGAGCAGATCAACGAAACCAAGAGTTGGTTTTTTGAAAAAATAAACAAAATTGACAAACCTCTAGCCAGGCTTCTCAAAAGGAAAAGGGAGATGACCCAAATAGATAAAATCATGAATGAAAATGGAATTTATTACAACCAATCCCTCAGAGATACAAACAATTATCAGGGAATACTATGAAAAATTATATGCCAACAAATTGGACAACCTGGAAGAAATGGACAAATTCCTGAACACCCACACTCTTCCAAAACTCAATCAGGAGGAAATAGAAAGCTTGAACAGACCCATCACCAGCGAAGAAATTGAATCGGTTATCAAAAATCTCCCAACAAATAAGAGTCCAGGACCAGATGGCTTCCCAGGGGAGTTCTACCAGACGTTTAAAGCAGAGATAATACCTATCCTTCTCAAGCTATTCCAAGAAATAGAAAGGGAAGGAAAACTTCCAGACTCATTCTATGAAGCCAGTATTACTTTGATTCCTAAACCAGACAGAGACCCAGTAAAAAAAGAGAACTACAGGCCAATATCCCTGATGAATATGGATGCCAAAATTCTCAATAAGATACTAGCAAATCGAATTCAACGGCATATAAAAAGAATTATTCACCATGATCAAGTGGGATTCATTCCTGGGATGCAGGGCTGGTTCAACATTCGCAAATCAATCAACGTGATACATCACATTAACAAAAAAAAAGAGAAAAACCATATGATCCTGTCAATCGATGCAGAAAAGGCCTTTGACAAAATCCAGCACCCTTTCTTAATAAAAACCCTTGAGAAAGTCGGGATAGAAGGAACATACTTAAAGATCATAAAAGCCATTTATGAAAAGCCCACAGCTAACATCATCCTCAACAGGGAAAAACTGAGAGCTTTTTCCCTGAGATCAGGAACACGACAGGGATGCCCACTCTTACCGCTGTTGTTTAACATAGTGCTGGAAGTTCTAGCATCAGCAATCAGACAACAAAAGGAAATCAAAGGCATCAAAATTGGCAAAGATGAAGTCAAGCTTTCGCTTTTTGCAGATGACATGATATTATACATGGAAAATCCGATAGACTCCACCAAAAGTCTGCTAGAACTGATACATGAATTCAGCAAAGTTGCAGGATACAAAATCAATGTACAGAAATCAGTTGCATTCTTATACACTAACAATGAAGCAACAGAAAGACAAATAAAGAAACTGATCCCATTCACAATTGCACCAAGAAGCATAAAATACCTAGGAATAAATCTAACCAAAGATGTAAAGGATCTGTATGCTGAAAACTATAGAAAGCTTACGAAGGTAATTGAAGAAGATTTAAAGAAATGGAAAGACATTCCCTGCTCATGGATTGGAAGAATACATATTGTCAAAATGTCAATACTACCCAAAGCTATCTACACATTCAATGCAATCCCAATCAAAATTGCACCAGCATTCTTCTCGAAACTAAAACAAGCAATCCTAAAATTCATATGGAACCACAAAAGGCCCCGAATAGCCAAAGTCATTTTGAAGAAGAAGACCAAAGCAGGAGGCATCACAATCCCAGACTTTAGCCTCTACTACAAAGCTGTCATCATCAAGACAGCATGGTATTGGCACAAAAACAGACACATAGACCAATGGAATAGAATAGAAACCCCAGAACTAGACCCACAAACGTATGGCCAACTCATCTTTGACAAAGCAGGAAAGAACATCCAATGGAAAAAAGACAGTCTCTTTAACAAATGGTGCTGGGAGAACTGGACAGCAACATGCAGAAGGTTGAAACTAGACCACTTTCTCACACCATTCACAAAAATAAACTCAAAATGGATCAAGGACCTGAATGTGAGACAGGAAACCATCAAAACCTTAGAGGAGAAAGCAGGAAAAGACCTCTCTGACCTCAGCCGTAGCAATCTCTTGCTCGACACATCCCCAAAGGCAAGGGAATTAAAAGCAAAAGTGAATTACTGGGACCTTATGAAGATAAAAAGCTTCTGCACAGCAAAGGAAACAACCAACAAAACTAAAAGGCAACCAACGGAATGGGAAAAGATATTTGCAAATGACATATCGGACAAAGGGCTAGTATCCAAAATCTATAAAGAGCTCACCAAACTCCACACCCGAAAAGCAAATAACCCAGTGAAGAAATGGGCAGAAAACATGAATAGACACTTCTCTAAAGAAGACATCCGGATGGCCAACAGGCACATGAAAAGATGTTCAGCGTCGCTCCTTATCAGGGAAATACAAATCAAAACCACACTCAGGTATCACCTCACGCCAGTCAGAGTGGCCAAAATGAACAAATCAGGAGACTATAGATGCTGGAGAGGATTGGAGAAACGGGAACCCTCTTGCACTGTTGGTGGGAATGCAAATTGGTGCAGCCGCTCTGGAAAGCAGTGTGGAGGTTCCTCAGAAAATTAAAAATAGACCTACCCTATGACCCAGCAATAGCACTGCTAGGAATTTATCCAAGGGACACAGGAGTACTGATGCATAGGGGCACTTGTACCCCAATGTTCATAGCAGCACTCTCAACAATAGCCAAATGATGGAAAGCGCCTAAATGTCCATCAACTGATGAATGGATAAAGAAACTGTGGTTTATATACGCAATGGAATACTACGTGGCAATGAGAAAAAATGAAATATGGCCTTTTGTAGCAACGTGGATGGAACTGGAGAGTGTGATGCTAAGTGAAATAAGCCATACAGAGAAAGACAGATACCATATGGTTTCACTCTTATGTGGATCCTGAGAAACTTAACAGGAACCCATGGGGGAGGGGAAGGAAAAAAAAAAAAAAAAGAGGTTAGAGTGGGAGAGAGCCAAAGCATAAGAGACTGTTGAGAACTGAGAGCAAACTGAGGGTTGATGGGGGGTGGGAGGGAGGAGAGGGTGGGTGATGGGTATTGAGGAGGGCACCTTTTGGGATGAGCACTGGGTGTTGTATGGAAACCAATTTGACAATAAATTTCATATATAAATTAAAAAAAATAAATATCGCATTTCAATTCTCTTGAAGCTTCCATCAATAACAGCAAAGGAAAATTTTCTCTCAGTTCTCAAGATTGTTTAGAACACAATAGTGGGCTAATGTACCACTTTACTTTTCATGTGAAAAATTCTTTAGCATAGACTAACTAAGGCTTTTGGTTTTCCTATTATTTTGTTTCATTGCCTTATTCTAATGATTTATATCCCCAAATATATACCACTTTTTTTTTTATTTTCCAAGAGTTGAAATTTATCTTTTGATGAAATTTTAATATGTCAGTAGCTTTATGAGTTTCTGCAAACCTTTATGTTTATTTTCCAAGAGCTAGAGAAGTAAACATTGACAGATGGGGAATTCTTTCATCTTCTTATAAACAGATTCACTGTTTTCAAATAGCCTGGAACTTGTCCAAAATATATAGATAAGGAAGATTTTAGTATGTTCTTATACTGGAGGAAAAGTGTTATATTTCAGTAATTATTGATTCTATTAGCTGAGAAACAATCACCATGTAATCTAAACAAATAAAACACAGAAGTATCAAACTAGTCAGGCTCAAAAATCCAAAAGAAAAGTGTTCTTTCCAATGTTATTTTAAGAAACCTTCATTCAGGGGCAGCTGAGTGGCTCAGTCAGTTCAGCGTCCAACTCTTGTTGGGCTCATGTCATGATCTCACGGTGTCATGAGTCCAAGCTCTGCATTGAATTTGCTCCTTGGAACTCTCTCTTTCCCTCTCTCTCTACCCCTCCTCCATTTGTGCTGTCTTTGTCTCTCTCAAATAAATAAAGAAAACTTTTAAAAAGCCTTCATTCGAACAACTATTCAATTGTGAAATATTCACCAAGTGCTTATTAATTACCTTCTGTGCCAGAACTGTACTAATCCCTGGCCACAGATTTGAAGAAGCCGCCCTCATGGGGCTTGCAGCCCTTTCTCTTTTAATCTTCACAAAGATTATTTAAAACATGCAAGTTGGCATTATTATGTCAATAATACATAAGAACAAAGATTCAATGTCTTGTCCATGGCCAAACTGGAACTCATACCTCCATATTCCTTTTGGGGCCTTTTTCATATATAAAGATGCAATCTTATTGTCGTTTTTAAAAAGCCATGCTATCAAGATATTAAGAATAAACCGAGAAAGAAAATAAAACAGATGGAATCATTTGTTTTCATTCCTTTCACTTGGGTAATTTATACTCTGAATTAATGTAACTTGATTGCCTATTTTGCAGCAATCTCTTCTCCAAGCAAAAAATCCATTGTTCCCTACTTGGAAACTTGGGGCCTTCATTCTTCAAATAAATAATTAATTTATAAATAAATATACTATGCTTGCCTGTACTGCAACCTCTTCCAGGATAATGAAAGAACCAGTACAGCCTGTCTGGAACCCAGCTGGATATTCTTTCCACTAAATCCTTTCCCTGTTTTCATCTCTTGGTGCATCTGACAGCAACATTCCATCCTAACTAAGCTGCATGCCACAGGCTCTGTTGGGTTTGCCTTTCTGAAGCTATAGTGTCCCCAGTTCTGTGGCATTATCAATCTACTTCTCATGCACAAGGTGACATAGCCATTCTTTGGCCCAGTATAAATATATTATCTCCTTTCCACTGTAAAATTGTTACCCACCCACTCCAAACCCTCTTTCACACAATGTAGCGAACACGTCAAAATACTAATTTGACCCTTATGTTCATGAAATTGAGTTCCATATTTACATTATCATGAACTGCATTACTTTTTACCTTCCAAGACATTTTAAGATTCATAAAGAAAGGATTAGATTTCCTCATTAGAATGCTTTCTAAGCACCTACTACATTGCTATGGGTCCTGTTGCCAGATGAACTTTAATATTTTCAGGTTATCCTGTCTTTTTTGTTTGTTTATTTTTGAGAGACAGGGAGACAGAGAGACAGAGCATGAGCAGGGGAGGGGCAGAGAGAGAGGGAGACACAGAATCCGAAGCAGGCTCCAGACTCTGAGCTGTCAGCACAGAGCCCGACGTGGGGCTTGAACTCACCAGCCTTGAGATCATGACTTGAGCTGAAGTCAGATGCTCAAGACTGAGCCACCCAGTTGCCCCATCACACTATCCTGTCTTATATCGTCTCTTCACTCCCTGACCTTCTCCCTTTCTTTTCCACCCTCAATATGTGGCAAGATTGAGAAATGGGCGAAAAATGGAAGGTAATAACGACAATTCTTTTATTTTTCCTTTCAACATCAAGAATGTCTTTTTATCTTTTTGTTTCTACACATGGTGGGTTCATCCTGCAGCTCGGTATGTGGGAGGCAAAGTAATAATGCAGAAGAGATGTAAAACTGGGAACTCGTAGTGAGAGTCAAAGCACCTGAAATATCAAGATGCAGTGATGACAAACTCTCTCTTTGGCCAAACCCTAGCCAGACACTGCTCAGCCCTCTTCCTGATGGGACTACAACCTTGGCCCGCAAAGACTTGAGCAAAACACTAACAGCCCAAGACCATATTCCTAGGATGATGACCCTCAGCCCCCTCAAAGTACCTGCCTGCGAAAAGTCAAGGTTGCCAAAAGAACTTACTGTTTGTTCTGGTCAAGACTTGAGATATGGTATTCTAGCTTCTGTGGGAGACTAGGAGCCTAAGGTCAATAGTCACAGGTTATCAAACCCAAGGGGGTTTCACTAAACCAATCCCCCCTCCCACTTTTTGTAATTTTGACTTCCCTGACTCACTGAGGCCTCACTCATTTCCTGCCCTATTCCCTCGTACTCCTTTTGTATCACCCAGTCACCCTCTATACAAATTGAAGTTAAAGTCATGTTAAACTCTTTTCCCTATTACAATAGAATATTACTAATTAAAATTTGATCTTACCACTTAAACTAGTGTCCAGCTTTGTTTATCTTTAAAAGTGGGAGCAGGGGCGCCTGGGTGGCGCAGTCGGTTAAGCATCCGACTTCAGCCAGGTCACGATCTCGCGGTCCGTGAGTTCGAGCCCCGCGTCGGGCTCTGGGCTGATGGCTCAGAGCCTGGAGCCTGTTTCCGATTCTGTGTCTCCCTCTCTCTCTGCCCCTCGCCCGTTCATGCTCTGTCTCTCTCTGTCCCAAAAATAAATAAACGTTGAAAAAAAAAAAAGTGGGAGCAGGGAGTGCCTGGGCAGCTCAGTTGGGTAAGCATCTGAGTCTTAACTTCAGCTCAGGTCAGGATCTCATGGTTCATTGGTTTGAGCCCCATGGGCTCTGCACTGGCAGCATAGAGCCTGCTTGGGATTCTCTCTCCCTCTCTCTGCCCATCTCCCAGTCACATGTGCTGCTCTCACTCTCTCTCAAAATAAATAAACTTTAAAAAATCAGTTTAAAAGTGGGAACAGGTGGTGGCTACTAGGGAGGTAGGCAGCAATTATTGCTTATAGAATGTATATCACTCGAACACAGCCCAGCCCATAAATCAGATCTTCACGCGTGTAAGACAGAGATCACATGCTACTGAGTCAGTTTTTGTTACTCATTTTTGTTTCACAGATCCAAAGAAATTTTTTAAGTTTGTGCTTTCAAAAGAAGACACTATTCACTATTCATCCTCTTTGTGATGTCCAAGGAACCTAAATATATGGTTCATAGCAGATACTTAAAACTATCTGGTGAATGAAATTATATCAGAATAGGTACCTGATATGCTTCAATTTCCTTATTCCATTAGAGCTCTAAATGCTGAATTTATTAACTTTTCATATTCTAAGAGCTAGCTAATATTCTCAGTTATATAAACTCAGCTTTGAATTTTCCATGACTTCATTTTTCTAGTTCTAGATCCTTCCTCTTTGCAAAATACCCTACGTATTCAGTTGAAACAACTGTTATCTTTTCCCTTGCTATACGGTAATGTGATTATATTGTATACGGTACAATATTTCAGGACATACAGAGGTGAAATATAAAATGTACATGAAATAAAAGATTCCAGGCTCAATTTAAAATCTAAATATGAAGACTATATTTAGAAAAGCCATCTGCAGAACAGATTTTAGGAATCACTTTAGGAATATCTAGGCCCACATTTAGTCTGAGGATAAACAAAGGATTAGGAAAGGGCTAGCCAGGAAGTTGTTGGGGAAAAGCCCACAAATGGAACAGATTTGTCAAGTGAAGGATCAAGTAGTAAAAACGTAAGCCACAACTATAGTGAAATATAGCAGTTGCTTTCGCTGGCTTCTTACCAATAGCTTTCTATTATTTCACATAGTTATGGTCTAGCCAAAATAACAAAACCAAGTAAGACCTGGTGCACCCTTTAAGGTTTTTTGTTTTGTTTTGTTTTTTAAATATTTATTTATTCTTGAGAGACAGAGAGACAGAGCACAAGCAGGGAAGGAGCAGAGAGAGAGGGAGACTCAGAATGCAAAGCAGGTTACAGGCTCTGAGCTGTCAGCACAGAGCCCAACACAAGTATTTAACTCACGGACCGCAAGATCACGACCTGAGCTGAAGCCCGACACTTAACCGACTGAGCCACCCAGGTGCCCCGTGGTGCACATTTTAAAGGGAATAAGCGAGTACTATACGCTTGACCCTTGAACAATGCAGAGGTTAGGGGCACCAACTAACTGCACAGCAGAAAATCCACATGTAACTTCTGACTTCCTCAAAATGTAACTACTGATAGCTTAGTCTTGACCAAAAATCTCACTGAACAGTTGAGTAACACATATATGCTTTACGTATTATATATTGTATTCTTACAATGAAGTACGCTAGAGAAAAGAAAATGTTAAGAAAATCATAAGGAAAATACATTTAAGTAGTGTACTGAAAAAAATACACGTGTAAGTGGACTTGAGTAGTTCAGACCCATTGTGTTTTAAGGTCAATTGTATCTTTCAAGTTGTAAGCCTTCTAATATGACCAAGAAATTTTCTGGCTCAAGAAATTGAAGAAAATGGAAGGGAGAATAAAAATTATGGGAAAATGAAAAAAAGTGTTTCTATAGTTTTTTTCAGATAAGACTCAGTTTTGACAAACTGTTCAGAAAGTAAGTTAGAAGTGATTTAAAATCCATTACCACCCAAGCCCATTAAAAAGTGCTGGAAATATTTGAGGCACATAGTTCAAAGAAGGGTTACATTTTTGCCCAGGGTAACTTATTGGGTTGCCTTCATTTCTGCCTCTATGTGAACCAAATAATGACAAAACTATCATAAGCTAATAAAGGTAAGTGTTGAGGCTCCCTTCTGATATATGTGGTTCCCATTATGTGGATATATGAATGAATTAAAGATGAATTAAATTATTAATCAATATAACTGCGTTTCATTAAACTATCAGAAACTTATCCTATACATATTAGTCAGGGTTCTTGAGAGAAACACAACCAATAATATGTGATAGAGAGAGAGAGAGAGAGAGAGACAGTAGGGGAGAGACAGAGATTTATTATAAGTCACATGATTGTGGAGGCCAAGAAGTCCTATAATCAGCTATTTGCAAGCTGGAGGCCCAGGAAAGTTCCTGGTGTAATTCCA
>NW_024420434.1:571-5986 GCF_014898765.1 Herpailurus yagouaroundi | reverse complement strand
TCCCCACCTCTGTTTCAGCCTCAGTATCTCCCTCCCTGCTGGCCTTTCCGCCTTCAGTCTGTCTGTCTCCACTGTTGCCCCTTCCTGACCAGCACAGCACGGACACTGCCCTGGGCTGACTGCTGATGGAGACCCAGCCTGGCAGGGCTGACCCCTCACTCCTACCTCTGTGCACACCCCCCCCCCCCCCAACAGCTGGTGGTGAAAGGTGGCCGGAAGGAAGAGAGGGTTCACCTACCTGGCCAGCAGATGACCCTCAAGATCGAGGGGGACCACGGGGCCCGAGTGGGGCTCGTGGTGGTGGACAAGGGCGTGTTCGTGCTGAACAAGAAGAATAAGTTAACTCAAAGCAAGGTGCGCCCCGTACCGCTGGGGTGTGGCGGAAGCAAAGGGGTGGCGTGGGGCTGAGGCGCGGGTGGCGCTCAGAAGGGAACCGGAAGTGGGGTTAGGCGTGGGCGGGACGGAGGCTGGAACGGACACAGACGTGGCGCGGAAGTGAAGGCCGCGGGTGGGAGCGTAGATGGAGGAGTCCGCGCTGGGGGTGGTTGGCGGGGGCTGTGCACACAGCTCTGAGAGGGGTCTGGGACCAGAACGCAGGGGCGGTCGGACATGTCAGCCTGGTGACCCCTGCCCTCCCG
The DNA here is from genome assembly GCF_014898765.1 of Herpailurus yagouaroundi. Taxonomy (NCBI): domain Eukaryota; kingdom Metazoa; phylum Chordata; class Mammalia; order Carnivora; family Felidae; genus Herpailurus; species Herpailurus yagouaroundi. The sequence goes on along the minus strand of NW_024420434.1, from coordinate 5,348 downwards.
CAGATCTGGAACACGGTGGAGAAGGCTGACATCGGCTGCACTCCAGGCAGCGGGAAGGACTATGCCGGCGTCTTCACGGACGCAGGGCTGGCCTTCCAGACCAACACAAACCTGCAGACCCCGGATAGGACAGGTGAGGGCCGGGGAGGGGTGGGGCCTCCACCCCCGATGCTGAGAGCAGATGGAGGGCACTGTTCTGAGGTCCTCAGATGCTGAGAACAGGTGGGGGCCCTGGGTTCAAGTCCTGCCCCAGCCCCCACCTAGTGAATCACTGCCCGCTGAGCCTCAGTTTCCTCATCTGTCAAATGGGAGCAACAACACCCCTCCTTCACGGCTACTGAGAGGAGTACATCGGGGACCCTCAGTTGACGCTTAACCCACCTTGTTCGCGTGTGCCCTCCCCTCAGATCCCGAGTGCCCCAAACCAGATGCCTGGCGCCGCCGCTCGGTGATGCTCATGGAGAAGAGGATGGACAAAGGTGGGGGCCCCCACCCTTCCTCCAAACCCTGCCCACCCGGGATCCAGCCCAGGAGGGAGGAGGGCAGGGCCGGGCCCTGGGGACGTCCTACCCTTGGTCCGCCCTGAGCTCCTCCTGCTTTGAGGTCCCGGCTGAGGCCCTGACTGGTGTCGTGTCCACACAGCGGGTCAGTACCCAAAGCAGCTGCGCAAGTGCTGTGAACATGGTATGCGGGAGAACCCCAGGAAGTTCTCGTGCGAGCGCAAGGCCGGGTTGGTCCAGCACGAGGCCTCGTGCGTGAAGGCCTTCCTGGACTGTTGCAACCGCATCGGCAGTACCCACAGTGCCCCCCTGGGCCTGACCCAGAGTGAGTCCACCTGCCTGTGGGCCAGCCAGAGGGGGGAAGCTCGGTCAGAGCGAGGAGGGCCTGGTCTGATGGGAGAGGGCTTGCTCCGAGGGAGGAGGGCATGGTCTGAGCAGGGAGGCTGGCCAGAATGGGGAGGCTCAATCAAGCCTCGATCAGGCTTGAGGGGTGAGGGGATGGTCTGAGTGGGGAGGCTCCCTTAAAGGGGAGAGGGCCTGGTCTGAGGGAGGAGGCCCAGGTCAGAGTGTTGAGGCTCAGTGAGAAGGAGGAGGGCCCGTTTGAGGGAGGAGAACCTATCTGAGGGGGGAAGGGGCCTGTTTGGGTGGAAGGATGCTTGTGTCTGAGGGGGGAGGAGGGCCTGTCTGAAGGGGAGGGCCTATCTAAGGGGAGAGGGTCCACCTGTCTGAGAGGGGCATGTGTACCCTTCTGTGGAGGAAAGAGGGACTGTCTGAGGGGGGAAGTTGTTTCTGTCTGAGATGAGTTTTTAGCCTGCCTTTACCAAAGAAAACTCATTTAGGTTGCTTTCCAAAGAGGTGCCTAACTCAATGCCTAACAACATCTGTTGATTTGTTTTCATTCATTCATTCCCTCCCTCCCTCATTCATTCATTCATTCATTCATTCATTCAGTTCTGGATAAGACAAAGCATGTGCACACTTGAAACTTTACATCTCAGGCCAAATAAATCTTAAGCCAAGAGAAATTTCTCTTCCAAGAAGCCCATTGAAAGCAGAACCAGAGTGGTCCCCACCACAAGGCGGCCCTGACAGAACTGGTGGGAATCCTACCTGCCATTTGCTCAGAGCCTTTGAGCCCAGTGAGGCCTGATGTCTGCTTTTTAAAAATGCTTTTTGATGTGTCTTATGCAGAGAAAGGCCTTTCTGCTAGGATGGGTGCAGTGGAAACCAAGCCCACAGAGAGCCCCCCCCCCCCGCACCACGGGCAGCATGGCCCCTGTCGTGAGGGTCCCCCTGGCAGATTCCCTCTCGGCCCGCCCTGTCCAGATTGCTCTTTCTTTCTTTCTTTCTTTTTCTTTTCTTTTTTTTTTTTTATTTGCATCCAAATTAGTTAGCATATAATGCAACAATGATTTCAGGAGTAGATTCTTTAATGCCTCTTACCCATTTAGTCCATCCTCCCTCCCACAACCCCTCCAGTAACTCTCAGTTTGTTCTCCATATTTAAGAGTCTCTATGGTTTGTCCCCCTCCCTGGTTTTATATTATTTTTCTTCCCTTCCCTTATGTTCATCTGTTCTGTGTCTTAAAGTCTTCATGTGCATGAAGTGATATTTGTTTTTCTCTAACTTCGCTTAGCATAATACCCTTTAGTTCCCTCCACATAGTTGCAAATGGCAAGATTTCATATTTTTGATTGCCGAGTAATACTCCATTATATATATATATATATATATATATACACACACACACATACATATACATATATATACATATATACACTCATATATATACATATACATATGTATGTACATATATATGTATACACATGCATACCACGTTTTCTTTATCCATTCATCCATCGATGGACATTTGGGCTGTTTCCATATTCTGGCTATTGTTGATAGTGCTGCTATAAACATTGGGATGCATGTGTCCCTTCGAAACAGCACACCTCTATCCCTTGGATAAATGCCTAGTAATGCAATTGCTGGGTTGTAGGGTAGTTCTATTTTCAGTTTTTTGAGGAACCTCCATACTGTTTTCCAGAGTGGCTGCACCAGCTTGCAATCCCACCAACAATGCCAAAGAGATCCTCTTTCTCCGCATCCTCGCCAACATCTGTCGTTGCCTGAGTTGTTACTGTTAGCCATTCTGACAGGTGTAAGATGATATCTCATTGTGGTTTTTGATTTGTATTTCCCTGATGATGAGTGATGTTGAGCATCTTTTCATGGGTGGGTTGGCCATCTGTCTTCTTTGGAGAAGTGTCTATTCATGTCTTTTGCCCATTTCTTCACTGGATTATTTGTTTTTTGGATATTGAGTTTGAGAAGTTCTTTGTAGATTTTGGATACTAACCCTTTATCTGATATGTCATTTGCAAATATCTTCTCCCATTCTGTTGGTTGCCTTTTAGTTTTGCTGATTGTTTCCTTCGCTGTGCAGAAGCTTTTTATAATAGTAGTTCATTTTTGCTTTTGTTTCCCTTGCCTCTAGAGACGTGTTGAGTAAGAAGTTGCTGCAGCTGAGGTCAAAGAGGTTTTTGCCTGCTTTATCCTCTAGGATTTGATGCCTTCCTGTCTTATTTAGGTCTTTCACCCATTTTGAGTTTATTTTCGTGTGTGGTGTAAGAAAGTGGTCGAGGTTCATTTTTCTGGTTGTTGCTGTCCAGTCTTCCCAGCACCACTTGCTGAAGAGACTGTCTTTATTCCACTGGATATTCTTTCCTGCTTTGTCAAAGATTAGTTGGCCATACGTTTGTGGGTCCATTTCTGGGTTCTCTATTCTGTTCCATTGATCTGAGTGTCTGTTCTTGTGCCAGTACCATACTGTCTTAATGATTACAGCTTTGTAGTATAGCTTGAAGTCTGGGATTGTGATGCCTCCTGCTTTGGTTTTCTTTTTCAAGATCGCTTTGGCTATTCGGGGTCTTTTCTGGTTCCATACAAATTTTAGGATTATTTGTTCTAGCTCTGTGAAAATTGCTGGTGTTATTTTGATAGGGACTACATTGAATATAAAGATTGCTTTGGGTAGTATTGACATTTTAACAATATTTATTCTTTCTATCCAGGAGCATGGAATCTTTTTTCCATTTTTTTTTGTGTCTTCTTCAATTTCTTTCATAAGTTTTCTATAGTTTTCAGTGTATAGATTTTTCACCTCTTTGGTTAGATTTATTCCTAGGTATTTTATGGTTTTTTGTGCAACTGTAAATGGGATTGATTCCTTGATTTCTCTTTCTGTCACTCCATTGCTCTTTTTAACCACTGTGTGCAGAGTGGTGGTTGCTGCACTGACCCTTCTCACTGGCCATTTGAACACTTCTTTTGCACATCCCATCGTTTTCATGGGGGACCAGAAATTGTGTCGTCCAAATTGGGTTCTGAGAACAAAGGCCAGTGTGAGTGGCTCTTGAAACCGAGGGAAGTTATCTTATCAATCACAGGATGAAAAGTCACAAAACAGAACCCCTTTGCTTAAAAACTAAGGAAGATGGGGAAATGCCCTAAGCGGCAGTCTGCCCGATCCAAGCAAACATAATCATTTTTTTTTAAATCTTTAGACTCAAGCAGAAAAAGGAGAAATGGGCATAAAAACCTTTTATCCCTCTGAATCATTTGAGGCCGCACCATTGAAGCCCCTAATTAGCTCCGTGTGGAATTTCTAGAGGCAAAGATATTCTCCCACAAAACCACAGCACAGGCATCAATATTAGGACGTTAATGTTGACTTGTTACCACCACCAAAACCTCCAGCCCCGTTCAGGCTGGCCAGTGGTTTCCCTTTGGTTTGGTCTGGTCTGGTTTGGCTTGGCTCCTTTATAGGAAAAGGATCTGTGCAGGAACAGACGTCGTGTTTACTGGTGGGGTCTCCTTAGTGTCCTTGGATCTGCTCAACCCCTGGCAGCACAGCCGTCTTGAGTGACTTTCATGTCCGGCTATTTGGGGGGCTGTCCCACGGTTTGGGTTGGCTCCATGCTTCCTCGTAATGACAGCCAGGTTTTGCATTTGGGGGCAGCACTGTCACAGGAGAGACACTATGGATTCTCAGTGCATCATGTCGGGAGCCCAAAGACATCGATTTGTCCCATTGTTGGTGCTGTGAGTCTTGATCACGTGATTAAGGCGCTGTCTGCTGGGTCTCTCCACTGTAAAGTTCCTCCTTAGTCCTGGATAGTCCATTTCTAAACCTCTTTCTGCTATCGGATCAGGGCAAAATTAAAGCCAAGGGAAAATTTCCTCCAAATCAATTTTTATGTAGCCTGTATGACAG
>NW_024420434.1:0-561 GCF_014898765.1 Herpailurus yagouaroundi | reverse complement strand
ATCACACCCACCACTGACTGAGCCAGTCAGTGGAAAGGCGCCCCTAGCCTTTCATTGGAAATACTTTGATCTGTATTGTAGGATTTGCAAAATGTACAGCTGAAAAGGTAGGTTGGCGTATGCAAATTGTTCCAAACATGTGTTAAAAAGTTTTCTGAGCTAGCCACATTCCAAGTGCCCAGGAACCAGAGAGAGCTCAGGCTACCATTTTGGAGAGCCCAGGTATGGACCCTTCGGGTGTGCTCGAGCCCTTCCCCCCTGCACACCTACCTATGAGTAAAACTACAAGAAGAAAATGGAAACCGTACATGACAGTGACTCCCAGCTGCCACCACTATCGCTAATGTGTCACCTGTGCAATTGTTTAGCCCCTGGGCTTGCACAAACACAGGCTGAGCCTGACACAGCTCCCGCAGTGAGGGGTAAGCACTGAGAGCCTGTCCACCTCCTTCCCTTGACACCCCACTCCTGGGCAGGGATCTGCGTGGCTGACCCCTATGAGGTCACGGTGATGCAAGACTTCTTCATCGACCTGCGGCTACCCTACTCTGTCGTGCGCAA
>NW_024420433.1:0-29380 GCF_014898765.1 Herpailurus yagouaroundi | reverse complement strand
CCGCCCTTCCTACCCTCTTCCGTGGGCCTCTCGTCTGCGCTTGGCTCCGGCGACTCCGTTCTGCTAATCCTCTGGTGGTTTTCTGGGTTATTTAGGCAGGTGTAGGTGGAATCTAAGTGATCAGCAGGACGCGCGGTGAGCCCAGCGTCCTCCTACGCCGCCATCTTCCGATCTCCTCCTATATCTTTTTCTATATCTTTCCTGAGAAAGGCTAATAATTTAGGACCTCAATTCTTTGAAAGTGTTTGTATTTCACCCTCACTTTTCATGATCATTTTGCTGGGTGTAGATTTTTAGGACAGAATGGCCCCTGAAAACTAAGGCATTTCTCCATTGTCTTCAAACTTCAGTGGTGCTGTTGAAAAGTTTCATGTTACTCTAGTCCTCTTTCCTTTGTGATCATCTTTTTCTCCCCCACTCTTTCTGGAAGTTCTCAGGCTCGTCTTTTCATCCTGAGAGGACTTGCGTTTCCTTCTACCAAATTCTTGGAGGGGATAACCAATCTTGGATTAGTCTGAATTAAATTCTTGGCTAGAGGTGCATCAGACCATTTAAGTAATCTGAATTTGGCCCACAAATTGGTGAGAACTGACCTATGATTCAGCTGTAGTTTCTCCCCTCTCTACTCTTGCCAAATTTTGAAATAGTCAATTGTCCCTTGAAGACAGTATGGGGGTTTATTTATAATTTACCCTTAAACTGAAGGTATAGCCCTTTGGAATCTTAGAATTCTGGTAGGAGGAGAATCTGTTATTGGACTTCCCACCTTGGAGTAGCCTTGGGCTTTGTTCTCTGTTCCCACCCTCCAAAATGCTGTGAAAATCAAAGTCTGCACTCACCTATCTTGACAGATGCTCTCAGGGTAACAGTGTACCACTTACCTTTCTGGGTTCCTGCCTTCACTCAATGCCTAACAGGAGGTTTTCTTACTTTCTTGTTTGATGTCTTAAAGATGATTAAAAAATTATATTTTGGGGCACCTGGGTGGCTCAGTCGGTTAAGTGACTGATTCTTGATTTTGGATCAGGTCATGATCTCATGGTCATGAGATTGAGCCCTGTGTTGGGTTCTGTGCTGACACTGCGGAGCCTGCATGGGATTCTCTCTCTCCCTCTCTCTCTCTCTGCTCCTCTCCTGCTTGCACTCTATCTCTAAAAATAAATAAGTAAACATTTTAAAAAATTATATTTTGTCCAGAAGTTTGTTATTTCCAGCAGTCCAGACACCTGTCCTGTCATATTCTTGAAAATGGAAATATCACTTAAAAAAAATTTTTTTTTGTTAATGTTTATTTATTTTTGAGAGAAAGAGACAGAGTGCAAGAGAGAGAGGGGCAGGGAGAGAGAGGGAGTCACAGAATCTGAAGAAGGCTCCCAGGATATGAGCTGTCAGTACAGAGCCTGACCTGGAGCTCAAACCCACAAACCTTGAGATCATGACCTGAGCCAAAGTCAGATCCTAAACTGACTGAGCCATCCAGGTGCCCCATATATCACTTTTCTAAGTCTCAATTTACTTATCTGAAAAATGAGGATGATAGTAGTATCTACCTCATATATTTGAGTAATAAATGAGATTATCAGTATAAAGTTCTTAACACTGTGTCTGGCACCTCAATTAATGTTTACTTCTTCCTTTTTTTTTTTTTTTGTAAATGGTATTCTCAGAGTCTGAACATGAATGCTTTATCTTGCTGTATTTTTATAGGTATATGAGGCACTAATGCCAGTGATGAAGATGTGAAGCACCTGAGGTCTCGTTAAGTTGTATATTTATTAAGAAATATAGTTCATTTGAAAAGTTTGTTTCAAATGAAAACCAAGAGATTACACAACATTCGTAGCCTAGATCTTAACTGAGAAAAGGAGATTTATTGCAGTGAAATCCTTAATGTGTACATTTCTTGAGACAATAGAGTTTCAAAATATCCCCTCTCCCCCTTAATCAAATAGAACTCTAAACGTATATAACATGGATGCTTCTCTTACAGCAAACTAGGGTATGTTCAATTTTTTTTTTTTTACCAATTTTTTATTGCCACAGAAATGTGAATTGCATGAGTAGGTCCTTTTAAAGTGCACAGATATGTTCATTCTAAGAAATTGCTCTTCTCTTTAAAAAAAAATTTCCCCCACTGCCAGGTGGCTCTTGCACAGAATTAGCTCTCTCTCTGGTGGTTGCCCTGACCCTTGGGCTGTCTCAGGGACATTCCTTTAGTAGGTGTATTGTGATGTTCTTCACAGCCAGCATGGTCTCTGTACAGGTCGGTTTGATGAGCATCTCTGGGAGTAAAAATCCAAAATGTCCAGTGTCACGAAGTTCAAAAGCAAATGTGTAGGGTATTCCATTTTTGTAGGCCCAATCCATTGAGCTACCAGAGCTCACATCTAAAAATAAAAAAAAAAAAAAAAAAAAAGAAGAGCCTCACTAAAGAGTCTGCATAACTTTCAAAGTTTATATATAATACTTGCTTACTAAGCTATCCTAAATCCTCACAATTAAATACTGTTTCAACAAGAATGATTTAACAGTGGTTCCTTGGCAGTGGGCTCATGGAACTAAAAATCCTACCGGCCATCATCTTTGAGGATCTAGTGTAAGTAGTAATGCTTTTCTAGTGTGATGATCTCAAGATTTCTCAGCCTCAATTCCAATAACATTTATCTCCACCCACACTTCAGCCCCCACCTCTCCCCCTCTACAAACTAATCTCTGGCTCAGTTTCTTTGCATTCACTCCTTGAGAGGAAGCTGGAGAAAGTCTTTGCTGTAAAATCACTCTAGTCACTGACAGCCTGTTCCTGGCTCCCTGGAGCCAGCTGCTCCAGGCTCCTTTTTCTAGACCTTCACTTAATGAACTTTTCTCACGCTCTTATGGTCCTGCCCTTCACTTTACCATTGTCCCCAGGTCCACACAAGGTAATCAGCCCACCACCTCCTCTACTGACGCCACAGCCCTCTGGCTTTCTTCCTTCCAGCTCAGAGAAGGAGAGGATGCTTGTTTTTTACAGGTGTCATCTTTTGATTCTATTCATCATGGTCTTCTCTGGTCTCTGGTCTTCTCTGGGACCTCATTTCATTAATTAAACCACCCTCTCTTGCATCTGCATTGACCACAATATTCAAGCACTGATTTCCTATAGCACTTCCTTCTTATGCTATATACCATCCTCCTTGTCTTGGTCCTTTTGCTTTAGAATGCAAAGAGACTCTATATATGTTGCCTCTGTATCCTCAGCCACTTTCAATCTGGTTCTTGCCTCTACTTGTCCATGAAACCTTAGTTCTTGAAGGTCACCAATGACAGCAGGCCTAATCTCCTTTCTTGTTATTGTTGTTGTTGTTGGTGGTGGTTTTTTTTCCCCCCCTCTCAGATGCCACTTTCAACCTCTCAACAACATTTAGCATAGCTGATAATCCACTGGCAACTCTCTCCTCTCTCTGGCTCTTGTGACCTCACATGCTTGTGAGCTTGTCGGCACAGAGGTGAAAGTGCAGGCATTAGAGGCAGACTAAGGGCTCAGGCTGTATGTATCCCACCACCTACTGTGACTTGTCTGAACCATAATCTCCTCTTTAGAAAAAGAGATTATAATACCTGCTGCATGGTGGTGTTGTGGAAATTAAATGAAATAATGTGCTAAGGGACATATGCCCCTATTATTTTGCATCTTGACACCCCAAAGTGCCTAGTATGTCGTTTTTTAGCATAACAGGCTCTCAATAATTGTTTAATAAATTTTTAAGAGAAGAATCTTTATATACTTTTTTCTTGAAATCAATATGATCCAGACTGACCTAACACTATTACTATTAAAAAATTTTTCAGAGCATGTTCATCTGCTCAAATAATACCACTTTTAATGCTGCTTCTGTCAGGACAAGTTAGAGATAGAATATTAAGTTAAGACAGTTAAATGACTTTGCTGTTTCTTAGGCTCCTCTTGCTTTGGTTAAGGACAAAAGGTAGGCGGTGGCTTCATTGTCCCTCTGGATTAGAGTACACTGGAACTGCAAACAGTGGTCATAGAAGCCAAAGTCAGAGTCAATATGTGCCAAGAGTTACGTCATGGTGATGTGACAGCCTCATTTCTATGGTAACAGATTGTTCTTGGTAAATATAATATCATGACTGTAACTTCATACCAAGCTTAAAAGGTGAAGTGTAAGATTTTTAAAAATTAATATTAAAAACTAATGTATATTATGGGGGTGATAATTAGGAATATGACTTTTAAAAAAATGCTATCTTTCCTCCTTCGGCATGGCCATACTGAAAAACAGTTCTAAAGAGGTCAGCATGAGACCAATGATCACAGACTTTGCAAAAAATTCTAATACTTAAGACATTCTCATTATTAGGATAAACTTACATGAGAAGCAATGTTAATTGACAAACCAAGCTTTTCTTCTGAAGGCTCAAGAAAGTGAGTGGTTAGGAATATAATAATGGGTAGGTTAAAGAAATCAAGGAGAAATTTCGTACTTCACTGAAAGCGAGATTGGGTGCCACTCTCTATACATACACATACAACCTGTGTGTGTATGTGTGTGTGTGTGTGTGTGTGTGTGCATATGTAGACATTAAGATGTATATGATTTCATGCTAAATTTTCCAAGTCATATAATTAATGAATTTTAGAGTTTAAAAGACCATGAGAAATGACCTTGTCCAATCCCTCACTTAAAAGTGGTGGAAACTGAGGCCCAGGATTAGTATCTTGGCCAAGAATGTATCACAGTTAGCAGGAGAATTAGGACTAGAATCCATGTCTTCTGATTCTTCAAGTTCTTTCCATATACCCAGTTGTTCTTTCTTTCATATAAAGTAAGAAATATTTTAATTACCTTTTAAGGGGAAATTCAGCCTTAGGTGTTATGTAAAAAACAGAATTTCCTAACAAGAATGGTGGAGGAAAGGAATAAAAGGGAAGCTCTTTTAGGGCTGAGATATTACTTCATTACCTTCTCAAGGCCCATTTCCACCCTTATAGTAGTTACAATTGCTTAAGGAGCCCACTTGGGCACTTTCTACTGTCGTAAGATCTCAATTCAGCTTTGTAGTCATTACTACATGCTTAGAAAATTCTCTGCTTAGAATTTATTTAAATTGGTACAATGATTTCTGTCATGCAGTGTAAAACTAATCAGATATAAACTCCCTCCATCTTCCTTGGCTAATTTGGTTGTCAAAAATTTCTCTTTAAAGGAGAACACACTTTCTGTTTTTTTTAAAGGGAAGTCATTATACAGGATCTTGGTTCAAGAGATGATTCTAAAACAAAATACACAGGAAACTTACACAATGTGCTGGAGGCAGGTCCATATCTATATTGTACCCCATATACCGACCGAAGTGCATTCACAGCTTTATAAGCTGCAGATTCCTGTGAGGGAAAATGGAAAACTTCTATCACTTTCCATCACTGCATTGAAACCTTTGGAAACACTGGCATGTTGTCTGAGCATTATCAGTCATCAATTTGGAGAGCAAGGTTGGGCACATTAGGTAATAGCTATGTTTAATAATAATATTATTCTTTGGCACGTGCTGCAGTTTACAGCGTGTTTTGGAACACATCATTTGCTTTGACTGATGCTCACAGCAGACCAGTGATCAGTAATATTTCCACTTGACAGACAAGAAAAGAAAGGCTCAGCAAGGCTGGGATTACATGGCAAGGAGCGGTTAAGTACCCATATCTTCTGATGCTGATTTAGTGTTCTGTCGTCTTCACTTTTATTCAGAGGCACTTATTTTTATAAATTACAAAATACTTGATAGGGAAGAACGTCAGTCTTCCTCAAGGCTACATATGCAGTGTTTAGCAATGTGCCTGTGTATAACAGATGCTTAATCAATATTTCTTGCATGAATGTTGAATAAGCATAGCTCTGCAAGAGTATCAAGATAATCTTATTGATCCTTAAGTACATACTTCAGTGGCTATGTACAAGGTATTTAAAGCACATTTGCATCAATTAAGAAACCCTTTAGTTCAGGAAGAGTGACTTCTCTTATGCTATTCATTTATCCCCAGGGGAATGGGAATACAATTTCAGAATGCTCCATGACTTCTAAGGTTACATATGCCTCTGACGGAGCTCAGGTACTGCTAAGATGTAGAAATTCTGAGGTGGAACTGTTCCAATCAATGCCAAAAATCGGAAGAATAATCAACACAACAAAACTACTAAAAGGTGAATATTCTAACATGAACTGAAAGGATACGGACTACACTTCAAAACATTTTCAAATGGTATAGCAGCATTAGTTTCAATAAGGAGTCAGAGAAGTATTGTATGACCAGCAAGAGGAAAAGAAGTATGTTGAAACCAGTATACAACTCTCCCGTTTCAATTTGCCTATGAATAATTTAATACATCAGTTGAAGTACTCTGGGCAACATGGTGCCGTGTGTTGGCCTTGGCTGCAGCTTGCTGTCCTCATTCACCTCAGGGATGAATAAAGCAGCCTCTGCAGCAAATGCCACTTGTTGTGGATATTAAGGGGCCAGGCTCCAGAACCTGGCAGACAATTTATTATTGATCTCACTGATGATGAATTTCTCCTCTCAGGAGCCAACAGAGAAGGAATGTAAACACCCTAATACCAAAAACCTTTATGGAGAATGTTCTAAGATTTTAACATCTTCTCCAATGGTTTTAGCAATATTCCATGGCAAGGGCAGATATTTCTACATTTAGAAGATTATTGCATTCTGCTGGTGGGGAGAGTTTTGTTCCTCATTATTCCAGAGGACTAAATTCCCACCCCGAAATCTACTAAGAAAAAAAAAACACAACCTCTTGGCCTCTTTGCAAAAAAACCATAGGCATAGCTTTAGCCTTTTGAGCTCCCTGCACTTCTGCCACTCAGGTGCAGGTGCATGTTGGTGAGAGGTTTAGATAGGATCATTCCACAAAAAATGAAAACTTCATAACATTTTCCAAGAATTATTTTCCAGGGTTGTGTAGCTAGACACCTATTTGAAAGAGTTTAAGCAATTCCTCCTTTCTTTATTGTTTCCTCTTTCCACTTGTCCCAGGCCTCACTTATTAAAAAAATTTTTTTTAAATGTTTTCATTTATTTTTGAGAGAAAGAGAGAGACAGAACGTGAGCAGGGGAGGGGCAGAGAGAGACACACACACATGAGTCTGAGGCAGGCTCCAGGCTCTGAGCTGTTAGCACAGAGCCCAACATGGGGCTCGAGCTCATGAACCGCGAGATCATGACCTGAGCCGAAGTTGGAGGCTTAACTGACGGAGTCACCCAGGCGCCTCCAGGTCTCACTTATTGAACCTCAGCTAAATAAGGCTTATTTTTTATTCCTTTTTTTCCCTCTTCTTTTCTTTCTGAGAATGTGTGAGTGAGTGGGGGAAGGGCAGAGAGAGGGGGAGAGAGAGAATCTCAAGCAAGCTCCATGCTCAGCGGGGCTTGAATTTATGACTCTGAGATTATGACCTGAGCTGAAATCAAAATTCGGATGCTTAACCAACTGAGCCACTCAGGTGTCCCCAATTATTTCCATATTTAAAGCAGCTTAATGAATGACCTAAAAATGTTAGCAGAAACACAGACTCTACCATATTGATGGAAATGTTTTTGAACAATTTATTAGAATTTAATGGTTTCTGGTTAACATTCAGAGACTACCTAGTTTCTGAGAATTTTAATCTTGGCTGTAATGACTTAGCTTATATGTAACCTGGTAACAGGATTTCTCAACAGTGGCACTATTGACAGTCTGGACTAAATAACTCTGTGCTGTGGAGGCTGTCCTATACATTTAGCAGTATCCTTGGCTTCTATCCTCTAGATGCCAATAACATCCTCCAGCCTTGTTGTGACAATCAAAATGTCTTCAACCTTGTTCAATGTCCCGTGGGAGGCAAATTCATTCTTGGTTGTGAATCACTGATCTACTCTTTATACCACAACATCCAACCTAAGACAAAATTAAAATAGGCTTAACTTCTGATAGCAAGCTAAATTCAAAATATGGAGAACATTCTCATGTAATAGATTTAATATATTGCATACTCCACATTATCTGTTGTGAGAACATAAATAGACATTGTGCCCAATTCAGAAAGGGGTGAATATTTGCCTAGAGAAGCTTTGTGTGATACAGGGTGGTTAAGCTGTCAAGTTAACAACAACAACAACGACGACGACAACAAGAAGTCTGTTGACACGGAGTAGCTGAAGAATAGCATTCTTAAATAGAACTACCATCTTTACAAAATTTCTCAAGAAAGAGAATTTGCTCAGAATTCTTGCTTGGAATGCCAAGAACAAAATTCCTCTTTTGGACAGAATACAAGCCTTCCCTCGGGCCTTCTTCCTCATGTTCCCCATTCCTTCCAGGTCCTGGACACCTAGATCTGGGATTCCTGCAACTCCAACCAACTGGTGAAGGATTTAGAGTTCAAGGTATAGGAAGAAAGGGGGTGCTTGTCTTTTATCAAAGCTTTTAATTCAAGTTTAACATCCACATAGAATAATATAACAATTTTAAGTTTATAGCTCAATGAATGATCACAAATTGCACACATTCATATAACCAGTATCCAGGTCAAAGAATAGAACATCAACAGCAACCCCAAAGCCCTCTCCCCTTTACCTCTTCCTTCTTCCTCACTCCTCACACTATATATTAGTTTGACCTAGTTTTGAATTTTATAGACCTTTAGAGGCTATTGGCTCTGAACGAGACTCACTTTACAAAGAATTTTGCCCTACAGTGGATAGCTTGTTGGGTTTCTGAGATGAGGAGAGAAAGAAACTCTGCTTAATCACTGACAAGTATTCTAATGCCTGAAGGGCTGTTCATTCTGAGTGCTAACTTGTCAAATAGATGCCCAGAGACTTAGTACCATTAAGCAAAGAGCGCTTATAAATTAAAACTTGCTTTTAATTAATGAGAGTCAGACCATAATTTATGAACAATTATTTACTCAATAAAATTAATTATAGCCCTGAACATGTGACTGAAGCTGTAATACTAATCAAATCCATCCTGACACTTTCCGTATAACCTGTGGTAAGAATGTAAATCGGTTTGAAATGATTGCATTTGAGAAGCAGCACAGCATGGCAGTCAAAAGCGACAATGTTGGAGCTAGATTTGGGGCTGGATCCTGGCTATGGCTCTTAGTAGGTGTATGTTGTTAGTCTAATTGCTTAATTTCCATAGGTTTCAGTTTCCTCATCTGTAAGACGGGGATAATAATAGTTACCTACCTCATATAATTATGAAAAATGAGTCAATACATAAAGAATGCTTATTAGCATAAACACAATATGTGTTTGCTATATGTCATTACTGCTTAGAACCATGTTAGTGTTAGAAAAGAAGAAAGCTTGACACACACATATACATGGTCAAAACCTTACCACACAGCTGAAATTGGGGATTGTTGCATATTTGTAAGAATAGGGATATAGCAACATCTGAGCATATGCATGAAAGGAGAGGTAAGCCCTAATGTGCTTCCTGTGTTTTCGGAGGAAGGTGGCTACAGCTTTCACTTCCGGCTCAGATTCTGGGAAAGGTCCACAGTAGGTATCATCGCAAGGGTGCATAGAAGCTCCTTCATCTGTAAGACAGAAAAGAAAATGGGGTGAGGGAGTGGAGAGACAAGAAGCAAGAGACACAAATGAGCATCGTTAAACTGATTTTTTTTTCTTTCATTTCTATCAACATATGGTACTATTAAGCAATTCATCTAATTTCTCATTTATAGGAATCAGTTTTGAAAAATCCAGGGTGGTTCAAGCTTCAATGGCCTGAATAGGAAATAAGTACTGATTTTTTAACTGAGCCTGCATAAACTACTCTAAAGGGATGACTTTGTCAGTGAGAGACTTAATTCTTTATGATCCTCCAGAGCAGGTAAGGCTCCTGTTGTTATACCCCACGGCACCCTGCACTTTCCCTCTGTAACACTCGACATACTTGTAATTAGTCTGCAGTATTTACCTGTTTAGCATTCAACCAATATTTATACTGTTCTAGGTGCCTGGTATTCAATAAAAAACAATACAGAAAAAAAACCCCTGCTCTAATAGAAACTACATTCAGTCTGAATTCTTTATTAAACTCTAGGGCTCTGTGAAAGCAGGAACTGTGTGTCTTCAGCTTGCTGGGCACCTGCAACTAGAACAGTAGTATGGCAAATGTTCAACAAATATTTGTTGATAAGTGAATGTCAGATCAAAAGAAAAGGCTAGCCATCTGCACAGGTGTCTGGTAAGATACACACACTGATTAATCAAGAACATGAAGGCAAGACAGAAATAATTCCACAAAACATGCCAAAACAATTTCTATTACATTTTTAGGTAAGCAATATACAAACTGGTTTTGTAAAATGCAAGAGGCTTCTCCAGCTATCTTGGGGGTAAGAATTTAGTTAAGAAATCCTCAACAGGGGCGCCTGGGTGGCTCAGTCGGTTAAGCACCTGACTTTGGCTCAAGTCACGATCTTGTTTGTGGGTTTGGGCTCTGCATCAGGCTCTGTGCTGACAGCTCAGAGCCTGGAGACTGCTTCAGATTCTGTGTTTCCCTATCTCTGCCCCTCCCCCACTCATGCTCTGCCTCTCTCTCAAAAATAAATGTAAAAAACCCGAAAAAAATTTTAAAAAATCCTCGAAACTTAAATTTAATAATTTTTGAATTAACAAATATATATCCCGTAGGTCTATGATGGGGAGGAAGGAAAATAACATTCACTGTAACAATCACAAAGTAGTAAAGTCCCAAGACATTTTTACATTTAGAAAGAATTACCTTTTCTACAGTTATTTGCCACTGGCCATGATTAGCCCTCCCAAAAGCCCTAGAAAACTGTCTTTTTCCATAAACAAATGGGAAATGTCTGGTGATTCTGTGAGATAGTCTAATTCTACTCAATATGAAAAGGTAACCAAGTCAAATCAGGATAAATCTTGAGGTGATTAAATCTAGTTTGTGTTACAGGTGAGTTAAGATGGGGAATTTATAGCAATTGTGGTTTTCCTTCTTTGAGTCTAATTCTGGACATGCCTTAGAAGCAAGTGGGATATGGATGGAACTCAGAATATGAACACTATAGCTGATACTCTGAAAGGTACAGGACAAATAAAGGGACATTTGAAGAACACTGATGTAAAGCACTGGAAAGGAGAGATCACAGACTGAGCAACTAATTCCAGAAGGAGCAAAACTAATGATCCAGAGAAAAAGGATTTACAATAATCCTAATAAATATTCTCAAGGGCATATAGAAGGGCATTGGATACATTAATCAGGGACAAGAAGTTAAAAGTACCAATCAGATTGAATAGAAATAGAGAACTTAATTCATGGGTTGAAAGAATACAGTTGATGAGTGAATTAATGAGATGGAATATGTTTTGAAACATTCCCAGAAGGCATCAAAAAAATGAAAGAAAAATTAAAGGAGTATGAAAAATAGAATAACTGTCAACATCTGATTAATAGAGGCCCAAGTAGAGAAAGAAATAAAAGCTAAATACTTGAAGAACTGCTAATTGAAAATTTCTTACAATCAAGGAAAGGTTGAATGGAATTATTGTATACAAAACAAGAGAGATAAAGAGGAAATGTGTCAACACTTTGACACACTAGGTTGAAATTTAAGAAAAGAAAACAATTCCAGAGAGAAAGAAACAAGTCATCTATAAGAAAAAGGGATTAGATTCACATTTGACTTTTTAATAGCAACACTAGAGTAATATTTCCAAAGTATATTTATAAACACATATATACTTATTGTTCTTACATTTTTATTTATATATTTAAAATTAATTGTTTAAATTGAAGTATAGTTATACATATGCTATTATATTAGTTTCAGGTATACAACATAGTCAATGGACAATTATATACATTATGAAAAGCTCGCCACAATAAGTGTAGTTACCATGGTCATCATAGTGTTATTACAATATTACTGACTCTATTCCCTATACTGTATGTTCCATTCTATGAAACTTATTTGTTTCATAACTGGAAGTTTGTATCTCTTAATCACCTTCACCTAGTTTGCCCATCCTCCACCCACTCCTTTCTAGCAAGGGCCAGTTCTCTGTATTTATGAGTCTCTTCTGTTTGTTTTGCTTTTTAGATTCCCCATGTAAGTGAAATCATGTTATTTGTCTTTCCCTGTCTGAATTATTTCATTTAGCTAATACCATCGAGGTTCATCCATGTTATTGCAAATGGCAAGATTTCATTTTTTTACTGGATGAGTGCTGGTTCAATGTGTATATATACAACATCTTCTTTATCCATTCATGTATGGATGAACACTTGGGTCTTTTCCATATCTTGGCTATTGTAAATAATGGTGCAATAAACATAGGGGTGTATATATCTTTTTGAATTAGTATTTCCATTTTCTTTGGATAAATATCTAGAAGTGGAATTGCTGGATCATATGGTATTTCTACTTTTAATTTTTGGGGGAATCTCCATACTCTTTTTCCATGGTGGTTACTGTCTTGAATAATGTTCTAGGTGCATTTGAAAAGAATGTGCATTCTGCTCTTTTTGGATGGAATGTTCTGCATGTATCTGTTAAGTCCACCTGGTCTAATGTGTCATTCAAAGTAATTATTTCCTTATTTTCTGGGGTGTTAAACTCTCCTATTATGCTATTACTGTCAAATTTTCCCTTTATTTCTGTTACTTTACATAAAATCAGCTTGCTTCCATGTTGGCTGCATAGATATTTATAAGTGTCATATTATCTTATTGGATTATCATTATGTAACGCTCTTCTTTGTCTCTTGTTACAGTCTTTGTATCAAGGTCTGTTTTGCCTGATTTAAGCATTGCTACGGAGATTTTTTTTTTTTTTTGCTTCCATTTGCATGGTCTTTTTCCATCCCTTAACTTCCAGTTTACATGTATCTTGAGGTCTGAAGTGAATCTCTTATAGATGGCATATAGATAGGTCTTTTTTTGTTTTTTTATCCATTCAGTTACCTTATGTCCTTTGATCGGATCATTTAGAGCATTTGCACCATTTACACTTAAAGTAATTATTGATAGACATATGATTATCATTTTGTTAATTGCTTTCTGGTTATTTTCATATTCTCTTTCTTTCTCTTTTTCTCTTCTACTCTTGTGATTAATCACTTTCTTTAGTCTTATGCTCAGAATTTTTTCTCCTTTTTGTGTATCTGTTGCAGGTTTTTGGTTTGTGGTCACCATGAGGTTCATATATAAAACATTCTAAGTATATAGCAGTCTGTATTAAGTTGATGGTTTTGAGTTTGAACACATTTTCAAAGCACTACATTTTTACTCCTCCCCTCCGCTATGTTTTACGTATGTGACATCATATTTTACATCTTTCATTTTTTGAATCCTTTAATTTTTTAAAGGTATAATTGATTTTACTACTTTTGTCTTTTAACCTTCATAACAGCTTTATGTGACTGATTTACCAACTTTACTATATATTTGCTTTTACTAGTAAAGGTTTTTCTTTTAACAATTTTTTTATATCAGTTATGGTCTTTGCTGCTTAAAGTCCTTTCACATTTCTTAGAAGGTCAATTTAATATTGATGAACTCTTTTAATTTTTGTCTGGGAAACTGTCTCTCCCTCAGTTCTCAATGATAACCTTGTTGGATAGAGTATTCTTGGTTGTAGGTATTTTTCCTTTCAGCGCTTTGAATATAGCCTGCCACTCCCTTCTGGCCTGCAAAGTTTCTGCTGAAAAATCAGCTGATAGTTTTACAGGGTTTTCCTTGTATATAAGTAGTTGCTTTTTTATTTCCATCTCAAGATTCTAATTTTTTTTAATTTTTTATTTTTAAAAATTTACATCCAAATTAGTTAGCATATAGTGCAACAATGATTTCAGGAGTAGATTCCTTTGTGTCCCTTACCCATTTAGCCTATCCCCCTCCCACAACCTCTCCAGTAACCCTCAGTTTGTTCTCCATATTTCTGAGTCTCTTCTGTTTTGTCCCCCTCCCTGTTTTTGTATTATTTTTGTTTCACTTCCCTTATGTTCATCTGTTTTGTCTCTTAAAGTCCTCATATGAGTGAAGTCCTATGATTTTTGTCTTTCTCTAATTTCACTTAGCATAACACCCTCTAGTTCCATTCATGTAGTTGCAAATGGCAAGATTTCATTCTTTTTGATTGCCGAGTAATACTCCATTGTTTATATATACCACATCTTCTTTATCCATTCATCCATTGATGAACATTTGGGCTCTTTCCATCCTTTGGCTATTGTTGATAGTGCTGCTATAAACATGGGGGTGCATGTGCCCCTTTGAAACAGCACACCTGTATCCCATGGATAAATGCCTAGTAGTGCAATTGCTGGGTCGTAGGGTAGTTCTACTTTTAGTTTTTTGAGGAACCTCCATACTGTTTTCCAGAGTGGCTGCACCAGCTTGCATTGCCACCAACAATGCAAAAGAGATCCTCTTTCTCCTCATCCTCACCAACATCTGTTGTTGTCTGAGTTGTTAATGTTAGCCATTCTGACAGGTGTGAGGTGGTATCTCATTATGGTTTTGATTTGTATTTCCCTGACGATGAGTGATGTTGAGCATTTTTTCATGTGTCGGGTGGCCATCTGGATGTCTTCTTTGAAGAAGTGTCTATTCATGTCATTTGCCCATTTCTTCACTGGATTATTTGTTTTTTGGGTGTTGAGTTTGAGAAGTTCTTTATCGATTTTGGATACTAACCCTTTATCTGATATGTCATTTGCAAATATCTCTCCCATTCTGTCGGTTGCCTTTTAGTTTTGCTTGTTTGTTTCCTTCACTGTGCAGAAGCTTTTTATTTTGATGAGGTCCCAATAGTTCATTTTTCCTTTTGTTTCCCTTGCCTCCGGAGACATGTTGAGTAAGAAGTTGCTGCGGGCAAGATCAAAGAGGTTTTTGCCTGCTTTCTCCTCGAGGATTTTGATGGCTTCCTGTCTTACATTTAGGTCTTTCATCCACTTTGAGTTTATTTTTGTGTATGGGATAAGAAAGTGGTCCAGGTTCTCAAGATTCTAATTTTAATTTCTGACATTTTAGTTATTAGGGAGCTTGGGACCAACCTGCTTGGGTTCATCTTGTTTGGGGTTCTCTGTGTTTCCTGGAAACAGCTGTTTCCTTCCCCAGGTTAAGGAAATTTTCAGCTATTATTTCTTAAATGAGTTTTCTGTCCCTTTCTGTCTCTCTTATCCTTCTGGGATTCCTATAATGCAAATGTTACAATGCTTGATGTTGTCCTTGAGGTCCCTTAACCCAACCTCACTTTTAAAATTCTTACTTTTTGCTATTCAGCTTGAGTGCTTTCCATGACCCTGTCTTCCAGATTGCTGATGCGTTCTTTTGCATCCTCCTGTCTGCTGTCAATTTTCTCTAGCAGATTTTTCATTTCAGTTATTGTATTCTTCAACCCTGGTTATTTTTTTTTTCTCTTTTCTATCTTTTCACTGAAGTGCTGAGTTCATCGACTCTTAAGTCTGGTGAGCATCTTTATGAACATTACTTTGATCTCTTCATCAAGTAATTTTCTTATCTCCATTTCATTTAGCTTATTCTCTGAAGTTTCTGTTCTTTCAATGGGAGCATGTTCCTCTGTCTCGTTTTGACTTTTGTGTTTATGTCTATGAATTAGGCAAAACAGCTACCTCTCCTAGCCTTGAAGGTGTAGCTTTGTGTAGGAACATTCCCGTGTCACCTGTGTGTGCCTGGCACTTAGGGAAAGGGTTAGCATTGGGCAGGGAGAGATAAAGGGACCCTGGGGGAGGCAGGCTGCGGCTGTAAGTGGGAAGCTGAAAAAGGGGCAGGGTTTGGGGGGAAAAAAAGGATAAAAGTGTTCCAAACCCACCTGGGCTAGATGCCATGAGTGGAGTCTCACAAACTTTGATAAGTTCCTAATAAAAAGTCAGGGACAAAAATCCTTGTCGGCAACCCACTTGGGACCCCTCTTAGTTTTGAGAGCTTTATACTTTCTCTTGATAAACTCTATCACTTTGCTTACTCTCTGTTGTCTGTGAGATTCATTCTTTGATTCTGTGAGACAAGGACCAGTGTCTCTCCCACCCTCCTGTAACAGCAGGACAGCTTGAGCAGGCTTGGTTTGGGATGTCCTTGGTGGTCCACACTTGGGTGCCCAGGCAGGATGGTGGCAGCTGGTGGGGCATGCTCCAGGGGTGTCCCAAGGCTTTTCACATTGGGTTGCCCCATTGGGCTGGTGGGGCCCTGGGTGCTCTGGGACAGGGCTGTCCCAGTGGGATGGCTCCAGCAGGGGTGGGTGCAGGCCAGAGTACTCTGGGTGGGGTGGGTGGAGCTGGAATGGGTGTGAATATGGGAGCTGCCTCTGGGGGGATGGTTGAAGGTGGTGTAGACTAGGACTTGCTGTGGTGGCAGGCTTCCTAGAGCACCACGATCCTGCTCCCATCTGTATTATCAAGGTGGAAAGGAAATGTCAGCAATGGTGTTAGGCAGCACCTCTGACATCAGAAAGGATTTCAGTAGCTCCCCTATTGTTTGGCTGATGTTCTAGGGTTAGGAGATGAGTTTCCTTCCCTTATGTCTAGTTGCCTTCCAGACTGTTTTTCTGCTGTGCTCCAGTTGGGTGAATCTGCAGGTGGGCCCCTCAGCGATATCCCTCTCTGCTGAAGTTCACAGCACTGGGGCTGGAGTTCCTATCATTACTATGTCTCTATCTCTCCTTTGTTGTGCAGAAGCTGTTTAGTCACCCCTCAGTTTTTCTTCAGGTGAGTTACTCTATAGGTAGGCAAGAATTCAGTGTCCAACAGAGGAGGTGAGTTCAGGGTCTCCCTATGCTGCCATCTGAGACCCCTCCCTCCTTATCAAAAAAAAAAAAAAAAAAAACTTGCAGAGTGCCTGGGTGGCTCAGTCAGTTAAGTGTCCACCTCTTGGTTTCAGCTCAGATAATGATCCCAGGGTTGTGGGATCGACCCCCGCGTCAGGCTCTGTGCTGACAGAGCAGAGCTTCCTTGGGATTCTCTCCCTCTCTCTCTCTGCCCCTCCCCTGCTCACTCTATCTCAAAATAAATAAATTAATTTAAAAAAAAAACTTGCTGAACAGCTTAGGTGCTTTTTCTAGCCTGTCTTCCAGATGGTTGATTCGTTCTTTTGCATCTAATCTGCTTTGATTCCGTCTTATGTACTTTTCATTTTAGTTATTGTAATCCTCAGCTCTGATTGGTTCTTTTATATATTTTGTCTTTCTTTGTTGAAGTTCATCCACTCTTCTCTCATGTCGTGAGTACCTTTATAACCATAACTTTGATCTCTTTATCACGTAGATTAGTTCTTTTCTGAGATTTTGTCATTCTTTTTTAACGTACTCCTCTGCTTCATTTTGTCTGACTTCCTAAGTTTTTTCTACATATTAGGTATGTTAGCTATGTCTCCTGGTTTTGAAAGTAGTGGCTTTATGTAGAAGGCATCCTATGAGTCCCCATGGGTCTACCCACCAGAACCAAAGCACTCCAGGGTATCTTCTGTGTGGGCTGTATGTGCTCTTCTGTTGTGACTGGGCTACAACCTCTGCCAGTGCACTGGTGGGCAGGGCTTATCCCTGGTGTAACTGGCTGAGAGACCCAACTGTAGCTGCTGTGGGTTTGCTGGTGGGTGGGGTTAGCTCCCTGCATATTGGGCTGAGAGACCTGGCCATAACTGCTGCAGGCATGCTGGTGGAAAGGGCCGGCTCCCTACCACCCCAGGGCAGGAGTCACTTTGAAGGGGTGCTGGCCCTGGCTGGGGCTGTCTGCCTGGTATGGTGGGGGCAATAGTGGGTTTGGGAGGATGCTGGCCCCAACCAAGACTGCCTGTTGAGTGTGGCAGGGCAGAGGCTGCTTTAGAGGGATGCCTCCTGGGGCAGTTGGGTTGGGTGAAGCAGGTCTGCAGGAGAATGCTGTGGCAGGGTGAATGGTACTAGCAAAGTAGATGGAAAATGTCAGAATTGGCTTCTGCTGGTGTCTGGCCATCTAGTCAGAAGCTGGAACGCTATTCTTGTGTAGGCAAGCCAGATGTGATCTAGCGCAAATCCATGACTCCTGAATCTCGATCTCAAGCTTCAAACTCAGGTATATAATAACCTTCTGGACATTTCTATCTACTTGTCTCAGAGGCTCTGAAAGCTCAAGATGTCCCTAGATGAAATCATTGTTCTTACCCACCAAATTGATCTTTTGCTATGTTTCTTAACCTGTGTTTCCCCTCATTCATCTAGTGGCCTATGTCAAAACTTAGGTGGAACAATTCTAGAAGTTTTCTTCTCCCTTATCCCTCCCTCCAACTGGAGAACAAATTCTGTTGATTCTATCTGCTCATTTCTCTATGGCCAATTCTGCCAACAAAGTTCAGGCTCTTGTCATTATTCCCCTACGTTATCAGAACAGTTCCTAGCCTTTAGTCTGGCCTACCTTGAATTCAGCCCTCTCAATATCATTGTAATATAAATAAGTCTGATCTTATTTATTCTAAAAACATAAATCTGATTTTCTGCTTAAAAGTCTTCAATGGTGGTCTTCTGGAGAGAGTTCTGAAATCTTACTACCACTTAAAGGCAGAGATAGTGTGATCGAAATGTTTGAATTTGGTAGTGGTAGGTATTATAGTTTATCTTGTATGTTTTTCCTGTCTTAAAAAATTGGTGATTTTGTCCTATTGCTGTACGGATAAGTTTGTGATTGATATTTTATCACTGATTATATAATTTCATGTGCTTTTCATGGCTTTATAATAGTTTGCAGGTTACCTAGTTCTCTCCTTCCTTGGAATTCAGGGAGTAATGCTCCTTTCTTCTGACCAAATGCTTATGGGATAAACTCCCTCATGACTTGATTTTGGTCAAAATGCTTAAAATTTTGCTTTCTAATAGTTTGCTCTAAAACTTCTGCCTTATAGGGGCACATGTACCCCAATGTTTATAGCAGCGCTTTGAACAATAGCCTAATTATGGAAAGAGCCCAAATGTCCATCAACTGACGAATGGATAAAGAAGATGTGGTTTGGGGCGCCTGGGTGGCGCAGTCGGTTAAGCGTCCGACTTCAGCCAGGTCACGATCTCGCGGTCCGTGAGTTCGAGCCCTGCGTCAGGCTCTGGGCTGATGGCTCAGAGCCTGGAGCCTGTTTCTGATTCTGTGTCTCCCTCTCTCTCTGCCCCTCCCCCGTTCATGCTCTGTCTCTCTCTGTCCCAAAAATAAATAAATAAAAACGTTGAAAGAAAAAAAAAATTTAAAAAAAAAAAAAAAGATGTGGTTTATATATTCAATGGAATACTACTTGGCAATGAGAAAGAATTAAATCTGGCAATTTGCAGCAACGTGGATGGAACTGAGGGTATTATGCTAAGTGAAATAAGTCAGTCAGAGAAAGACAGATACCATATGTTTTCACTCATATGTGGATCTTGAGAAACTTAACAGAAGACCATGGGGGAGGCGAAGGGGGAAAAAAAGTTACAGAGAGGGAGGGAGGCAAACCATAAGAGACTTTTAAATACTGAGAACAAACTGAGGGTTGATGGGGGGTGAGGGCGAGGGGAAAGTGGGTGATGGGCAATGAGGAGAGCACTTGTTGGGATGAGCATTGGGTGTTGTATGGAAACCAATTTGAAATAAACTATGTTTAAAAAAGTAAAACTTCTGCCTTCACTCCTACTAAAATATTGGTCATTTTCCTGAGGTTCCATATTCCCTTGCCTTTAAGACTGTACATGCTGTTCCCTTCTTTTGAAGCATCATTTTTTTTTCCCACAGTCTGATTTTATTTGTCCTCAGTGCTTCAGAATTCAGTTACCACTTCCTGTTGGCATCTTCTCCAATGCCCCTATGCTGGGTCAGTTGCTCCTAACACCCTTCTTTTTCCGCTTTTGTCATAAAATTTAGTATCCAGTGTTAAAACTTATGCTTACCCATTTTCCGACTCAATTGAGCCTTGCACCATGTTTGACCAAGAGTGGATGCATACAAAATAAACTATTTTATTTAATAATTATTATAAATGAGCTAAACTGTATAATATTAAGAAAGGCCATACCTCAATTTAATGCTGTTTGCCCGAGAAGCACATTAGACACTGAAATATTCTATAGCATTTTATGGTTTACTTTATAGATTGGCTTTCTGCCGATGTTATTTACTACAGATTAAGTATTGATTCAGCAGCAGAATGGAATATCACATTCAAAATTCTTTATGCCAATGTTTCTGTGTGAATTTTTGCCTTATTCATCTCTTATACCAACTTAAAAAAAATCTAACCAGAATCCTGAATAGCAAGGCCTTTAAGATAGAAATAAATTAATTCAGGTGGAAAGAAAACCACTAAGACAATCTAATTTTATTTATAGCCTTTTGGGGGCACTATCCAGGCTTTACTAAAATGCAAAGAAACAGCTCACAAATACTATTGAATAGTAAGTCTCTTTGGGGTTTCAAGTAGCTGTGCTGGATACACAATTTGAAAGGTGCTGTCCAGATCTAGCCTCTATTACACAGATTCTGAGCAGAGATATCTGAAGTACTAAAAAAGATCAAGATAGCAGAAAGCTAAAACACCAGGACACAGCATTCAAGGAAACAAGTAAAAACCACCAAAATGATTTAATATCCAGGAAACAAGGATAAAACAGATTTCTAGGGTAAAGGAACAAGAAGCATCATATTCATCCCTCTTTAGGTTTTAGAAGCATGAGAGTCCATAGGTTATTAGTTTTCCTTTAGTTTGCAGGAGCCAATATGTTATTTCTAAAGCTGAGACAAAATGCTCTTTCCCCATCTTTACATGCAGAACAACTGCAGAATATATAACAGATCTCTGCAGTGCAGAATGAAGAGATTCTAGTCTTGTCAAATAAAACAGCACACATCTCTGTTCTGAACGCTTCAGCAATTTAGCTTCCATACCATACATCACCTCTTTAGTTTTTGAGTATTAAGATGCAAAACTCTACAAGGACCTCATAAATCTAGAGGCGAGACAAGATGTGCACCTATGAGGAAATTCGAGGACAAGACAATGTAGGAAATAATACCATCATAAAGTATGTGGTGCAGACTGTGCACAGGAACACAAAGGAGGGAGGGAGAGCAGGGAGGTGTAGGAGCCCTGGGGAGACCGTAATGGCAGAGACTCAATGGGATTCAAGATGGATGGAACTTGAAAAAATACAATTTTACTTAAAAAAAAAAAAAAAAAAGGACAAAAAAGTAAAGGCTTTGTTGCCTCTTTGAACCTTAGTCCTTCTGGCTGATAAAATGAGGTAGAACATAGTCTTAAAAAAATTTTTTTAGGGGCGCCTGGGTGGCGCAGTCGGTTAAGCGTCCGACTTCAGCCAGGTCACGATCTCGTGGTCCGGGAGTTCGAGCCCCGCGTTGGGCTCTGGGCTGATGGCTCAGAGCCTGGAGCCTGTTTCCGATTCTGTGTCTCCCTCTCTCTCTGCCCCTCCCCCGTTCATGCTCTGTCTCTCTCTGTCCCAAAAATAAAAATAAACGTTGAAAAAAAAATTTTTTTTAAATGTTTATATTTTTGAGAGAGAGGGAGCACACGCAAGCCGGGGAGGGGCAGAGAGAGGGAGACAGAGAATCGGAAGCAGGCTCCAGGCTCTGAGCTGTCAGCACAGAGGCCGATGTGGGCCCATGAACCAGGAGATCATGACTGAGCCCGAAGTTGGACGCTTAACCCAATAAGCCACACCCAGGCACCCCTGAGGTGGAAGATAGTCTGTAGAGAGGAAATGGAGAAGGATTGGATACTAGAGGCAACAATGGACTGAACATGATGAGACTGGGCTCCAGTCAGAACTATTCTACTAATGAGCTCAGGGACAGACATGTTACTGGTCTGACAGCATTTGTCCTGGAATAAGGACCCTAAGCCTGGTTCTCATGTGGTGCTATCAGTTGTGGGAGTTGTCTCGCAGTAGCTAGTTACAGGCTATAAAATTAGTGAACTAAAAAACTGGTTTGATGGTGATAAATAACTGTTAATTTATTCGAATATACTCTTGTAATGGGGGACAGAAAAGGTAAATTAGAGTGGGTGTGCTTGGACTTAACCACAGGTGGTGTGCAGTCCCCATCAATTGGGTGTGTGGTAGTAGGAAAAAAAGGCTGGGAACCGTGGAATTAGAAAGATTGCTGAGACTCTTTAGAGCATTGATAGTTTATGGTTCCAATGAAGATGAAAACAAATTCTAAATGTAATTCCATAATTACTTTTCCTAATATCCCTAGATTCTGTGCTAAGGAAGTGAGAATAAAATTTAGTAATCAAAGTTGTGTTACTTGATTTCCGGTTTTGTTCTTAGAGGCGGTCTCCAGGAATGGATTGCAATTTCAAACTTAGTTTGCAAGTAAATTGTTTAATTTCCAGACCAAACTTCTGAGGTAAAAAGTTCCCTCCCTGCCTAAGGTCCTCCAACTACCTTCCAAATCTGCTTCTCCTTTTGTATTACAGATCTTGGTGTATGGTACCTGATTGCCAAAACCAGAAATCATTTACTCTATCCAATAGCCTGCAAACAACTGTTAGTGCCATTGTCTTAATTCCTCTTCAGTACATCTACCCCAACGACTACGGTCATATTGAAACTGTCCTGAATTATTACAAGGTTTTCACGGACTCCAGTCTCTTCTTTCACCTATATCCTCAGAAGTCCTAAATTAATTTTTACTAAAATACATATCTTACCATGCAATTCCCATGCTTGAAACTTTTCACTGGTTCACCACAGACTTCAGGAAAAAGGGGCTGGATTAGGGGCCTTCCCTCTGAACCCCTGTGGTAGGCTGAATAATGGCTCCGAAAGATTGCCAGGTCCTACTCCATGGAATCTGTGAATGCTACTTTATATGGAAAAGGGTCTTTGCAGATGTATCTAGATCTTGAAATGTGGAGATTATCCTGGATTATCCAGGTAGGTCCTAGATGTAATCATAAACATTCTATAAAAGGAAATTTGACAATAGAAGAGAAGGCTATGTGACAGAAGCAAAGAGAAGCTGAGTCAGAGAGGGAAAATGCTATGCCACTGGCTTTGAAGGTGGAGGAAGAGGTCACAAGGTAAGGAAAACAGGTGCCTACTAGGAGCTGCAAGGCAAGGAAATGGATTCCCCTCTAGAGCTTCTTGAAGGACTATGGTCTTGCCACACCTCCAGCCTGGTGAAATCCATTTTGGACTTCTGGCCTCTAGAATTTAAGAAAATAAATTTGTTTTAAGCCATAGAATTCATAGAATGGCAACGGGGGAAGAGCCACTTGTCTGTAGCTTCCCCACTGTGGAGACCCAGTCAGAGTTTCTCTTTCCTTTCTCCTGTTAGTGTGACACTCATGCCTCTATTTATGAGCTTTCACTCAACGTCAAATCATAACAGGTTGTTTACATGCCAGTCTCCCTCACTGGATGCTGGTTCCCAAAAACAAGAATGGAAAATTTGTCCTGCATTGTGCTTTGCTCATAGCAGGGGCTCAATAAATGTTTATTGAGTGAATCAATCTGCCCTATAGCAAGGTCCCTCTTAGTCTAGCACATCAAAATTCCATTTGTGCTTTACATTTTAAGGTCAGTTTTATTATAATTTAAGGTTACAATAAAAGTTAAGACATTGCACCAGAGCCTGAACAACGTTTTTCTCTACCTTTCTGGCACACCCTTAAAACATGTGCAAATATGTACTTAAGAATTGTGCCTGAGAATGAGAATAAAAAGGGAATCCATAGGTTTGCATCATGTTACTACATCTTTGATTGTTGCCCATATACCTTCTGAATCTAGGGGACGCGAATGAGATGAATTAGTGCTATTTTCTTGTGGAACTTGCTGGAAAGCTACTCTAGAATCTCTCTTTCAGAAGTACGCAGGCTAGAATGGCATGCTACAACCTTATTCTAAATAGGTTCCAGATACTGTGTTCCAATGAAACAGGTCACATTAAAATATTTTTGCTCATTTACACTTTATATCTCTTTACATAATAAAACATGTTCTGTAAAATGTTTGAATCACTGTAAAACTCGACTTTTTCTCTCGATCTATTTCAGTCAACACCTTTAGTAGGGTTATCAACAGAGATGATGGGGAGACCAGAGGAGTAGAGGGCAGTGCATCGGGTGTTTATTAGATTAGACAATGCGTAATTAAGTGGGAACTCTGTGTTGACATTTCCTACCCCTACCCCATTTGGTAGGGGTGGTAAGTGTGGGCAATGAGGGATGGTGGTAGAAGGGTATGATTTCCTTATAAACTTATAAGCTGTCTCTTTTGGTACCACTCCCTCCTGTTTTACTAATTATAACTAAGCTAAATAAAAAAGCTAAATAATAAAGAAGGAGAAGAAGTGCTTTGAATGGTGGCAGTGCATTCTGGAGCTTGATTTTAGTTATGATTTTTAGTTTTTAAAGAAAAGAATGTTGACTTATTTTTACTGTTTTTACAAGGCCAATGGATGTACATGGTTATGCCATGTAAATTGCTGTCTAGCCATCTATTTCTTTTCTCCAGAAGCAATCACTTTTACTACCTTCTTGTGTTATTCCAGGGTTAGTCTATGCATTTATAAACAAAAAGCCAGTTTTATTATCTTTTTTACACAATATTCTTTATATATATTAACCTTAAAGCTTTCTTAGTTTAACTGTGTGTATTTGTAATCCTGGAGATTTTTCCATATCTGCACATAAAATAGCTATCTAATTCTGGCTGTTTCTGTCCATTTCACTGTGTAATTATAGCCTAATTTACTAGTCCTTTGTTGATGGGCATTTGGGATGCTTCTAATCTCTTGTTATTATAAAGAGGGCTACAACAAACATCCTTATACATATGTTATTTTCCACACATGTGAGTCTAGCAAGAGGATAAATTCCTAAAAGGAGAATTACTTAGTCAAAAAAAGATGTGTATTTTTAATTTTGGTAGACATTGCCAAATGTCATTGCACAGAAGTTGTACTCATTCACACTGTCAACAGGAATGTATAATATTGCCTGTTTGCCCATAGCCTTCACATTTTTATTCTTCCTGTCTTTTAAGAATATCAATAGGTCCAAGTTAGATGGTTAGAAAATGTATTTTTATCTAAAGTGTCATTTAAACATAGATAGAGAAAAAGACATTTAAAGAAGAAAATTACAAACTATTCGATTTGAAGACACATTCCAAAGTAGCATCCAAACAGGGTACCTGCATATGTTAGGTGCTCAATAAAAACTTATTGAATGACTCCTGTGACTATATGCAGTTTTGTTAAATTCTCAGTGATACAGTAGGGTGGCCTAACTTAAAGTCTCATGGTGGCAACAAGATCATACATTTTAAATAGTATTTATCTCTGAAATTCACTTAATTATGCATCTTTTTAAGAATCACGTCACATGATTAGTCGTTTGGCTAACCACTTGTAAGCTATTAGGAAAAAATAAAAGCAGAATACACGCTATTAAAGGTAAACTTGTTCCTCAAAGTGGAATTCTAAACTCTTTTTTTTTTAAAGACTGTTTATTTTGAGAGAGAGAGAACACACAAGCGGGGGAGGGTCAGAGAGAATCAGAGACAGAATCCCAAGCAGGCTCCACACCATCAGCGCAGAGCCTGATACAGGGCTCGAACTCAACGAACTGCAAGATTATGACCTGAGCTGAGATCAAGAGTTGGTCACTTAACCTAGTGTACCACCCAGCCACCCCAAGGTGGAATTCTAAAATTAAGTTTAGAAAACATTTAAAAGAAGAAAAACCACTCATCCTCCAATTCTAGCATTTTAGTCTATTTTTTCCCAGTCTTTTCCCCTGTGTTAGTATATAGATGTATATATATCATACATGTGTGATACATGCACATATACAATAATCATATATAGAATATACAGTGAAGAAATTATGTAGCCTGAATTAGACTCAGTGTTATAAGCTTTTTACTATTTTTAAATGAAACTCTTACCTATTTTTATGGCTTCCTAAAATTCATCAAATAAACATGAATCTATTTAACCATTGCCCTGTGATTCAACATTTGGATTGTACTCAAGATTTTATTATTATGCATTACATTGTGGTCAGCATCTTTTTCTGTTTCCTTTTAATATGTTTTCAAAATGAGATGCTCATACCCAAAGGTATGCACAGCTTAAGGTTCTGCTCTGACTCTATTTTGACTGTTAGTGTGTACCGATCTGATCTGTCCCAGTAGCTTCAACTACTCCCTATGTGCTAAGGACCCACAAGTTCCTATGTTTAGACAAGGCCCTTTTCATTACTCTAAGTCTATATCTGGTTACCTATTGCACATCTTCCCCAAGATTCCTACAAACACTTCAAATCCACTCCTCAAAATTGGACGCTTATTTTCCACCAAATCCTAACCTCTTACTAGATGCCAAATCTTGGTAGATGACACCTCTATCCACCAGTCACTCTAACCAGAAATAGAGTCATCCTACTCTTATCTTTTCCTTCTGAACTTCCTTGGCTACATCCCACAGCGGTATAAGTGAATGCTGCGGTTTCCATATTTCTCTAGTGTGCTTTTCCTCCCCATTCTTGCTAGTCCCTCCTGGATTATGGTCCTGCTGTAGTTTACTAAACTTTGGCTAAACTGGTGTTCAAGTGATTCTCAGAGACCAGTTATTTTCTTCCCAGCTTTCAGAGCTTCCAATTATTCCTCTATTTAAGGCTCCCAATTATCTACTCTTTGTCAAACTTTTCATCAAAATACCCCTAACAGGAAAAATCAACAAAGACTCTAAGTCCTTAACATTTTGAAATCTTTGTTTTACCTTAAACATTATTTAAAAAATAAACTTCATTTAAAAAATAAAATTGTTAATTGTTCGGTCCACTCAATTATGCATTTGTTTGCTCTAACATAAAATAATTTTCCTTTCGAAATCTTCAAATTACACTGATATGTGTGCTATGACTTTTTGTGACTTTCTCTGTGATGTAACTCCACATACACATAACCTTCAGTTTGACAGGCATGGCTTCTAGAATAAAATTCATGCCAGCGCAGCACTGGATTATGCTCTGGGAACTTCTCCTGCCTCGTCCCTCACCAGTCCTTCCAGTCATCCTGCCTTGCAGCCACGCAGGGCCACCTGCCACTGTCACAACACCCCATTCTATTTCATGCTGCATATTTTTCTCAGGGACACACCTGTTTCCCCTACCAGGAATGTCCTCTTGACTCTGAATCATTTCTGCTACTTACTTTTTGCCCTATAGTTTGGTCTACCCAAAGACAAATACATTTTTTATGAGACTGACCCACTGTGCTAAGAAGGCACCTTCAAATATATTTTTTAATATTTATATCTACTATTATTTCTTCTATGAAGATTTTTCTGACTTGATTGAGTAGAATTGGCCCCTTCTTCCTTTATATCTCCACTGGACTATTTACATGTTTGTCTATACTGTATATATTTCTATGTAATATTTAAATTTTTTTTTCACTTTTTTCTTTCCCTTCCTTGTCCTTCCTCTTTCTTCTCTTCACCTTCTCTAACCTCAATGATTTTATTTTTTTAATTTTTGAAAACTCTGGAATTGAACTTTTTTCTTATTTTTTAATTTAAATTCAAGTTAGTTAACATAGGGTGTAATTATGATTTCAGGAACAGAATTTAGTGACTCGTCACTTAATATAACACTCAGTGCTCATCCCAACAAGTGTCCTCCTTAATGTCCCTCACCCATTTAGCCCATCGCCCCTCCCACCACCCACCAGCAACCCTCAGTTTGTTCTTTGCATTGAAGAGTCTCTTATGAAAAAAAAAAAAAAAAAAAAGAGTCTCTTATGGTTTGTCTCCCTCTCTGTTTTTATATTATTGCTCCCTTCCCTTATGTTCATCTGTTTTGTTTCTTAAATTTCACATATGAGTGAAATCATATGACATTTGTCTTTCTCTGACTTTGCTTAGCATAATGCACACCAGTTCCATTGATGTTGTTGCAAATTAACCTCAGTGATTGAAAACCCTGTAAGGACAGAATCTGTTGGATCTGTTTCTGCTTCTCAAGTGCCTAGCACAGTGCGTGAAATAGAATGCATGCAGTACTTTCTTTTCTTTTCTTTTCTTTTCTTTTTGAATGAATGAATGGCAGAATGAATGGTGTTGTTGAAGTATCTGGTCAGGTTGCTTTCTAACACCCCTATTAGAATACACTGTCCCAGTTTTACTGTTACCATTGCTTAGGTTATCATATTAAGCATTTGGGGGAATAATTTAATAGATAAAATACTATCTTCTTTTAATATTGTTTTTGATTACTAGGAGGTTCCCCATTTTATCATGTTGGTTTATTTTCATGAATTATGACTTAAAAAATTTTTTTTAACGTTTATTTATTTTTGAGAGAGAGAGAGAGAGAGCATGAACGGGGGAGGGAGAGACAGAGAGGGAAACACAGAATCCGAAACAGGCTCCAGGCTCTGAGCGGTCATCACAGAGCCTGACACGGAGCTTGAACTCACGGGCCGCGAGATCATGACCTGAGCCGTAGTCGGCTGCTTAACCGACTGAGCCACCCAGGCGCCCCAAATTATGACCTTTAAAAACTTTTAACTTCTAGAGTCTGGGAGTTTGTCTTCACATTTTATGTGGACTCTTAAAAATTATTTTTATTATGTAATGTTTGATTCTGAAGTGTTTATATCAAAATAATAGTAAAACCTGGGGCGCCTGGGTGGCTCAGTTGGTTGAGCATCCCACTTCAGCTCAGGTCATGATCTCACGGTTCCTGGGTTTGAGCCCCGTTTCGGGCTCTGTGCTGACAGCTCAGAGCCTGGAGCCTGCTTCGGTTTCTGTGCCTCCCTCTGTCTCTGCCCCTCCCCTGCTCATGCTTTCTGTCTCAAAAACAAACATTAGAAAAAAATTTTAAAAAATAGTAAAATCTTTCTGCTATATTTATTGCAAAATTTTTCTTGCATGGTTGCTTATCTTTACTGTGGTTTCTTTTAAAAAACACTTAGTTCCAAGTATCATAAAAATGAGGCCTTTTTGGTTTGATTCCCAAATTAGAAATATGTATTAAGATTTAGCATCAAGCTTATAAGATTTTAATTTTTGACCCATGGCTGTAACTAATTTTTGTAAGTAAATATTGGGTTTTTAAGTATTAAAAATGGTGTCAGTCTCACATGCCCAGCTGGTGACAATGTGGGAAGCTGGTGAGGACTGTGGTCAGGTAGAGCTAGTAAGTACTGCATGAAGGTATTCTAATTCAAAAGATGAAAAACCATTCTGTCTGCTAAACATTATATATTCTGAAGGCTGTTTTGTAATCCTTGATCTGAAATTTTGGGTCTGAAACTTATAAAAGAGTTAAATTATAAAATGCTAGCTAGCTTCGCTTTATTA
>NW_024420432.1:0-2306 GCF_014898765.1 Herpailurus yagouaroundi | reverse complement strand
ATGCACTAAGGAGTCCGAGTGCTTGGGGTAAAGGCCATTTCCATAACTTTCTTAGTTCTGTGACCTTGAGCAATTATAACATCTCCTTCAGCCTCGATTCCTTCTTCTGTACACAGGGTCAATTGACATGCTTTATGAGGTAACGTGCCTGCCACAGGGAAGTGATTGGTAGCTGTAAGTTCATTGCTCTGCCCCTCGTATTCCCAGGACTCCTGCCAGGGAGCCTGGAGGTCTGCGTGCTGGCCTGAATCTGCAGCATTTTCAGGCAAATTGTTCACTTTGTGATTAAGGCTTCCCGTTTCACTGAGCCCTTGATTCACCCCATGTGTTCTGGATTCTCCTGCCCTGCGTGGGTTCCCTCCTGCTTTTAAGACCCTTACTTGGTGTTGGGGATACAGTGATCACACCACCTGAGCATCAGTTATTAGCAATAAGCGTGACTCCTCTGAGTACCTATGGTATTCTGATTATTCCCACATAAAGCTAGTATTCTGCAGCTCTGATTATCTGCTAAATTATACCAAGGCATAGTTTAGAAGATTCTTTTGTTGTTGTTGTTGTTGTTTTTGTTGTTGCTGCTCTAGTTGTTGCTGCTGCTCCTGCTGTTGTTTTTGTTGTGTAGAAATCATTTCTTCAGGTTCATCTAGTCTATCCAGTAACACCTGCAATAACAGTGAGGTAAACTTTGGTTTTACCTTTTTTCACTTTTTATCGCCAGTGGATTTTGTTTTTGTTTTTCTTTTTCAGCCTCCCTTTGGGAAGTTCTATTTCTTCCATCTTCTCGCTCATGTGTCCTAAATAGACAACTGATAGTTTACCAGTTGCTGTCTCTGGGAGGTTGTTGCTGTTTGCCAGGTGTTAGTATTGGCATGCCAGACCTGGGGTGTTCGTTCTTTCACAGAGTTTTTTTCCAGGTCTTCATGACAAAGACAACAGAATGAAGAAAGTACTGAGTTGAAGCAGTTAGAAATTGACTTCAACTAGGACTGCCTGAGGATGTGGGCACTGTATTTAGTGCAGGAGACACAGAAATGAACCACAAGTGGGCAAAATGAGTTGGGTATAAGAAAGAAAAATAATACCAGCACGATAGTCCAGTTTTCTTTGCTTTTATGTGAATTATGGGATAAATGTGTAACATACTACAAACCCTGATGATTTGGGCTGCTTATTTTTATCTTAATGTTTGTTGGTTGGTTGGGTGGTTGATTGACAGTGTGTGTGAGGAAGGGGAGGGGATGAGACAGGGTGAAGAAAAAATTCCAAGCAGGCTCTGTGCAGAGTGTGACCTGGGGCTTGAAACCACAAATGGTGAAATCATGACCTGAACTGAAACTAAGAGTAGGTCACTCAACTGAGCCACTCAGGCTCCCCTTGGCTGCTTATTGTATTTGCACATTGGGTCTTCGTGTTGGAAATACCATAGGGAGTGGTGTACATGCATGATGTAAGGAAGGTGCAGCTAGGTAGATCTGGCTTACTTTTTTCCTTATGACACTTTATTCAGGAGTAATATATCGTAAATTTATTAGAAAGACAGATTGAAGATTGTAACTGGGAGGACATCATGTAAGGAGTCATTGCAGTTGACCAGGAGAGGTGAACATGACAGCAATTAGTGTGGAAGCAGGAAATGGAGAGATGAGGACAGATGTGGTAGTTTTTTGAAAATGCTTTTTGTTGTGTATTAACATTATAGAAAGTAACAATTTTGGTGCATAGTTCTTTGAGTTTTAAAGATTGTATATACTCATGTAAATGGCACACCAATGAGAATACAGAAGAGTTCTGTTCCTGGGGCACATAGGTGGCTTAGTCACTTAAGCATCCCACTCTTGATTTCGGCTAAGGTCATGATCTCACTGTTCTTGAGTTTGAGCCCTTGCTCACGAACTTCCTGGAGCCTACTTGGTATTGTCCCTCTCTACCTCTTTTTCTGTGCCTCCCCCACTCTCACTCTCTGTCTCCCTCCCCCCCCAAGAAAAATTAGACAAGAAGATAACAATTCCATCAGCTCCCAGGATTCCCTCATGTTGAATCACTGTCACCCCACCCCTGAGGCCTGGCAACCATCTATCTCCAACTTGAATATCGTATAAATAGATCGTTATTGTAGGTAACTTTATGAGCCTGGTTTCTTTCATTCAACATCAGGCCTTTACAATACATCTGTTTCTTAGTGTTTCCCTGTACGGATATACCAGGGTTTGTTTAACCATTCATTTCCTGAAGGATATTTGTGTTTGTCCATTTTTGTCAGTTATGACTAGAGTTGCTGTAAACATTTGCGTGCATGTTTTTTTTTT
>NW_024420431.1:0-3789 GCF_014898765.1 Herpailurus yagouaroundi | reverse complement strand
CTGTTTTTATTTTCGGGAAGAGATTACAGGACATTGGCATCATTTTTTCCTGTGAGTGTTTGCTAGAATTCTTCAGTGAAACCACCTGGGCCTGACGCTTTCTTTGGGGAAGGTTATTCGTCCTTGACTCTATTTACTTAATAAATATAGGCCTATCCATATAATGTTTGTTTCCTTATGTGGGTTTTAGTAGTGTGTGTCTTTTATTTGTTTTCTATATTTTTCTAAGATGTTTTCATTTATTTCTGAGAGAGAGCTGTAGAGTGGGAGTTGGGAAGGGGCAGAGAGAGAGGGAGACACAGAATCTGAAGCAGGTCCCAGGCTCTGAGATGTTAGCACAGAGCCTGACACGGGGCTCAAACCCACGGACCAGGAGATTATGCCCTGAGCTGAGTCAGACATTTACTGACTGAGCCACCCAGGTGCCCCATCGTGTGCGTTTTTTAAAAAAATTTTTTTTCAACGTTTATTTATTTTTGGGACAGAGAGAGACAGAGCATGAAGGGGGAGGGGCAGAGAGAGAGGGAGACACAGAATCAGAAACAGGCTCCAGACTCTGAGCCATCAGCCCAGAGCCCGACGCGGGGCTCGAACTCACGGACCGCGAGATCGTGACCTGGCTCAAGTCGGACGCTCAACCGACTGCGCCACCCAGGCGCCCCTCGTGTGCGTCTTTTAAATAATCGATCTGTTTCATATAAGTTATGAAATTTGGGGGCATAGAGTCATTCATAATATTTTCCATTATCCTCTTGATGTTCATGGAATCGGGAGCGGTTATGTCTCTTTCATTTTTGATATGAGCCATTTGTGCCTACCTTTTTTCTTGGATAGCCTAGTTAGGGGTTCTTTACCGTTATTGATATTTTCAAAGAACCATCTTTTGATTTCTCTATTGATTATCTCCAGTATTTGACTATCTTTTATTTTATTGATATCTGTTCTAATTATTATTTTTTTAATTAGTATTATTTCTTTTCTTCTACTTCAGCCTTCAACTGTACCTCCTCCCCTATTTTCCTAAGGTGGAAGTTTAGGCTACCAATTTAAGGTCTTTCTCCTTTCCCATTTTGTTACGTTTATTTACTTACTTTGAGAGAGAGAGAAAGCATGTACGTGAGCAGGGGCATGGCAGAGAGAGGGAGAGAGAGAATCCCAAGCAGGAACCCAATACAGGGGCTTGATCTCATGACCATGAAAGCATGACCTGAGTGGAAACTAAGAGTTGCATGCTAAACCCACTGAGCAGCCAGATCCCCGAAGGTCTTTCTACTTTTCTAATACATGCATTCAATGCTGTACATTGTACTGTAAGCCATGTTTTCACTGCCCACCCCACCCCGTCTTGCACGTTTTGGTAGGTTGTATTTAATTTTCATTGAGTCCAAACTACTTTGAAATTTCTCTCAAGATTCCTTCTTTGATGTGTTATTTACAAGTATGTTCTTTAATCTCTAAATATTTGGGGACTTTTCCTGCTATCTTTTCATTATTGCTTTCCATCCAGTTCAATTCCAGTGTGGCCTGACAACATACTTTGTGTGGTTTCTATTCATTGAAATTTGGTAGGATGTGTTTCATGGCCCAGAACATGTTCTGACTTGGTGCACGTTCTGTGTGAACTTGAGAAACATGTTTATTCAACTACTGTTCGATAAAACATTCCATACGTATCAGTTCGATCTAGGTGGTTACTGCTACTGCTTCGTCCAGCTGTAGCCTTACCTACATCCTTCTAGACCTGTCAGTCACTGACAGAAAGGTGTTGAAGTCTCTACTATAAGAATGACTTTTTCTCTTTCTCCTTCAAATTCTAAAATTTTTTCCACCATGTATTTTCATTCTCTGTTGTTAGGTATAGAAAATTAGGGATTGGTATGTTTTCTTACAGAACGGACCTTTTTATCTCTCTATAGAATCTCTTTATATAATGACACTCTTTATCTCCCTAGAGTTTCCTTGATTGGAAGTTTGCTTTGTGTGGAGTTAATGTAATTACTCCAACTCTCTTTGCATAAGCACTAGCATGATAAATCTTTCTTCATCCTTTTACTGGTAATCTATCTGTATCTGTATATCTCATGTGAATTTCTTATAGACAGTATAGAGTTGCATCTTGTTTTTGGATCTCCTGTGACAATCTCTGAGCTTTATTTGGTATATTTAGACTATTCACATTTGATGTGAGTATTGATATAGTTGGACTAATATCTGCCATGTTTGTAACTGTTTTCTATTCACTGCATTCATACTTTGCTTCCTTTCTATCTTCACATTTTTCTGCCTTCTGGATTTTAATGCAGCAGTTGGTATATTCCATTTTCTGCTTTCTCTTAGCATATTCATTACACTTTTTTTATTTCAAAAAGTTGGAGTGGTTTCCCCTTCATTTGCATTTGCATTATTCATTTATAACTAGTCAAATCCCTCTTTCAAAAAATCATGGGAATGTAGCTAAAACTGGATGGCTGAAGAGAGTTTCCAGTTTCCATGAATGCAAAGTAATAGATTCAATTAAGGGAACAAGCCTGAAAGCCAGATGTTGCTGTACCCCAAGGATAGGCCCCAGCTAGTTGAGAATCAGGGAGAATAAATTACCTTTAGATAGCTCACAAACAGGGGCTTTTTAAATTTGGCTTCAGTATACACTCCACATAATAAATAAAGGACAAGTAAAGTAAAACGGAACCACAACAATGACTGCAATCTGTGCAGTAGAAAAGACCCTCTAAGAGATAATACATGTTTGTACAAGTTGAACATTTTACAGATTTGAGGGTTCCCAATTGCACTACAGTTGATATAAGTCATGCCTCCTAGAATTGTGCAGTATACAACTTGTGCAACCAATAGCAACAAACTGAAAACATTCTGATGATGGTATAGAATAGCAAATATATGAAAAAGGAGTACAAATGATATCTGAGGTTATAAGGTGTATAAATTGGATTCATACAAAAGAAAAAAATCTCTAAATTGCACTTCATTAGTACTAAAACTTTGCTTGGTAAAAGACTCTGTTAAAAGAACAAAAAGACAATCTATGGACTTGGACAAAATATTCCCAAATCATATATCCAGCAAAGGTCTTGTGTCCAGAATATCATATATTGAAGTGCACAAAACGATGCTCCACCACACTAGGCTACAGGGAAACACATTAAAACTGCACTGAGATACTGCTATCCACATAATGAAAAATTTTTTTCCATCTTTACTTATTTTTCAGGGATAAAGAGAGACAGAGTGTGAGCAGAGAGGTGCAGAGAGAGAGGGAGATACAGAATCCAAAGCAGGCTCCATGTTCCGAGTTGTCAGCACAGAGCCAAACATGGGGCTTGAACCCACAAACTGTGAGATCATGACCTAGGCTGAAGTCAGCTACTCAATCTACTGAGCCCACCAGGAGCCCATGAAATATATATATTCATTTTTAAAGACACTACCTAATACTTGCATGTGACCCATAAATCTGATTCCTAGGTCTTTTCTCTAGAGAAGTGAAAACTTATGCTTATAAAAAGAAAAAAAAACACATGCACGCAAATGTTTACAGCAACTCTAGTCATAACTGACAAAAATGGACAAACACAAATATCCTTCAGGAAATGAATGGTTAAACAAACCCTGGTATATCCGTACAGGGAAACACTAAGAAACAGATGTATTGTAAAGGCATGATGTTGAATGAAAGAAACCAGGCTCATAAAGTTACCTACAATAACGATCTATTTATACGATATTCAAGTTGGAGATAGATGGTTGCCAGGCCTCAGGGGTGGGGTGACA
>NW_024420430.1:609-1643 GCF_014898765.1 Herpailurus yagouaroundi | reverse complement strand
CCCCCAGTATAGCCAGTGCCCGCGGCATTGCACCTCCAGTGAAACACGTGCCAACTGCACTGCAGCCTGCAGTTATCCCAGTGATCCGTTCACTACAGTCTGCAGTGAACCCAGTGCCCACAGCACTGCACCCTGCAGTGAACCAGTTCTGACTGCACTGCAGGTTCCAGGGATCCCAGAGCATATGGCACTGCAGCCTCCAGTGAACGAAGTGTCCGCGGCACGGCACCCTCCAGTGAACCCGGTGCCCACAGCACTGCATCCTGCAGTGAAGCCAGTTCTGACTGCACTGCTGGTTCCAGGGATCCCAGTGCATAAGGCACTGCAGCCTCCAGTGAACAAAGTGTCCAAGGCACTGCACCCTCCAGTGAACCCAGTGGCACAGCACTGCAGCCTGCAATGCACCCAGTGCCTGTGGGTCTCTACACTCCAGTGAAGCCAGTGTCCTTGGCACTGCACCCTCCAGTGAAGTCAGGGCCCACGTATCTGCACCTTCCAGTGAACCAAGGGTCCGCGCCAATGCAGGCTCAAGTGAAGCCGGTGCCCGTGGCACTGCACCCTCTTGTGAACCAAGTGTCCGTGCCACTGCACCTTCCAGTGAAGCCAGTTCCCGCTGCACTGGAGCCTCCAGTGAACCCAGTGACCACTGCAGTGGAGCCTCCAGTGAAGCCAGTGCCCGCGGCACTGCAGGCACCACTGAAACCAGTTCCCGTGGCATTGCAGCCTGCACTGAACCCAGTGCCCGCGGCACTGCAGGCTCCAGTGAAC
Source organism: Herpailurus yagouaroundi (assembly GCF_014898765.1). Lineage (NCBI taxonomy): Eukaryota > Metazoa > Chordata > Mammalia > Carnivora > Felidae > Herpailurus > Herpailurus yagouaroundi. The sequence goes on along the minus strand of NW_024420430.1, from coordinate 875 downwards.
CCAGTGCCCAGGGCACTAGACCATCCTGTGAACAAAGTGCCCGCACAACTGCAGCCTGCTATGAACCCGGTGCCCGCGGCTCTGCAACCTCCATTGAAGCCAGTGCCTCCCATACTGCACTCTCGAGTGAACCTAGGGTACGCGGCACTGCGGCTCCCAGTAAAGTCAGTGCCCGCGGCATTGCAGCGTCCAGGGAAAACCCTACCCACTGAACTGGAGCCTCCAGTTATCCCAGTGATCCGTTCACTGCAGTCTGCAGTGAACCC
>NW_024420430.1:0-599 GCF_014898765.1 Herpailurus yagouaroundi | reverse complement strand
ACCCAGTGCCCGCGGCACTGCACTATGCAGTGAAACCAGTTCCACCTCGTATGCAGACTCCAGTGAACACATTGCCGGCAGCACTGCAGCCTCCAGTTATCCCAGTGATCCGTGAACTGCAGTCTGCAGTGAACCCAGTGCCCACAGACCTGGACCCTGCAGTGAACCCAGTTCTGACTGCACTACAGGTTCCAGGGATCCCAGTGCATATGGGACTGCAGGCTCCAGTGAACAAAGTGTCTGCGGCACGGCACCCTGCAGTGAACCCAGTGGCACAGCACTGCAACCTGCAGTGAACACAGTGCCTGCGGGTGTCTACACTCCAGTGAAGCCAGTGTCCTTGGCACTGCACGCTCCAGTGTAGCCAGTGCCCGCTAAACTACAGCTTCCAGTGAACGAAGTGTCCCCGCCAATGCAGGCTCCAGTGAAGCCTGTGCCCGCTGCACTGCACCCTCCTGTGAACCAAGTGTCCGTGCCACTGCACCTTCCAGTGACGCCAGTTCCCGCTGCACTGGAGCCTCCAGTGAACCCAGTGACCGCTGCAGTGGAGCCTCCAGTGAAGCCAGTGCCCGTAGCACTGCGGGCACCACTGAAACCAG
>NW_024420429.1:0-8069 GCF_014898765.1 Herpailurus yagouaroundi | reverse complement strand
ACAAATGGTGCTGGGAGAACTGGACAGCAACATGCACAAGGATGAAACTAGACCACTTTCTTACACCATTCACAAAAATAAACTCAAAATGGATGAAGGACCTGAATGTGAGACAGGAAACCATCAAAACCCTAGAGGAGAAAGCAGGAAAAAACCTCTCTGACCTCAGCCGCAGCAATTTCTTATTTGACACATCCCTAAAGGCAAGGGAATTAAAAGCAAAAATGAACTATTGAGACTTCATCAAGATAAAAAGTTTCTGCACAGCAAAGGAAACAATCAACAAAACTAAAAGGCAACCGACAGAATGGGAAAAGATATTTGCAAATGACATATCAGACAAAGGGCTAGTATCCGAAATCTATAGAGAACTCGTCAAACTCCACACCCGAAAAACAAATAATCTAGTGAAGTAATGAGCAGAAGACATGAGTAGACACTTCTCTAAAGAAGACATCTGGATGGCCAATAGGCACATGAAAAGATGCTCAAGTCACTCCTCATCAGGGAAATACAAATCAAAACCACACTGAGATATCACCTCATGCCAGTCAGAGTGGCTAAAATGAACAAATCAGGAGACTATAGATGCTGGCGAGGATGTGGAGAAACAGGAACCCTCTTGCACTGTTGGTGGGAATGCACACTGATGCAGCCGCTCTGGAAAACAGTGTGGAGGTTCCTCAAAAAATTAAAAATAGATCTACCCTATGACCCAGCTGTAGCACTGCTAGGAATTTACCCAAGGGATACAGGAGTGCTGATGCATAGGGGCACTTGTACCCCAATGTTTATAGCTGCACTTTCAACAATAGCCAAATTATGGAAAGAGCCTAAATGTCCATCAGCTGATGAATACATGAAGAAATTGTGGTTTATATACACAATGGAATAGTACGTGGCAATGAGAATGAAATATGGCCTTTTGTAGCAACGTGGATGGAAGTGGAGAGTGTTATGCTAAGTGAAATAAGTCATACAGAAAAAGACAGATACCATATGTTTCACTCTTATGTGGATGCTGAGAAACTTAACAGAAGACCATGGGGGAGGGAATGGAAGAAAAAAAAAGTTAGAGAGGGAGGGAGTCAAAACATAAGAGACTCTTAAAAACTGAGAACAAACTGAGGGTTGATGGGGGGTGGGAGGGAGGGGAGGGTGGGTGATGGGCATTGAGGAGGGCACCTGTTGGGATGAGCCCTGGGTGTTGTATGGAAACCAATTTGACAATAAATTTCATATTTAAAAATAAATAAAAATTTTAAAAAAATGTGTCTTAAAATAGAACTACCAGTATAAAAAATGAGAGCAAGGTAAAGAAAATCAGGGGTACTAGGCAACACTTGCAAATATGGTCTTCGGGTCATCTTTGATTTGGTCCCATTGGAACAAGGAATTGATATTACATTCATGGTGGGAGCAAGTCCAGAAGTTTCAATGTGAAGTATTTACTTGCAAAAATTTGTCCTCAGGCTCTTTGTAGCAGTCATCTGTCAGAGTGAACCAGAAAAGAGGCAATAATAATGTTTGCTCATGACACTGTCCTGTGAGGCACCTTGAAGAATCTGATGTCAGGCCTCTGTATTTTAGTATGTCATTTTGTCCAAAAAAATATAAAATAAATCATTTGAGGTAGTGCAGGGTCATCACTGGACTTTTCACCATCCCAGTCATAAAGAGTGAGCCACAAACCCTTAAGTTTTTGATCTCTTGGAGAAACCACACAGTACAGTATAGACATTACAATCAAAGACTCTGGAACCAAATGGCCTGAGTTTAAATCCATGCTCTGTCTCTTACTGGGTATGTGGCTTTCATTTAGTCATTTAACCTCTCTGTGCCTCAGATTGTTTATCTGTAAACTGGGCATAAAACAGCATCATTCTGATAGTTGTTTTTAGGATCAAATACGTATACAATTCTTGGAAAAGTACGTGGAAAATAAATGCTGGGTATGTTTCTTGCTATTCTTACTATTTACTTGAAAGCCATTTTTCTGTGGGGTCAAGCTGTCAACCCTTTGACAGAAAGTAACTCAGGAGGAATACATAAGGAATCTTCCCTTGGCTGGAATGACTCAAATGCTGGGAAGCTCTTGTGGGGTGCTGAAGAAGTGAGTAGAAATTGAGAAAAGGACTTTCTAGGAATGAGAGAAGAACTTTGGAGAAGGAAGAAAGAGAGCAAGACAGGCTTAAGAGGCAGAGGTTATGTTGGAGATCTGAGGAGTCCAGGCAAGTGACAAATGAGGCTGTAACTGCTTTCGGGTCAAGGGCAATTCTAAGAACTTAGTATCTCTCAAAGTTGAAGAGCAGCGGCTGGCCCACTGAGATCATGCTGAAACTCATAGGGCACTTCCGGGTGGTGCCTCTATCTGCCTTTCCAACCCAGTCTTTTGCTCCTCCTTCTTTCTTGTTTATGTCCCGTCACCGTGAAACATCTCTAGGCTCAGAATGGCGATGATTGTTTAGCCTCACTATTTTGCATTTTTAAAAATAATAATCCCCATCCACTCTTTCTTTTAAAATACTTACACACATATCAAGACTCAGCTCATCTAGTGCCTTCTCTGTAAAATCTTTACCTACCATCCCTAATGGCCATTGATAAGCATTTAATTTTCATGAATTTTGTAATAATGTTTTTGTACAATGACCTTGTTACCATTTAAAAATAATGATTCAACTGCATTTTATGTCTTCTACTAGACTAGAAATGCATTAGTGTTCTTGTATTCATTTATATTTTTCGGTGCATAACATGGAGTCAGTCACATAGAAGGTATCCAGAAAACCTTGTTGGCTGATTTTGATGACATGTTTGGGAGATAAAATAAAATTGATTTTCTACGGCCTATATAATTGGAAATATTTCTCCTCAAACTACGATGTTCAGAAGGAATCAGAGTTGAAACACATAGGTTATAATAATAACAACAATCTCAGTATAACTTATTAAGTAGTTAGTATATATTAGAAATTATACTGAAGTTTTGTTTTTGTTTTTGGTTTTTTGTTTTTTACATTAGAGCATTTAACCAGACAGATAAATCTTTGTGGCATGTTTTTCCCCCAATCAATAAAAAGTATAGAAGCTGAAATTTAGAGAGATTAAAATAGCCTGTTAAAGTCTAATGACTAGAAATTAAGACACAAGATTTAAATTTTGGGACTATCTGAATACAAAATTCATGTTTCCCCCAACTCTTCCCTACCAACTTTTCTTCTTTCCATACTGCATAAATTTTTATCACACCTCTTCTTTCTTTCACTTACGATTCCTCTTGTGCATCCTTGGCCAGAGCCTAGCTTCTGAGCACCCTGAGGCAAGGGGTGGTCTCATCTTCATGAAAACTAAGGTATGGCAAATAATATGACCTAAATAAGTTTCTCAAAAAATTAATGAATTAGTGAATGAATTATAACACATACTAGCAATTAATTCATTGCTTTTGTCTGTTTTGCTGAAAGATCAAAATTATATATCATAAGCACATCCTAAATGGAGGTTGAACTGTTGAAATGGGGGAAAAAATAACTCCTAGACATGTCTTGAATAAAATATAGGGTATTTTTAAAAAATCATTTATCCAGGGGTGCCTGGGATTCAGTCGGTTAAGTGTCCGACTTTGGCTCAGGTCATGATCTCATAGTCTGTGAGTTCGAGCCCCGCGTCGGGCTCTGTGCTGACAGCTCAGAGCCTGGAGCCTGTTTCAGATTCTGTGTTTCCCTCTCTCTCTGATCCTCCCCTGTTTGTGCTCTGTCTCTCTATGTCTCAAAAATAAATAAATGTTAAAAAAATTTTTAAATCATTTATCCAATAATTAAAATTGGATTTACCCAATTTTAGATGAGAGAAAACATCTAAATCCAGCTTGTCTTTAAAATACTGGAGGATATTGCAACACTGGGCCTATTACCCATGGCAATAACATGCTTCATTTGTGTAAATTTGTTCTTTACAGAGAGCACATCCTTGCTCCCCCTCACTCCCCATAGCCTCCACTTCTCTCACACAATAGAACTTTGACACCAGATCTGCATCAGTCATCTTACTACCTGCCAGTTCTCACTAGACATGAGTCTGTAAACCCTATGTAAAACATAAAACTTGTAAAGAATGGGTATATAATTTTTTATTCTACATTCTCTTCCTTGACAGATCTTTACAGGAGAAATGTTTCATAGTATATATTTGCAAAGCCTTCAGAGAATCTACGTATTAGAGGGACTCATGTGTTTAATACCATTTTAGTCACTTTTTTTATCCCCCCCCACCCACTAAACAATATGTCTATTTTCCAATTCATTTGTCTTGAGTAAAGACAACCTTGTCTCCAAGTAAAAACTTGAACACACCTTCTCGGATCTGCTTGGTCTTGACTCCATAAACAATAGGATTCATTGTAGGAGGTAGGAGCAGGTAAAGGTTGGCTACAATGATGTGAATGTGGTGGGGGATATTGTGTCCTCCAAAACGGTGGGCAAAAAAAGTGAAAAAAGCTGGAACATAAGTGATCACAATGGCACATATGTGGGATGTACAGGTGCTAAAGGCTTTGTGACGAGCATCTGCAGATGACAGGCTCACTACTGCTCTCAATATCATAGTGTAAGACACAGAAATACAGCAGATGTCAAACACACCAATAAGGAGAGCAACCATCAGACCATAGACAGCATTGACCTTGAAATTGCCACAGGACACCTTGGCCACAGACATATGATCACAGTAGGTATGGGGAATGAAGTTGCCCCGGCAATAGGGCAGACGCTTGGTGAGGAAAGTGAATGGGATAATGAGCAGCACACCCCTCAGGAAGGTGGCAAGACCGGTCTTGGCGATGACAGGGTTGGTGAGGATGATGGAATAACGTAAGGGGTAGCAGATGGCCACATAGCGGTCCAGGGCCATGAGCATGAGCACCCCAGACTCCATCCCAGTCAGCATGTGGACGAAAAACATCTGAGCCAGGCAGGCATCAAAGTCAATCTCCTTGAGGTTGAACCAGAATATGCACAGCATATTGGGTACAGTGGTGGTGCACAGGGTGACATCTGTGAAGGCGAGCAGGGCCAGGAAGTAGTACATGGGCCGGTGCAGGGCATCCTCACGGCTGATTAGGTAGATGAGCCCGCAGTTCCCCACGACAGCGATGACGTACATGAAGCAGAATGGCAGGGAGATCCAGGTGTGTGCAGCTTCCAGCCCAGGAATCCCTTTCAAGATAAAGAATCCCGGGGTCAGGCTGGAGCTGTTTTCCCCACACATGACTGTGGAGAAGAGGAGAGCATTTTATGCTCTTTATCAGCATTTGCTTTCTGCATAGGAGAGAGAGAGGTGGGCTTAGAAACCACATAAGAGGGAGTAGTTCAGGTAATAATACTCACAAATGCCATGAACCTTGTCATGGTAGCAGCTTGTTATTTTTTTCCTCTACTCTAGCAAGACAGTCTTTGAACGGTGGTGTCTAAAAATAACTAAACAGTACTACTTGGCGTCTCATTGAATATTTTGTCTAAGTATCTACCCTCACTTTCTAAAGTTCCAGCACACCTCTTATATTCCTCCACATTCTGTGAACTGGGCCATAATTGTCTTCCAATATGCCACTTTTATTCTCTCCTCTCAGATTCTTTCTGAGTCTTGTCACTATGATCATGTGAGTATGTTTCGAGGATCACCCTAATCCGACTAGTTCTTATCAACAGGACTTTTGTCCTGCCTTGAAGATTATGAAGAAAGCTAATAATCCAGGTAAAGTCTTCCCATAATGTTCCCTATAACTTGCTTAAGGGAACACATTTTAGATACTCAATAAAAATATATGTGAACAAATGATTGTTTGAATTAGTAAGAACTTAGTATCTGATATCAATATCATGCTTTTCTACACAATGAAATTTCAAAGGAAGTTCTTGAGAAGAACAAAAGTACTTCTGCTTCTAACTCATTAGCAAGTTTCATGGAATTTTTGTAAAAATTTTACTAAAGAGATGAATTCAGTCAGATACCCCCAACTTCATAAATGGCTTCTCTGCTTTTCCGCATTTTCTTAAATTAGTTTCCAAGCCATTTTTAATACAAGCTTTATATTTAGGAAGCCCTTGAAGTTCTAAGGATTACTAATTGTCTATAATGCTTAATGTAGATAGTATTTCTTTTATTATAACTAGACAGTTTATCAGTAAAAGAGATAATATCATATTTTTGGATTGCTAATACTTGTAAAGAAAATAGAACTGAGGGATGGTTCAAGGAATTTACAGATTCAGGGATGTTTGAGGAAAGTTGTAGTTACCAAATGGTCAACTATTTCTCTCCATTGAAAAAAATAAAATGGTCCTTAAGCTCTGGGTGGGCACCTTTCCATGCAGCAAATCAATGCCGAACAATCCCCCATCCAGCAGGACTGTGTAGAAACTTGCAATACGATGACATGTAGCACATGGCTCTAAAGACACAAGACAGAGATTCCTGTTACCTAAATCATCTGGAAATCACTCTTGTGTCCACTCCTATTGGCCAGGGTACATAGAAGTCACCACGGAAAGAGTATACAAAAGAATACAAGGTTCACTGGCTCATGGTCTTTGGCTCCTAAGGTGATTGCCTCTCATGTAAATAAACTCTTCTCGTAAGAGAGTTCTCCCAGACCTCTCCAGAAATGTCCCCCCATGGAGGAACCAGCATTTCATTGCCCTAGACCAGAGAAATGTAAAGATTACAATCTCCCGTGTCTGCTGTCTTTTATGTGAACGCCACAATAAAATGAGTGGGTGACTGGAAAGCAAGAGTCCAGCAGAAGCCACACAGAAAGAAAGAGTCTCATTACCCCTGCAGAAGTGAAAGGGAAAGAGGAATTCACTGCCCCTTGCTAATGTCTATTTTTAAAACTGTTTGCATATTCTAGGCCATTGTGTTCTTACCCATCAATGTTGTTACCTTTCCTAAAATAACCATTTGTGAAAATTTCCCAAACTCACCTCAGTGTTAGGCACAATTCTATTCATGGCTGAGAATACTTAGGAGTTCCTCAAAATCTGGGATGACATCTTCTTACATAGGATTTTTGTTTCCCTGGAGAATCTCCAGTGAGATGTCCCGGGTAGACCGAGGCTCCAGAATTAGATGTCTCAGAGGGATTCTCATTGAAAGAGAATAAACTTCTGGCCTGGTGGTAACAAATCTATATTTAGAAGCTTCTGAGTAGAAAAGGGAACAACAAAAACAAAACGCAGTAAAGTTAATGCCTTTTCCCAAGTGAGAAATGTGACCACCAAATGTGGTGATGAACATCAGTAACTTTTTTTTCCCTCAGGGCACTTGTGTGGTGCAGTGGGTTAAATGTCAGCCTCTTGATTTCTGCTGAGGTCATGATCTCCTGGTCCATGAGTTGGAGCCCCACATCGGGCCACGCTGACAAAGTGGAGCCTGGTTGGGATTCTCCCCCTCTCTTTCTACCCCTCCCCTGCTCAAGTTTGCTTGCTCTCTCTCTGTCTCTCTCAAAAGACATAAATAAACTTAAAACCTGTTTTTCTCTTATTACTAAAGAAATACGTCCTTTATGTAGAAACTCTGGAAAACACAGAAAAGTATTAAAAAGTTAGAAAATCACTTGTAAATCCAAATACAGAGGAATAACCACCCTAAAAAGTTTTCTATACCTCAGGAGTGCCCGGCTGGCTCGATTGGTAGATCATGCTGCTCTGGATCTCGGGGTTGTGAGTTTGAACCCCACCTTGGGTATAGAGATTACTCAAAAATAAAATCTTAAAAAAATAAAAAGTTTGTGTACTTCATTTACTCATTTTATAGTTATTATGTGTAATGTTCAATAACTATATACTTGTAATATAACAATTAATATAGATGTTAGTCTAAATGAAGTGCCTATACTTGTAGTAATAAGACGTGGAGAATGTTGCACCCCTCCTCCACATCTGTCCTTTTCCTTTCCTTAAAATCATCGCTGCTTGTTCTTTTGCATTGTACCATGTCTTCCTGTACAATATTCAGAGTGTGATCAGCTCTCCTCCTTTCCCTTCTATTCCGCCCCTTCTCTCTCTCTC
>NW_024420428.1:0-3238 GCF_014898765.1 Herpailurus yagouaroundi | reverse complement strand
GGCTCTGTGCTGACAGCTTGGAGCCTGGAGCCTGCTTCGGATTCTGTGTCTCTCTCTGTCTCTCTCTCTCTCTCTCTCTCTCTCTCTCTCCCTTGCTCGCTCTCTCTCTGTCTCTCAGAAATAAGTAAATAAACATTTTCTAAAAGTGTGTTAAAAAAAAATAAACGGACTGAAGCATTTACTTCCATTTTTAATACAAGTAGACTTGAAAGCCTATTCCCAAAGGAATTCACTTTTTATTTTTTATTTTTTTTTTAATGTTTATTTATTTTTGACAGAGAGAGAGAGACAGAGCATGAGCGGGGAAGGGGCAGAGAGAGAGAGGGAGACACAGAATCCGAAGCAGGCTCCAGGTTCCGAGCCGTCAGCACAGAGCCCGACGCGGGGCTTGAACCCACAGACCGCGAGATCATGACCTGAGCTGAAGTCAGATGCTCAACCGACTGAGCCACCCAGGCACCCCTCACTTTTTTTTTTTTTTTTGACTGAAACCATATCCAAGGAGGAGGCTCAGAAACAAGGAAGAAAAAACTCTATTTCATTGCCACACTGAATTAACAACTTCATTTCCAAGTGGTACAGACTACCCTCTCTGTAAATCAGAAAAACAAACTCTTAGATGGGCAGTTTGGGAGCCCTTTGGAGAGGATAAGATAGGAGAGACACCGTCATATTGTATAATTATTCCTTTGTGGTCACGTTAACGACCTTTCTAAGGCAGGATACGTGTTCTAGGATTTAGTGGCGCTTAGTGCAGTAATGATGATGCGAAGGGAAGCGTGCTCCACAGAGGTGAGCTGGGTGTTATCAACTGCCTCGGGAGTCCTTACCAGCTCCCCAGCTGATTGAGGTTGCCCTCTATCGTCTCTCATAGGAATCTGCGGGTTTACTTGAAAATGAGACAGTAGTTTTTTTTTAATGTCTATTTATTATTTGTTTTGGGAAGCGGGGGGGGGGGGCAGCGAGAGGGAGGGAGAGAGAATCCCAAGCAGGCTCCGCTGTGCCAACGCAGAGCCCGACACGGGGCTTGAATTCACAGACTGTGAGATCGTGACCTGAGCCAAAAACCAAGAGTCAGACGCCTGACAAACTGAGCCAGCCCCCCCTCCCCCGCCCCCTGAGGCACCCCCTGAGATGGTAGGCTCTGGCTGTCTTGTTGGCAGAGATCTAACAGTTAGCAAGACCCATCGGTGAGATTGTGGGGAACCAGCATGTATTTGATACAATGCCGATTGGACTACAGGTTAGACAGACTTTCCGACGAGTAGTTTGGCGACATGTTTCAAAAGGCAGGTCTTGGACCCACAATTTTCGTTTCTGGGATCCTAGATACTCAGCAAAGGGAAATTACTGAAGTGAATTAGAGACCACCCAAACTGTAAAGTGCTGCTGTTACCAATGATGTCAGCGTTTCCTGACATGGGAAGGCGCCCCACAAAGTCCAGGTGAGTGGAACACGTAAGAGCAGTCAGAGAACTGTGTATGTCCCATTCTCACAAGGTTGGTCGGTTGGTTTGTTAGGTATGCTTCACGCCAGCATGCAGCCCAGCATAGGGTGTGAGCCCAAGACCTGAACTGAGATCAAAGGTCAGATGATTAAGGGGGTGCCTGGGTGGCTCGATCCGAAGCGTCTGCCTTCGCTCAGGTCATGATCTCATGGTTCGTGAGTTCGAGCCCCACGTAGGTTCTGTGCTGACAGCCCGGAGCCTAGAGCCTGCCTCAGGTTCTGTGTCTCCCTCCCTCTCTGCCCCTCCCCCACTCATACTGTCTCTGTCTGTATCTCTCCGTCACTCTGTCTCTCTCTCTCTTAAAAATAAACATTAAAAAAAAAAAGAGGGGGCACCTGGGTGGTTCAGTCGGTTAAGCGTCCGACTTTGGCTCAAGTCATGATCTCACGGCTTGTGGGTTTGAGCCCCGTGTCAGGCTCTGTGCTGACAGCTCAGAGCCTGGAGCCTGCTTTGGATTCTGTCTCCCTCTCTCTCTGCTCCTCCCCAGCTTGTGCTCTGTCTCTCTCTCTCTCTCCCTCCCTCTCTCTCTCTCTCTCAAAAATAAATAAACATGTGGGGCGCCTGGGTGGCGCAGTCGGTTAAGCGTCCGACTTCAGCCAGGTCACGATCTCGCGGTCCGTGAGTTCGAGCCCCGCGTCGGGCTCTGGGCGGATGGCTCGGAGCCTGGAGCCTGTTTCCGATTCTGTGTCTCCCTCTCTCTCTGCCCCTCGCCCATTCATGCTCTGTCTCTCTCTGTCCCAAAAATAAATAAACGTTGAAAAAAATTTAAAAAAAAAAAAAAAAGAAAAATAAATAAACGTGAAAAAAAATTTTTTTTAAAAGGAGTCAGACATTTAACCCACAGAGCCACCCAGATGCCCCATTGTTAGTTTTAATTTTTAAAGATATTGTGGTACAATACATATAACAGAAAATTTACCATCTTGGGAATGCAAGCTGGTGCAGCCACTCTGGAAAACAGTATGGAGGTTCCTCAAAAAACTAAAAATAGAACTACCCTACGACCCAGCAATGGCACTACTAGGCATGTATCCATGGGATACAGGTGTGCTGTTTCAAAGGGACACGTGCACCCCCATGTTTATAGCAGCACTATCGACAATAGCCAAAGTATGGAATGAGCCTAAATGTCCATCGATGGATGAATGGATAAAGAAAATGTGGTACATATATACAATGGAGTCTTACTCGGCAATCAAAAAGAATGAAATCTTGCCATTTGCAACTACGTGGATGGAACTGGAGGGTATTATGCTAAGTGAAATGAGTCAGTCACAGAAAGACAAATATCCTAGGACTTCACTCACATGAGGACTTTAAGAGACAAAACAGATGAACGTAAGGAAGGGAAACAAAAATAATCTAAAACCAGGCAGGGGGACAAAACAGAAGAGACTCCTAAATATGGAGAACAAACTGAGGGTAACTGGAGGGGGTGTGGGAGGGGGGATGGGCTAAATGGGGAAGTGGCACTAAGGAATCTACTCCTGAAGTCGTTGTTGACTATATGCTAACTAATTTGGATAAAAATTTTAAAAAAATAAAAAATAAAATAAATAAATAAAACTATATTTATCATGGTGAGCAATAAAAAAAAAAGAAAATTTACCATCTTAAACATTTTTAAATGTACATTTAAGTAACGTATTACATATTACTTTTATAGTACTTTATAAATTATATTATTATACTCACAAGTTATGTTTATAACAATAAAAACTAGCATTAAA
>NW_024420427.1:0-3209 GCF_014898765.1 Herpailurus yagouaroundi | reverse complement strand
AACAGACTGTTTCTATCCCGAATTAGAGATTAGCTGCAGAGATGGGAGCTGTCACTGAAGCCCTGAAGAAAGGTTTCTAGCTCTCAGTTTTTGATGTACCTGTGATTCAGTGCTAAGCTGGTTTGCTGTAGTACCCTGTGTTGGAAGTTACTATCTGAGTGACAGATGGCATATTCTGAAAGAAAAGGACTTTGGTGTTCAACTTCACCTTACTTACAGGGTTCAGGGCTACAAAGAGAATGGTGAATTTAGGGGCTGAAGTTCTGTGAGGAGCAGGAAAAATCTATGAACCTTACTGGTGACTAATGTACTTATGACAGAAGTATTTAAGTAGTTTTATAGCTTTAGTGAAACCAAATTCTAAGAACATGTTGTATTATCACTTAAATATGCCATTCTCTGTGACTAATCTGGTTTCCTGATGAAATGATTACGTTGATAGGTCTAGCTTCTTTTCAACGACCATCAGTAAAGACAGCATCTTAAAATAAAAAAAAATAGAGTATGTTTTATAGCTTTATTAAGCTATTATTGATATATATGTCACTTTGAAGTATTCAGGGTGATAATCTGATGCCCATATACAAATCAATAAATGTGGTTTACCACACTAATACAATGAGAGATAAAATCATATGATCATCTCAATAGATACAGAAAAATAAGTTAAAAGTCTTCCACATCCTCTCCAGATTAACAGCTCTCACCAAATTGGGTATACAAGGAATGTACTGAAGCATAATAAAGGCCATTTATGATAAAACCATAGCAAACATCATACTCCATGGTGCAAGTTTGAAACCTTTTCCTGTAAGCTTAGGAACAAGACGGAGGTACCCACTCTAGCTGCTGCTTTGCGACACAGTGCTAGAAGTCCTAGCCATGGCAAATAGATAAGAAAAAGAAGTAAAAGCCTTCCAAATCAGAAAGGAAAAGGAAATTGTGTATGTGTGCAGATAAGAGTTTTTTAAATACAGAAAATCCCAAAGACTCTACCAGAAACTTAGAACTATAAATGCATTTATTTAGTGATGTTGCAGGATACAAAACCAATGTACAGAAATCACTTCATTTCTTACACTGAGAATGAACTATCTGAAAAAGAAAGGAAATAATCTAATTTACAATAGCATCAAAAGAATAAGATACTTAAACATAGGTTTAAACAAAGAAGTAAAAGATATATACACTGAACATTCAAAGCAATTGATGATAGACATTGAGGAAGACACACAAAAAAATCAAAAGATATCTTGTGTTCATGGATTGAAAGAGTATTTTAAAGTGTTTAAAGCTTATTATAATTCTATAATGATTAATTCTATACTTCTATATTTTCAGTGCAATGCTTATCAAAATTACAATGGCATTTTGTTTTTACCAGAATAGAAAAAACCATCTTAAAATTCATATGGCAAAAGATCCTAAATAGCCAAAGCAGTCCTGAGAAAGAAGGACAAAGTTGGAGATCTCACACTTCCTAATTTCAAACTTTATTTCAAAGCTATACTAATCAAAGTAGTATGGTGCTGGCATAAAAACAGACACATACATCAATGAAATAGAATCAAAGGCCCATAATAAACCCCTGCAATACAGTCAACTAATGTTTGACAAGAATACTTAATGGAGAGATGATAGTCTCTTCAACAGATGGTGTTGGGGAAACTGGATAGTCACATGTAAGAGAATGAAGTTGGACCCCTCTCTTACACAAGTAGAGAAATGAGCTCAAAATGGATTAAAAACTTAAATATATGACCCTAAACTGTAAAACTACTACTAGAAGAAAGCATAGGGAAACATCTCAATATTGGTCTTGGCAACCATTTTTTGGATAGAACACTAAATGACAATAACCAAAGCAAAAATGAAGAAGTGGGACTACATTAAACTAAGAACCTTCTATATAGGAGAAGAAAAGCTTATAGAATTCGAGAAAATATTTGCAACAAATTACAAAGGGTCACTACACAAAATATACACAGAACTCCTAGCAAAACAAAGAATCCAATCAAAAAATGGGCAAAGGAATGAATAGACATTTCCCCAAAGACATACAAATGGTAATAGACACATGAAAAGTTGCTCAGTATCACTAATCATCAGGGAAATGCAAATCAGGTAGTATCTCATACCTATTAGAATGGTTATTATAAAAAAAATAAGAGATAACAAGTATTGGCAAGGATGTGGAGAAAATGGAACTTGCGTGCACTGTTGGTGGATGTGAATTTGTGCAGCCACTATGGAAAACAGTCTGGAGGTTCCTCTAAGAATTAAAAATAGAACTACCATATCAGGCAACAATTTCACTTGTAGCCATATACTTGAAGGAAATGAAATTACTATGTCAACGAGCTCTCTGCACGCCTGTGTTCATTGCAGCATTATTTACAATAGCCAAGGCATGGAAGCAACCTTAGTGTCCTTTGGTAGAGATATGGATAAAGAAGCTTTGGTACACACACGCGCGTGCGCGCGCGCGCGCGCGCGCACACACACACACACACACACAGGAATATTTCTCAGCCATCAAAAAGGGAAATCCTGATTTTGTAAGAGTATAGGTAGACCTTGAGGCATTATGCTAAGTGGATTAAGTCAGGCAGAGAAAGACCAATACTATCCATTCTTTGTTACGTGGAGTTTTGAAAAGTCAGACTCCTAGACACAGAGAGTAGAATGGTGATTGCCAAGGACCAAGGGGTAGGGGAAATGGGATGATGTTGTCCAAAGGGTACAAACTTGCAGCTATAAGAAGGATAAGTTCTGAGGATTTAATGTATAGCATAGTAACAATAGATAACAATTTTCTGTGTATAATACAGTAGTTTTGAGTGTAAATCTTTTTTATAGTGTTTATTGATTTGAGAGAGCACATGTGTGCACGCACATGATGGAGGAGCAGAGAGAATGGGAGAGAGAGAATCCCAAGCTGACTCTGCACTGTCAGTGTAGAGCCCAACATGGCTTGATCTCACGACCGTGAGATCATGACCCGAGCCAAGGTCAAGAGTCGGTGGCTTAACTGAGCCACCCAGGCACCCTGAGTGTAAATCTTAAATGTTATCACCACACACAAAGTAATGATAGTGAGGTGATGGAGATGTTAATGAACCTTATTGTGGTAATTATTTTATCACTTATGTGTATTGAATCATGCTGTATACTTATTAAACTTACACAGTATCATATGCCAATATCTC
>NW_024420426.1:0-26583 GCF_014898765.1 Herpailurus yagouaroundi | reverse complement strand
CTGAGTGTGGTTTTGATTTGTATTTCCCTGATAAGGAGCGACGCTGAACATCTTTTCATGTGCCTGTTGGCCATCCGGATGTCTTCTTTAGAGAAGTGTCTATTCATGTTTTCTGCCCATTTCTTCACTGGGTTATTTGCTTTTCGGGTGTGGAGTTTGGTGAGCTCTTTATAGATTTTGGATACTAGCCCTTTGTCCGATATGTCATTTGCAAATATCTTTTCCCATTCCGTTGGTTGCCTTTTAGTTTTGTTGGCTGTTTCCTTTGCTGTGCAGAAGCTTTTTATCTTCATGAGGTCCCAGTAATTCACTTTTGCTTTTAATTCCCTTGCCTTTGGGGATGTGTCGAGTAAGAGATTGCTACGGCTGAGGTCAGAGAGGTCTTTTCCTGCTTTCTCCTCTAAGGTTTTGATGGTTTCCTGTCTCACATTCAGGTCCTTTATCCATTTTGAGTTTATTTTTCTGAGTGGTGTGAGAAAGTGGTCTAGTTTCAACCTTCTGCATGTTGCTGTCCAGTTCTCCCAGCACCATTTGTTAAAGAGACTGTCTTTTTTCCATTGGATGTTCTTTCCTGCTTTGTCAAAGATGAGTTGGCCATACGTTTGTGGGTCTAGTTCTGGGGTTTCTATTCTATTCCATTGGTCTATGTGTCTGTTTTTGTGCCAGCCAAACTCAGTTCAAAGCCCATATTTGTGAATAAGCTTTTATTGAAATATAGTCATACTTACCTGGTTAAGTATTATCAAGGGCTGCTTCTGTACAACTGGAGAGTTGAGTGGCTGCAACAGAGCCAGTACGGCCTGTGACACCTAAAATATTTCCTGTCTGGCTCTCTAAGGAAAAGCTGGCCAATTCCAGAGCTAAACCCTTGTGTGTCAGTATTTTTCAGAGATCAATAAGTATGAATCTTCCAGAAGTCATGAGAAAGGCAAAAGGTTAAATGCCTTTCATTAATCTAGCTATCCACAAACCAAACGTCATATACCCCATTCTCAATACCACTTAATGTAAAAACTATGATTCCATCTTTGCTCCTAATATGGCAATTTTTCATCAGTTCTAACCTATACCAATGTGGTCAAAATCCAAAAAGGGAAATGGGAAAACCAAAAAGACATCAAAACACAAAAAAGTTCTAGAACTGTCAGCTTCAATTCTGACACGTAAAGACCCAAGAAGTCATTATGACTGTCTTTACAGTAAGAAAAAATCTAAACAAACAAAATCAATGATTCTTCTGGACAAAACAGAGAGCTGAGTTTGCAGGGTAAATCGCCACCCTGAAATCTGGGGAGACAGGTGAATCCAAAGAGTCACAGCCCAAATATGCTAACCTGGCGCAGAAGCCACTATAGCCAGGAAACGGTGGGAACATTTAAATAGTAATTTTGATAAACTGGTGGAGGCTGCCTGTGTTCCACTGTGAGAATGAACAACTACCAGGCGACACAGTCTGTGGGGTACCCCCACACTTTCATGGATTTTACCTCCAGAAACCCTACCACATCCTCTTGGTAGAATCAAGAAAGATCCCCACATGGCTCTGACATGGGGAGGGAGAAATTACCACTGTAAATATGCCCAGAGTATTAGCCATAAAAAAGGCATACTGTCCATGAATAAAGCTTAATGAGTGTCTTATATCACATGGGGGTAGGACAAGTTCCCATCTCTAGCTCCTTCTAGCCATCCTGTGTCTCCTAAGTGGGAAGAGCTAATAAATACCTGTGAAGGTCACAGCCCAGGGACACAGGCCCACCATAAGGCTATGACTTAGTCATAAGAGCACAGAATGAGAGAATTCCCTCCCCCTCCCTACACTTCACCACGACACCAACTGGGCTCCAGCATAATAGTATTATACTACATTTGAAAGAGCTGCAAAACATAAACTTCAACTGAGGAAGAGTGCTTTGAGATGTCTAAAAAGACAGGGGAGAAAAAAAAACAAGGACACTAGAGGAATTTGACGTCTCTGGAACCTAGAGCCTCAGCAAACATTAACCACAGACCAACTCCTGGCCAATTAACATAAAGCTCCACACTAAAGGCTTATTTACCTGAGTTCTTATCTAGCCTTCAACAGAAAACTAGAAGGCACATTAAAAGGCACTTTGAAGAGAAAAAGTAAGCCTTAGAATATGAGTAAGACTCAAATATGATACAGATTTTGGAATGATCAGATGATGACTTTAAAACAACAATGATAAATATTTTAAAGGTTCTAGTACAAAAGGTAGACAACATGCAAGAACAGGTAGATAAGGTACACAAAGAGATGGAAACACTAAAGGATAACAAAAAGAAAATGCTAGCTATCAAAAACACTGTAACAGAAATGAAGAATGCCACTGATGGGTCTCATCAGTAGACTAGACATAGCCTAGGAAAGAATCCATGAGCCTGAAGATAAGCTAATAGAAATTTCCAAAACTGAAATGCAAAGAGAAAAAAGAATGAATAAAACAGAACATTAAAAAATGATGTGACAATTCTGATTTGTGTATCATACATATAACTGGAACACCAGAAAAGAGAACAGAGCTTAAGAAATATTTGAAGTAATAATGGCCAAGAAATTGCCAAAATCAATTAAAGACACCACACCATTGATGTAGAAATCTCAGAAAACACCAAGTAGGATAAATACCCAAAAAATCTACATGTAGGCACAGCATACATCCAAACTGTGTAAAACAAAACACAAAGAGAAAATCTTGAAAGAAGTCTAGGGGTTGGGAAGGGGTGGTGAAAGGGAATATGTTATCTACTGAGGAACAAGGATAAGAACTACAGTGAATTTCTTATCAGAAACCATATAAGAAAAGAATGGGGTGAAATGTTTAAAGTGTTGAAAGAAAGGAAAAGACCAATCTAGAATTCTATATGTAAAATTATCCTTTATAAGTGGGGGAGAAATAGACTTTCTCAGATAAACAAAACCTGAGAGAAGTCAGAGCTAACAGGACTGCCCCAGAGAAAATGTTAAAAAAGGCCCCTGAGGGGGTGCCTGGGTGGCTCAGTCAGTTGAGCATCTGACTTGGGCTCAGGTCATGATCTCATGGTTCATGAGTTCAAGCCCCGCGTCGGGCTGTGTACTGACAGCTCGGAGCCTGGAGCCTGCTTCAGATTCTGTGTCTCCCTCTCTCTGCCCCTTCCCTGCTCATGCTCTGTCTCTATCTCTCAAAAATAAATAAATATTAAAAAAAAATTTTTTTTAAACAAAAAAAAAGAGGCCCTTGAGGGAGAAAGAAATGATATGATATGGGTCAGAAACTCATTTCTACATTAAGAAAAGGAGAATTTCAGAAAAGGAATAAGTAAAGATAAAACAAAAGCATTTATTTTCTTATTTTTAACTAATCTAAAATACAACAGTTTAAAGTAACAATACTAACGATGTATTGAGTGATTATAACATGGGTGAGTGAAATGAATGACAGCAATGTCACAGGGACAAGAGGGATGAATGGAGAATATGCGTTCATGAAGTATCTGAACTACATGCAAAACAATACAGTGTCAGATGAAGGTGGACTTAAACTAGTTAAAAATGTATACTGGAAATGCTAGAGCAATTGCTAAAAAAAATTGTTCAAGTATAACTAATAGGCTAAGAGAGAAGGTAAAATGCTCAAATAAAACAGTAAGAGAAAGAGAAAAGGAAAAAGAAACAAAAGACAAACATAAATAAAAAACAAATATGATAGAAATGAACCAAAATGCATCCATTATCACCTTAAATGTGAATGATCCAAATATATCAATTAAAGGACAGATCATCAGAATAGATGAAAAATCAAGACTCAACTATACGATGACTACAGGAAATTCTCTTTATATATAAAGACACAAATTAAAAGTAAAGGAATAGAGAAATACCATGCTAACACTAATGAAAACAAAACTGGCGTACTCGTATTCATTTCAGACAAAGCAGACTTCAGAATAAGCAAAGGTATTAGGTACAGAAATTGGCACAATGATAAAGGAGTTAATTCTCCAAGAAGACATAACAACCCTTTATGTATACCCACCTAACAACAGACTATCAAAATATGTAATGGCAAACTGATAGAACTGTAAATCTGCAGATCCACTAGCATTGTTGGAGACTTCAATGCCCCTTTTTCATTGACTTTTACATTAAGGAGAAAATCAATTAACTCACAATTAACTCACCCGAAATATGCACCAAGACAGATGACATTCTGGGCCACAGAACATACATTAACAAATTTATAAGACTGGAAATCATACCAAGCCTGGGAGTCAGGCTGCTTGTATGAGTGTTGGTAGTTTGTGTCTTTCAAAGGACTGGTCTATTTCATCTACATGAGCAAATTTTTGGCCATAGGGTTATTTATGTTACTCCCTTATTATTCTTTTAATGCCTATGGGATTAGTAGCGATGGCCCCTCATTAATTTGTGTTTCCTCTCTCTCGGTCTTTTTTTTTTTTTTTTTTTTGTTTAAGGTTAACCTGGCTAGAGGTTTCTCAGCTTTTGGTTTTATTGATTTTCTCCATTATTTTCTTTTTTTTTAAATTTCACTGAGCTCTCCTCTAGTTTTTATTATTTTTTGGTTCTGCTTTCATTAAGCTTAAATTGCTTTTCTTTCTCAGTTTCTCCAAGTAGAAGCTTAGATTACTGATGATTCTTCTCTTCTAATATATATATTCACTGCTATTCATTTTCCTCTAAGCACTGTTTTTTTTGCTATCTCCCACAATTTTTATTAATTTAAGATATTTTAAAACTTCTCTGGGGACTTCTGTGTTATTGAAAAACATGTTTTTAAATCATCATAGATTTTGAGTTTTTCCAGCTATCTTTCAATTACTGATTTCCAGTTTAATTCCTTTGTAGTCTACCCCAGAGCCAGACCTCTAAGTACTCACCTCTTCAGGAGCCTAGAACACAAGCACCCCCAATGCCTAAGTATCTCCCCACATCCATCAATCCAGACCTCTTCTGACTGCTTCCAGAAAACTATCAGAATCCTCTCAGCCACAAGAAGGTGTAACTCCCTCAGAAATGCAACACATCTTGGCAACAGGGAAAACCCATGAAGAATCTACCAGGAACTGCTGGAAGTCATTTTCTTGGCAAGCTGGCGGCCATCGAAATCCATCATCACGTCTCTTGTCCCTGATGGGCTTTTATCACCCTCCTATCTACCATTCATCTTTTTCCATCTTTTCCCCACACTGCCCCATGCTTGCTCTTCCCATCTTACCCTCCAACTGCTCCTCTTCGTTTTTGATAGGACTTTTGGAAATCAGATTTCAAGTTTAATACATTCTTCTATAGTTTCAAATTCTTCAACAAAAATTCCCTATATTTTCTATGCCTTCACTTCACTTTTTCCACCTACAATTCCCCAGAAGATACTATCACCCTTCTCTTCATAAACCTCAACACTTTTGGTAAACATTACATAAAGTCTCTTCACACAGCACTCTGTTTTCATCTCTCTACTGATCATCATATCTGATGAACATGACGAGTCATTAACCAGGCAGAAACCATTCTCCAAGGAACACTGAAGTCTTCAAGGAAACGTGAGCACTGGTGGCAACATTTAAGTCCTGTAGGTGACTCCATAGATTTAGTTCTAAAATTCAACCCACACAGTACGTACACAATTTAACCTTCCCAAAAGTGAAAGGGTCCCAAATCCCACAAAGCAGGTATTTTTTTCTCCCTGATTTGTATGACAAATAATCTACAGTAGCCTTTTATACGCAGAAATGGATTAGATCATACAGATTATACCACAGTCCTAACAACACATACTTTGCTGTGTAAGAAGGAACACTAATCCAAGAAAGGTGTATAATCAGTTCTAAGCTGGCAAATAGCCAACTAAAAATGCATAGTAAAAGACAGCAGAGGGTCTCAGAGAGTCCAGCTTTGAGATGCGCTCTCTCCCCAGCTGCCATCCAGGCAACCAAATCCTTTTGTAGCTGGTTAACAGGCAAGCTCATCTGTGGGGGGCACTGGCACACAATAGTAGTTATGTTCTGCCTTACAAGTGACTACACTTCATTGAGTTTATGCTCAGTAGGGCAGTGTTTGCAAACCACTTAGATTCCAGGACGGAAAGAGCTACAAAAATGAAACACCCAGTCCTTCTCTGAGGTTTGTTATTAGCCTCTGTTAGCCACAGGTTACAGGGCACTAAACACTATGTACTGTGTGTTTGCTCGTAACCACTATGAAAAATAGCCTATAACATCTTTCTGAAGACTCCTAGAAAATTTTAAGTTAATTTAAAATCTGGGAATTTAACTGGGAAATACTTCAATTCTTAGAACTAGTTCTTGTCAAAATACCTCATTAATTCTTTCTTGGGTGTCAATCCAATTTTGTTTCAACCAACACTGTTCAACAGATGATTGCTGAAGTTTAATGCTACTAGGGGAAAAATGTGAACAGGGTGAAATAATCAGTTCCATTTGAATCTAAGTTCATTCCCAGCCTACAAGTAAACCTCTTTCTGATGTTAAGAAATGTTTTCAGAAAAATCGATTCAAGGGGCGCCTGGGCGGCTTAGTCGGTTGAGCGTCCAACTTCAGCTCAGGTCATGGTCTCATGGTTAGTGAGTTCGAGCCCTGAGTCGGCTCTGTGCTGACAGCTCAGAGCCTGGAGCTTATCGGATTCGGTGTCTCCCTCTCTGTCTGCCCCTCCCCCGCTCATACTCGGTGTCTCGGTGTCTCGGTGTCTCTCTCTCTCTCTCTCTCTCTCTCTCTCTCTCAAAAAATAAATAAACATTGAGGCGCCTGAGTGGCTCAGTCGGTTAAGCGTCTGACGTCAGCTCAAGTCATGATCTCACGGACCGTGAGTTCGAGCCCCGCGTCAGGCTCTGTGCTGACAGCTCAGAGCCTGGAGCCCATTTCAGATTCTGTGTCTCCCTCTCTCTCTGCCCCTCCCCTGTTCATGCTCTGTCTCTCTCTGTCTCAAAAATAAATAAATGTTAAATAAATAAATAAATAAATAAATAAACATTAAAAGAAATTAAAAAAAAAAAAGAAAAATAGATTCATTAGCTTAATAGCCCAGGTATGTATAAGATGAGGCTTTCCATACACCATACAGAAGTTAGAGAACCTAAAAGAAAATCCTAAATACACAGTAAACTGATGTCCTTCCTCAAAACAGCCAGTCAAAACATCATTTCTGAAAGATTTCTATCCTGTAGCATGTATACCAAAATACAAAGTATTCATAACCAACATAAGCATCTACAAGAACTCTGGAAAAAGTACAGATCCATTCTGAACAATAATTATATGACTACACGATATAAAGTGATTGAGTATATTAAAATACTATTTAGAATGCTTATGAAAGGAATATTTTTAAAAAGTAACATTCCTCCAATTTATGGTAGTGAATTGTAGTCTGAGCTTCTCTGGCCTAGATAAAATATTTACATATATTGGGGCACCTAGGTGGCCCAGTCAGTTGAGCATCCAACTTCGGCTCAGGTCATGATCTTGCGGTCTGTGAGTTCGAACCCCGTGTCGGGCTCTGTGCTGACAGCTCAGAGCCTGGGGCCTGCTTCGGATTCTGTGTCTCCCTCCCTCTCTGTCCCTCCCCCACTCATGCTCTGTCTCTCTCTCTCTCTCTGTCAAAAATAAATAAACATTTTAAAAAAATTTTTTAATTTACATATATTTTACAAAAGAAACTACTAGTAAATGTTGTTTATGTATTACATATATGTATACATATATGTATAAATTATGTATGCATAATTTAGTTTAGAATCTCTGGAAAGCAGGGAAAATTTACTATGTTATCATTAATTTATGATAATTCATTTTATCACCTCAGAATTCCCCATTTCCTGGCACAATTTCATGGAAATGTTCATGAACTTCTCAGAAATACTGTACTACATTGTTGTTTAATGAAACAAGACATACGCTTATAACATTCACAGAAATTGTTAAATATAAATAATATAAGGCACCATCCAAAGGAAAAAAACCTCCCATGTACCTTCAAAACAGAAATCTTATTTGACAAGTTCTAAGAAGGAATATAAATATAACAAGCTCTTTCTCACAAGATATGAGGTATAAGAAGAGAATGAAGACATCCTACTGAAGTCAGGTCCTCTCAGAAAAGATGAAAATTTTTTAATTTCTACAAATTTAACCAATAATATCTGATTTTTAAGCAGTTACATAATAGCATAAAATATGCACTGTAAAAAAAAAATGATTTAAAAGAATGGCCACAAACATTGTGAATGCACTAAATGCCACTGATTACATACTTTTAAAATGGTTAACTTTATATCCTGTCAATTTCACATCATTAGTTTTATATATAATTTTATATTAATAAACTGAATTAATTTACATAAATCAAATAAAAAATTTGTAATGATCTGAAGGTAAATTTAAGAGAATCCAAATCATGAGCACTATATTCTCTCAATTTTTAAGTCAAAAAAAATTCATTAATTGAATTTCATATTATTATTTGCCCTGAGAGTCATAAAATTTCCTGTTCTCTAGATAAATCTAAATAATAAAAAGTTACTTTATTTGACATTCAGAGTCAAATATTATGAGAAGCTTGACACATCTAATATTTATTTTTTTTTAAGTCCAATATGCACCCTTGAAGGTATACTTTAATGGACAAAGAGGAAAGAGACTACTATTTTCGAAACCAATTTTACCAAAAAGGGGAGTAAAATAACAACTATGGCTTCCCACACATCTCTGTCCACAAATTTTTCTTTAGCTTAATACCTACTTTAAATATAATCAGTTTAAAACAGAAAAAATTAAACAACAAAAAGCCAGACACAAAAATCTTGAGACTTATCTTTTAAAAGAAAAATGAATACGCATAAAATATTAAGTCATACGTTACAAGTGAAAAATGCTAAATAAGCAACAAGAGTTTCAGGAGACAAAGAACAATGCAGAAGAAAAGGCATAGAAAAAATAGTTCTAAGATCCAAATCTATATATTAATAGTGCAAAAACCAATACTCTAGGGCCTTCACAAATGATTCAGAACCATATGAGCTTCATGTACTTTTCACTGAATATTTTAGAAAATAA
Source organism: Herpailurus yagouaroundi (assembly GCF_014898765.1). Lineage (NCBI taxonomy): Eukaryota > Metazoa > Chordata > Mammalia > Carnivora > Felidae > Herpailurus > Herpailurus yagouaroundi. Next base: position 17,493 of record NW_024420426.1, on the reverse strand, counting down.
TTCAGAATCTATTTTCCATCCAAAATTAAGGCAATGGCATATGCCAAGCATCAGCATACAGAACAGTGCTTAACAGTCTGACTTTGTCTCCTGTCTTTGTCACTTCCTATAAACATAGTTCCACATAACCGAGGTAAAATCCTCCCACTTAAAACATTAAACTCCAATAGAGAACCAAATAAGGGTTATGGCTATTACCCCCTCTAATGCTTCATGATGGTGTAAAAGACACACACTAGAGTGGAAGAAAAAGCAAAACTAAATAGCATGTCAATAATTAACTCCTTAAAGTATATCACTACCATGCACGTTTTCTATTTGTATAATAATTTAGCAACTTATAAATTATGTCCATATAAGCTCATGTTGCCAAAAAAAAATGTGTTATATAATTATTTGAGTGATTTTTCTCCTTCTATATAGATTTTCTTCTGAAAAGATATCATATATTATGTTAAGATATTGTATGTGCTTCATATATATAATTTTTCATACCTAGTTTGCTCATATAATAGATTCATATATGTATTAAATCTGAAGAATTATAAATATTTAGTAAACCATTTTATAGCACAAAAATATGTAAATATGCTTTTTGTCCTTACAACTTAAAATGAAATTAAATTTTTCCCTTCTATATTTTTCATTCAGTTTGAATATTCTGAAAGCAGTCACTATAACCAAATCAGCTAATAAATATATCACTTATCATGCATTTATTTAACTGCTGACATAATACCTAACAATATAAGTAAGCATACAAAAGGTATTACAGTCACACCAGTCCCCTGACCCAAATCATTCCAAATATAATTTGGGGACGATGAAACCAAAGGATTAGCACAAAGATAAAATCAGTATCTCCACATATCAGATAAAAATCAAGTTATAGTGTGTGTGTGTGTGTGTGTGTGTGTGTGTGTGTGTGTCTGTGTGTCTGTGTGTCTGTGTGTGCGTGTGTGTGTGCACGTGCGTGTACCCAGCTATATGTGCTTGGGAGAGGATATTTTAATACTGGAATAATCACAGAATGTCATACCTGTGCTCCATAGATATATTTATCCAACATCTTGCCTCCTATTGTCTGTCCTCCTATATCCCAAACTTGAAGAGTAACATTCAAGTTTCCTTGAATATAAAAATAAGAATGCAGAAAAGATAAGTAACAAAATAAGTGAATACAGTTTCAGAGAACACTAAGTCACAATGATAAACTATGAATCTATTTTGCCTTTTATTCTGCATGTTCCTATGGTCAGATATTTGGAACTGTGAAATAACGCTGCCAAAAGATATTATAGTGGGGGAATTTAGGTTTATACTTTTACCCCATTTCTATAGAACCGTATTTATAATCACCTTCAAAACAAAAGAAAGATTTAATTTCATAAATCTCTTAAAACTTAAAAAAACAGTAATTTCCTTAAACAGAGAATAGAACAATAAAGCACTTATATGTGGGGTAAAAAAAAATATACTTAAAAAATAAAAATAGAGCCGTATATACTAACCTACCCTATAGCACATAATGAATTTTGCTGTAATCTAAACTCCATAGCTTCTAATACTCATAGATTAATAATAGAGTACAAAAATGTTTCAACTCAAATTAATGGACCTTTAAAATTTGAATGTCACCTATTATATGCAATAGTAAACACATTTTTTTAAAACTACATGTTTTCAAATTTAAGCTATAAAATATAAACACATATGATAGCTATCTTCATAACAGACAGGATAGATACCCAGTATTTCACTAAATATTATGATACATTTATAACTGTTCAAAGAATTGCCGGTGAAACAAACTATTACATGTGCTTCGAAGCCTTCATAAAATGGTGTAAATCTTCCCCACACAAGCATAATGAAAGCATTTTAAAATACTAAAAAGCAATCTTTAAATTTCTTTTTTCTATTTTGCAAAATATTTGGCTGATCCAAAAATTTATGAGATAAGCTATTCTCTTATCAATGCAGAACCCCAGAAGTTAAAGACCATGTCCAACATGCTTTTAACATTTCAAACTGTTTCTCCTAAGAAAACCATACAGTTTTCTCCAAAGTTAGACAAAGTCTCAATTAGTACCTTTAAAATGAACTCCCATACTACAAATGTATCTTTCTGAATGATTTGCAAATAAGGAAAACTCAAAATAAAAACTTAAAGACAGCAAAAAATGGTCTTGCTTCAAAAGCAACAAAAAAGATTATAAAGACATGAATTTTTATACCAATGCAAAACACTCAACTTGGAGAATGTCAGTTTCACCATTCCACTGAAAAGCAAGTATAACACTGGATTAACCAGCCAAGTTTTACCCTTGACTCTAAGTTTTGTTGGGTTTGTAATACAGTCTTTCCATTATTTTGAGGTGGGTCTGTTGCATCTGCCAATGGGCAAAGGATTTACATGGGGAACTTCCATGAGCATTAATGAGAGCTCCTGGAGTTTATCACTCGTCATCATTCCCACATACACCGTCAAGGCTCACAGAGTAATGACAAAAATGTTCTTAAAGCTCTATGAATGTGAAAACCAAAATGTCACAAACTAAGACTGTATCCAATAACTGGGATAAACCCACTTACTTAAAAATCTAAATTTTTCAAGATTCAAAGCTGAACTCATTCTCCTCTGGTGTGGCCTCAAATTAAGCAGGTGAGAAAGGGCCAGAAGTCACTAGATCTATGTCAGACAGCTTCAGAAGCCCCTAGATAAACAGGCAGTACTCTATCCAGTTTACTTGCACACTCTTGCAGTCATTTATTTACTTCAAACCAACAGTGCTTAACAAAATTAACTTTCTTACAGGATTTTAGGCAACACTTAATAAAAGGCATTTAATCCCATTTTCTTCAAGGTCAATAACTCCTATCACTTAACTTTATATCAAGAAATAGAAAGCTTATCTTTCTTTAAATTCTAATAGCGAGATCCTATCTGAATTAGTTATTGTGAACACCTTAACTACAACTTTAGGAACATGAGTTTCATTACACGTTTCCAAATTCTGACGACATCATTTCAAGACTCTACATTGTTTATTCAATTGTCTCCCATCCAAGAAGCTTTGATTTATATTCATGTGTTGCAGGGATTTTTTAAATCCATACCTTTCCAAATAAACAGTGTTGGTTGTTGTTGGCTTATTTCTTTACTATTTCTTATTTCCTTAATATACATATTCTAGTGCCTCAGAAATAAAAATAGTTAGGCATTACTGATAACCCACAATGCTAGCCAAAGCTGGGGGGGGGGGACACTTTTGCTATCAGTATAGCTTCAACAAATGATACTAATTTCATACTCATTTCATGTATCTAGAAACATATTTTTAACTTCCACATTTGAATTTTAGGCTTACTAACAAAAATAAAAATAAATGAGAGTCCTCTATTTGGGAAACAAAATCACATATGGATGAAATTCAAGTTAATATTCATTTTAGTTTTCCCAAACATAAACATATAAAGCTTCCAAGTATATTTTCAAAGTGACATACCTAATAACCTATGTATGAGTATTCAAGTAATCAAAACTACAAAATTTTTAAAAACCAAAAATCCATCTGACATAAATTTCCAACTAACAACATTAAGGAAATTGTCAGCAATCTAATCTTGAATGTAAAATGCTACAAAATTCCTGCTCCTCAGTAAGAAACGACATGTAACCAGGGAAAAAAATAAAATAAATGAGGTGACAAAATACAGGTAAGTTGCTTTTGGTATGAATCAAAGCCACCAAGAGGATTCAACAGTGACCTTGTGAAAGTACACTTGGAGCCTTGGTTAACCTTACTTAAAGTGCTGCATAGTCAAGATGGAACTAAAAACACAAGTCTGCCCACTTCTTGTACTAAAGACTTAGAAATCCTTTTCACAGTAGAACGCTGTTTACTGGACTGTACCCACAAGCTTCCTGAAAGTATTTTGACTAAGGCTCTTAAGAAGCTCTATCAGCAGAATCTCTGACTAACAGATACACTATTTTAAGCAGTAAAATCTGCACAGTGGTTGCATCCAGACTATACAGCATACCGGAACATGGAATATACTAAAATGGATGAATATTTACAAAGTAATGACCTTGAAAACTTGCATGAAGAGAATGTCAATAGATGGACAGGAGGTATTACACCTCTAACAATCTGAATGGACAGACTTACCAGAATACTTAACAAACATTAGATTTGCCTAGTACACTCTATAAATTCAATAATGCTGTCTATAATGTTTTAGCTAATGATACAAATATTAATCATTCTACATTTGACACAGTTAAAATTAAGGTTGAAGTTATAAAGGATATACTATGAACCTTGTAATTTACTTATCTCATTTGTTAATATACTATTAATTGTATAAAATCAAGTTATATTAAAATAATTTTTCCTGCTGAAATTTCTAACATATTTTGAGTCTATCAAGCAGCATAAAACCAACTGCCTTAAAAAAAAATTTTTTTTTTCTGGAACTCTACCCATCAAAATAAAAACTTAATCAGGAATATTAAAATACACATTCATTGGGCTATCAATTTCCTAACATCATTTTTAATAGAAGTACTCTCTAACTCTAAAATATTATACTATAAATGTTGATTTCAAAAAATACCAAGTATTTTTACAAAATCATCAAAACTTTAAAATGGGTCACACTATGCAACAAATCCGAAATCATCATATACATATATATATATATATACACACACACACATATATATATATAAGATGTCCAAAACCAGTCTTAAAACATCTTAATATCTGCGTGGTGCTTATTCCTTTATTTAAGCCTTTGAACTAAAAAAGTCAGAAAAACTAATATTAATGGTACAGAAAGCTGATGCTTTTGCCGATTAGCATCAAAAACTGTCAATAATTATATGCATATTAAAGTTCTCTGTACAATTGGCATCCCTGAAAACACTGTTGCAAAAAATAAGCTTCCAGCATGTATATTACATGATTTGAGCATGTATTCTGCTAGTGACTGCTGTAAAAATTCTGAATGTAGCGTTGACCTATCCACACTAGTGAGAATAATAAAATGAGATTTTCAGTTTTGAATAGATTAAAAGTGAATACAATCGAAACAAAAGATGCATATGTTTCTCATTAAGCCTCTTGCTGAACAATAACTTAGAATGGAAAGTTGGAAATCTTTTGTCGCATTGTATCTTTTAATGCATTCTTCATTGGTAGCTGCATTCAGTCACAAAATATAATAGAGCATATTACCAGTGAGATATGCAGAATACCTTCAATTACCAAGAGTTTTCATTAGCTGCTCTAAAACTTTCACGGAGAGATGTCTGATAGATGGGACGCTTGAGAGGTTAACATATTTCAATAATATTGGAATTTATTAAACCCCTGCCCACTGTATCACTCATGTTCCAGTATATGAATCTGACGCTATACTTGCAACCGTTTTTACTCAAATGTGTTTCCTCAGAGAGGAGAGGGATGGACTGGTTCAGAAAGTCAATCAAGATAAACTGGTTTTAATAAAATACTTTAAACATATAATTTAACCATTACAAATGAATGGACAGAGCATTTTAAAGCCCCAATTGTTCAGAAACTAACTTAAAACAGAAACCACTCTCTTTTTGTTATTATTTCCCTGTATTTCCCACAAAATGTGCTGCAACTGGCATCTAAATAGTTTCTTTGCATGGTGAACTGAAACATCTTGAATGCTCAAACTGTATTTTTATGAGTGCCTAGGGACCCTAAATTTTAGTGGTCTATTAAATGCCAGCAATTTCATGCTGCCTTGCATAAAACAGCATTCACATATTAGAGCACAGAAGTTCCATAGCTACATTATACTTCTGTTCCAACTTTCTCTCGAACAAAAAACTGAAGCAGAGGCTAATCAAAATAATATTTAAAAAAAATAATCCTTTCCAGTCTTTTCACATTTAGTTTATACAATATCTGTTTATAATTGTACAGCATTTGATTTTTTTAACTTTTTAGAATTTTATAAACAACTATTATGTATCCTCAAAAAAATGTGTAGAGTGGTCAAAAATAGCAGGAGAGTAGGGGAGTATATAAACTTTTCTCTCACGGCCATAGACAATTCATCTTCATGGTAGATGCTGATGAAAGTTAACCTCTGAAGATAGATTTGCTAATTATATACATTTTCACACAGAAGCGACCCCCAAATTTATTCTGCATGTCTCCCTATGTCTCTTATTTTAAGATATATACAATTTACTATGTTAAGATTTTTTAGTCTCTTACCTGGCAGTGTTATCCTTCTCAAAAAGAAATCCAGCCCTATAGTTTGTTTGTACTGTTTCCCAAAAGTTTCTTGAGCAAAACACGTAGCTAAGGAGGTCTAAAAAATTGATGCATAGAAAACCAAAATTAATGTCTTTGTTTTAGAAATGTAAACATAAAATCACTACTAAACCTTATTAAGTAATCTTAGTATTTACACTCCCATTAATCCAACAAGCAACTTTAAGCAGTTCTAATCAGTTGCAAGGGGAGGAGGGACTTAACACTCCACCAGGTAAATTCACTTGCAACTACTATCAGTGGGGACAACAGGCTAATGGGTTGGAGCTCTTTAAATCCCCAGATAGTCAAGCTCCTTCTTGCTGGAAATCAGAATTTGAGATATATCAACAAGAAAACTAAAACAACACGACTAAAGATATGTATATCTATAGATATCAGTTGAATACAAATTTCAGAGAATTCTAAGTTTCATTTCTGAGGTTAAATATTCTGAGTATTTGTGCCCTCAGCCAATAACAAGCAGTACTAATTAAAAAGGGGGAAAGACTGTTAATATAATTTCTTTTTTCCCCACAAAAAAGGGTCTTTAAATGTCTAATTTTCTCTACATTAAAGATGTTAAATGAAAATGATCCTATAGAATGACTGTGATAATATTTATCTTTAAAATTAAAAAGCATTTTTGAGACTAATATTATAGGCAAAAATAAGTATTTTCAATCCAACAACCATAAAGATTAAAAGTCACAAGATTATTATAACCAGAACAGATAGATAGATAGATAGATAGATAGATACATTTTTTTTTTTTAATAAAAACTCAAAGTTGTACTCAAAACTCTAGAGTACCATTTCATACCAAAGTAGAATCATCACTCTGGTAACAAGTGAAATAACTCAATAACTTAAAGGCTTCTTAAACATTAAATGCACTATTTATTTGTACACTTCACCAAAAAGGAGAAAGGCAGCTTCACGAAGCTTTTATGCTCTTTAAGCAAGACTCCCAAAGTTAAGTGAAAATTACCCTTTTTTACTCTGAAAGTTAAAATTAGATGTCAACTCCCAAAATAATGAAAACTAAAATAAAATTTCAAAGATAACTTAGTATAATTAATTATGACATAAGTGCAGTAATGCAAAAGAAAACTTGGCCATATTTCAATTCCTTCAAACAAAAAGACCTAAAATTCCTTTTGACACAAGAACCAGATTTTTCACACAAATAACAATTTGCACACCCTCACTCCAATTCTTTTATTATTTAAACACTCAGAACTTGTAATAAATTTCTAAGATATTTGGTCAAATATTTATTGAGCACCATAGGAAAGAGGTTCTGCCAGGCACTGAGAAATAAACTCACTACACCCAAATGAAAATTTATTTGGCTTCCCTGAACAATAGTATAAAAACTAAGAGATTAGAATGAAAAAGGTAAGCATTCCTTTTTAAAGCTTTTTGTTTTTCATTTAGCTTTTTTATGCCACCGAGCTTGTTTAACTTAGAGTGCAAAATCTGTTAAGAGGCTCATAGTTTTAGAGAAAAATACCACTATTTAGTACAGATGTTTCAAAGTATTTAACACAGGGATGGTTGATACACTTTTATAAGATAAAGAGAAATTCAAGGCACATACAGCATTAGCATCGTGCCATTTAAGGTAATTTTTCCCATTCATTTAGGGTGTTCAAAGTTCAGTATTTTTACATTGATGAGTATTTAGAAAACTTCGAAGGTTCTTTTCTTGGAAACAGGACTGCAAGATTCTGAAAGCCCTACCCTCACACTTTTGAGGCAAACGTAAAGCTAGGATTTTTATTGGAATAAAGTATAATCTGTCAAAAGCATAGGTCACTGGGAACACAGAATATTAACATGTGTTCTTATACCATCTCTGGACAAACAGAATCGGCTGAATCAGTGGTAGGCACTTCCTCAATCCTCTGGACTTTCTGCATCTTTCATACTCAAATAAGTTCTCACAAGTCATTATATAAATATCATTCTTAAACAATCATCTACCACATCTGAAACATTTTTATCTGATTCTTTATATTGGTTTCTTTGGGGTGAACTTCTGCTTATAATTTTTACCAATATTACATTTACTAATACCAAAAAAAAGGGACCAAAAGAGAACATTTTGCCTCAAAAGAATCTTAAGAAATGTGTAATAAAATGAAAAGTATGAATCAAAACAGAAAGAAATAGAAACACATGTTATTAGGAGGAGGAGCTTATATTTCTCCTGGAGAAACTGTTAGTGATTATCTCAATATTCCACTGCCTCCGTCCATGTGTATCTAAATGCCAGGAGTTAAAACTAACAAGAAAAAATAATGCTAGAAAAAACAGTCAGGCGTTGAATCAGGACACAAGTAAGAATGAAAGGGAGGCCGAATTCATAAAAGGATAGTAAAGGAAACAGAATGGGGATGTTGATAGCAGCCAGTAACTTGAGGGCTGGACAGGGTATGGAGGAGAAAAAAGCTTGGTATACCAACAGAAAAAACGTTCAGTTCCTGATGTTTGTGTCTGAGGATCTCTGGCAGAAAATGCCTTTACAGCTTCCAAATAGATTAGTCGAGATGATAGACTCAATCAGAACACCATAAAGAGTTACCACTGTTACCCTCTGAAGCAGAATGATAATCCTAATTCAACAGTATGGAAGGGAGAGAAATTATGCCCTGTTCTACACCAGACGGAATTTTATAAAGAGATGAAAAACTGCAATTATTCACATTAAATTAGCAATAAGAAAAAAAAAAAAAAAAAAACATATGGCAGGCTAAATAAAAAGCCCAGATACAACATGATGAACAAACTTCAACTGAGTCACACATGTATGAAGACTGATATATACTAGGAGGGAAAAAAAAAATGAGCAAAAGTTTAAAGACTTATGATAGAATGCAGGATAAAGGGCAATTTTTGTCTCTTTAAACAAGTGTATTGGGGCTATAGACTGTCATTACAACTTGAAACAGGAAATAAATTCAGTTATGAGCTGACTGTAAAAGATTTAGGAGATGAAAGCTTAGAAGGTATTCAGAAGGAAATTGAATAAAACCATACAAATACACAACTTAAATTTTTTTATTAAATAAGAGTGTTAGAAACAATGACGATTTATTTAAAACAGTCGAACTATTCAAAAAGTTGCTTCCCCAAAACCTTCAAAGGTCATTAGAGGGTACGAGGACGCTTTTCCTCAGCAATAAAAATCAGTAACAAAATCTCCACCCGGGAAGGCAGAAGGAAATCAACGGAATGCTGCACATTTTGCATGTGGATGCCACCTCTCCCAGGTGCCCCAGGGAACTCGAATCCCACAAAGCCAGGGGCAGCTCTGCAGGGCCAACTGCCAGGGAAGATGCAACGAGCAGGCGTCGCCACAGAAGCCAGGGTCCGAGCTACACCAGTCACACGGATCGGTGAAGCCGGACACTGGTGGACAATAACCACCTGCGTTTCTGCAGACTCTGGCTGGGAACAGGGAGAGGGGAGGAGCGGAGACAGGCTGCAGCAAGATTCCAGAAATTGTGGGCGCCTTTGACAGAAGCGACAGGTGTGAAGGCACCGCGGGCAGCAGCTCTTCGCTTTATTTGGGGGAGAGTCACTGACCCTTCGGGATCCCGTGGACGCTCCCCAAAGAGCAAGCACCGAGAGAGGATTTTATACCATTTGCGGAGCTCCACGACCCAGAGTTAAAAGCCTCAGCCTAACAAGCCAGGAGACTGGCTGTCGGATGTTCTCACGCATTCGGGCTCAACCAACCGTCCCCAAAGGCTAGACCCTAAGCAAGGATCCCCTCTGGCAGGAGAGCGGCCGTACCCCTCGGCACCCGGCCCTCACTAGGAGCGCCCAGGTACTTGTTGAATGAATGCTTGTGCGGACAGGTGCTGCAGGAGCAGCAGCGACGACGAGGTATGACGCCATCAAACAGCAACTGGCGTTTATTGGGTGCACGCCGCGTTCTGAAAGCTTTACGTTGCTTTTCACATCTCATGTGCATTTGCACACTGCACCCTTTGAGGCGACCCCTCTCCATACCCACCTGACCGATGAAGCCCAAACAGGTTAAGAATTTGCCCTCCGCTGCCCCGACCAGTTAGCTATGGAGCCCCGAGGCGCACCCAGGGAATCTGACTCCAAAGCCAAGTTCCTGGCAGCCGCCAACGCAGTGCTGGTATCCGAAACCGTAAAGCGGCCGGGGGCGCGGAGACTGGGGGGCGGGGGTGGGGGGCGCGGAGGCAAAGTGCGACCTGGACTAAAGGAAGAACAAGTAGGCCCTGGCAGATGTCTGCCAGTCGTCGGAGGCGAGAAGCTGGAAAGCTTCCCAGGAGGGCGATGCTGGCCCGACTCTTGAAGAAGTAGGAGTTCGAGATCCAGGCAGAGAGAGCCGGGGAGTGACTTTTTTTTTCTTTTTTTCTTTCTTTCTTTTCTTTTCTTTTTTTTTTTTTTTTTAATTTAATGGGAGCTGGACAGCTCCGTCAGCCTTCACCCCGCGCCTACTTCGTGTCTGGCCCCAGGCCACACGACCAGGTGGGCCCCCGCCCTTGGGGTAATGAGGCGACGCCGAGCGGCGGGGAGAAGGCTGGGGGGGAGGGGGGTGCCGGGGCCGCGCCGGGGTTCCTGCAGGCCGGGGACGGCGGGCCCGCTGGAGGACTGACCTTCCCGGAGGTGCCGTCCCCCAGCACGACGATTTTCAGTTGCCGGTCCTGGCTCTCCTCCTCAGAGTCCGACATGGTGTCCCGGGAACCGGGCTCGCCCCCCCACCCCCACCCCGAGGTAGAGGGAGGAAGGGTGGGGGGTCTCCGGGGGTGGGGGAGAGGAGGAAGGGCGACCGTGGGGGCAGGACCCCCCGCCCCGGTGTCTCAGCGGCCGCTGGACGTATCTGGGGTGAATCACTCGCCGGGCGCCATCTTGCCTACCTCCCCTCCCCCCTGAGCGCGGCCCCGCCCCCCCACGCGCTACGTCGGTCGCGCTCCCCCCCCTCTGGGCCAACCCGCGCCGACCGCGAGCCTCCCTGGCGAGCCGACCCATCCGCCGGCCTGGGATGGGGGAGGCATTCGAACCGAGCAGGGAGAGATGGGCGCTCCTCTCGCAGGGGAAGCTGTGAAGCATAAAACTAAAATATAGCGTTCCAACCAGGTAGAAAAGTGGAAGCTGAGGAGCTCTCAGACGTCGTATCATATTCCCGTGTTTCCATCACCTCCTCAGAAGATCCCTGAAGCAAATGGTTTAGCCCGAGGGGGAGGGGGGGGGCGCGTAGACGCCTGGGCTGCGCGCCACGGTTGCCATGGAAGGCGGTGGGCGGGGCCTGTCTCCAGGCGCCCGGGAAGCCGGTTGCGAGGGGCAGCGCACTGGGGCGGGGCCTCTGAAAGTGGTGTGGACGCCGGGGGTGGAGACCCCAGAGGAGCGTGGACGCCGCGGACCTTGCTCGGGATCGCGCTGCCTTCGGGGACACAGCGATAGTGGCTTGCCGTTTAACGGAGCTCTAGCGCTTATTCTGACCTCTCGAACCATGGATTTTCTCGACCGAACAGAATCCGATGTTTCATTAATCTAGCAAGTACCCTGGAACAGCAGCTCTCAAAGTGTGGTACGAGAAACCCTTGGGGGGTTCCCAATAAAGTCAAAACTATCTTCATGACAATACAAACACCTTTTTGCCTTTTCTGCGTTCCTTCTCTCACGAGCGTACGTTTTCCAGGGGATGCATGATGTGTATGATATCATTGCTCGGACAGTTAAGGAAGCGTGTGCTTGTTACGAAGTTTCAAACATTTCTTGGTATTAATTGCAAAGCAGTCATGATAAACTATAACTTACATAAACAAAAGCTCTTTGGGGTCTACAATAATTTGTTAAGAGTGTAGACAGGCCCTGAGTCCCAAAAGTACAAGAACTGCTGTCCTGGATGATCTCAGTCCATTAGGGTAGGTAAAAAGACATAACTGAAAATTTCAAGATAGTAGGATAAATTCTACAATAATAATGCCAACTTACTCCTATGCTTGTCTCGTTGTTAACTACTTTACAGGGATTATCACGGTTGATTCCTCGCGGGAACCCCATAAAGTAGGTAGAATTATCTCATTTTACAGATGAGTGAGCTTAAGGGACAGAAAGCCTAGCTCAGAGGCAGTGGTCCTGGAAAGAATGTAGGAAGTAGAATAGGAAACCAGTACAGTTTTAAGAAGTGCCCAGCCCTAAGGGGAGCATTGGAGTTCTAATCGTAGACCCACACTTACTAAATGTGTGACCTTGAACCACAGTTTCCTTATCTACAAAACAGAGGCACTACCTCCATCATAAGGTTGAAAATTAAATGAAGTAATCAATGTAAAGTAACAACGCAATGCCTGGCATATACTAGTAAGCACGCAATATTAACTGATGTAATTACCATCTTCATCATCATCATTAGCGATGGTCCATATTGGAGCATCATTGCTTCCTAGCCATGTGACCTTAGACAGGTTTCTTATGTAGAGTCTAGTCTCTTCATCTGTAGATACGGTTAGTCCATGATACCCAGTTAGTAGTAGTTCCCAGTACCTTCCCTACTCCCAACCACCACCACTAACAACAACTTCCTACATTACTAGGTGTGTTAATGAGAATCAGAAAAAGTACCTCAAAGGGATCTGCAAAGTTATTTGTAAATGTTCGTTTGAGGAATCTGTTTCTAATGAGGACAGATTTAACCCCTTCTTGTCAATGAAGGGAGTTAATGTTACAGAAATTTGCTTTTCTACTCATCCTTAATGGAAATGATTATGTGACCCAGTTCTGACCAATGAGACAGAAAAGGATATGCTTTGGGAAACATCTGGAGAAGATTTCCCTCCCTGATGAAGAAGATGAAGAGGAAGAAGAAGTAGAAGACGACGACGACATGCAGGGAAACAACATCTCCCCCTCCTTTCCCTTGCTGTTATTATTTGGGTGAGGACATAATGTTTGGAACTACCTCAACTTGCTTCAGCCCATCTTCCAAGCTTCTTGTCATGGGGCACTTTGGCAATGAATTCCATTATTTGCATATAGAAACATCCCAACTGGCACAACTACGTTGGCCAAAAGCTCGATTTAGTTAAGATCATAAGATCAATTATCGTGTGTGGCTTCATGTGAGAGGAAATTTAGAAGAAAACTTTGCATTTTCCTATCATCAATTTTCGAGACAACTGCCCTGATGGAGAGACCTCACTTATTTGCATATGGATTCATCCTTGGGCAGTGTTGCTACATGAAACAAGCCAATTGCATTATTTTAGTCACCATATTTTATACATCAGTGGCAAGATTCCAGGTTGAAAATTAGATTTGAAGACTTCGAGCCATATTTGTAAATTAAAGAGAAAAAAAAAAAATTCCTCTTTCAGGCTAGCTAGCACTGAAAACTTCCAGTATGGTGTTACCAGTCTACAGAGACATAGAGCTGATCCATGGGAAAAAAAAAAAAAAATGTTTCTGTGGCACCTCTGTAAAACAGCCACAACAGGGCCATAAACTAGGGGAATCTTTTTCAGTGGTCATAAAGCCAACAATTTAACAAAATGCTTAAAGAAGAATTCTAGAAATTTCGGGAGATTAGGGTTCTTTAGATATAAGAAGTAAAAGTACTTACACAAGACAAACTTGACTGCTCTCTGCTACCACCTTCCCAACTAATTTTAAAATACCCTCTGTAGCATCCCTCCCTAACAGATGACAAACCTTGTTGGAATACATCCAGATACAAGGAGTTTATTCCCTCATGAAGCAACTCAAACTGTGGACTGATAGGTCTAGTTATTAGAATATTCTTTCTGAGATGAACTGAAGCCCTTCACTATAAATCCCAACTAGTGGTATTGGCTATCTTTTGGAGTAAAACAGATCTCCCCTATTCTAAAAGAAGATCTTCAAATTTACTCATTATGATTACTTACCTGACATATACTAAGTGAATGACTGCTATGTGCCAGACATTCTCATTGCACTATTTTAAGCAATGAGAGCACCCAAAATATACAAGGGCTCTGCTCCCATGGTCCCTGCAACTTGGTGGAGAGGTATAGTAGACTGAATGGTGACTGTCCTACAGCTATCAGGTCCCAATCCCTGGAACCTATAAATATTACCTTGTTCAGAAAAAGTATCTTTCAGATGTGATTAAATTAAGGATCTTGAGATGAAAAGATAATCTTGGATTATTGGGTTGGGTCTTAATTGCAATCATACATACCTTATAAAAGAGAGACAGAAAGAAATTTGACCCAAACCAAAAAAAGAGAAGGCAATGTGACCACAGAGACAGTAACTAGGATGATAGAGCCCCAAGCCAAGGAATGCCAGCCACCGCCAGAAACTGGCAGGGGCAAGGAAGGAATTCTCCCTGTAGAGCCTCTGGAGAGAGTGCAGCCCTGTCCACACTTTGACGCCAGTCTAGTGAATGAGGATTTAGCATTTATGGACTCCAAAGCTATGAGAGAATAAGTGTTGTGTTAAGCCACCAGGTTTATGGTAATTTGTCACAATGGCCACAGGAAACTAATCCAAGGAGGAACACAGATATTTCATACATCAACAGGAAAATCTTAGATTCAGGTAAAATAGGTAATGAAACATTCAATGGATAGAATTAAGAGTCAAAACATCGGAACGTTCTATGTATCACCAATTAAGATGAAAAAATAGTAAGTGAATCAACAAGTAAACTAATTTCAAAACCCCCATGTCTGCTATCATTTTAAATCCAAGAGCCATCCATTAGTTTTCTGTCATCTTTTTAAATAGTGCATAATTTTGAAGATGCAGGCCTTAGGATTAAAGCCCAAGTGAGGATAGATTTGGAAACAAAGGTAAAATATTGTTGAGGAAGGCAGAATAATGGCCATGCTTTCCGCTTGGGCGCTGTGGCTGTATTTCTGCTGAAAACGTAAGAGAAATATAGAAATGATCTATAGGCTTTATCGGTCCGTTAAATTCCTAGAGGACATAAATAAATAAATAAATAAATAAATAAATAAATAATAAGCAAGCCTCTCTTCCTGAAATTCTCTTCTCCCCTTGCTTATACACACCTGTACATGTGTGTTGCAGGTACATGTAACCACCACAGAGATCAAGATACAGTACAATTCAGAATCCCAGCAGGCTCCCTTGTGCTGTCTCTCCATCACTACCTCCTCTGCCACTTTGACTTCTAGCACCATAAATTAATTTTACCTGGTTTTGAACTTTATATAAATAGACTCCATATAGTATGTACTCTTTTGGTATCTGGCTCTATTCACTAAATATAGTCTGGGAGAGTCATCCATGGTGTTATGTGCGGCAATAGCTTGTACTTTTTCATTCCTGCATACCATTCCGTTGTGCGAATTAACCACAATTTAGTTATCCACTCCACCATCGATGGACAAATAGATTGTTTCAAGTTTGGGGATATTATGAATAACGCTTCATGTCTCCCTCAAAGAAAACCACAGACCACAAAATAGCACTCTCCTTTCCCACATGCACACAAGTGCTCACACACACACACACACACACACACACACACACACACACACACCAATCGTCCATCTACATTTTATAGCCTTGAGATAGTTGAAGCATTTAATAATCATGGAGCTGGTTTTTGAGAACACCTTTGTAACATCTAGATGCGTTGATTTGTTTTTGGAGTGGCTCATCTGTCATATCTAGTGGTCTCCACTGAAACTTCAGTTTTCACACAGGGGTTTCTAACATGCCAGTTCCACACAAATAAACAGATTGAGCTCATTTTCAACCAAAACCTCCCTGACTGTCTTAAATGGCAGATAATGTTAAACTTCATCCAAAAGAATGAACAATGAGGAAAATTAAGGGAAGAGGCAAGAGATGAAAGGATCACCAGACAACACAATTTTTCCAAAAGACACTATTTACCATTGCAACTATATCATGCAATACCTAGGAATGTATCTCAAATATGTATAGGAAAAAAAATTATGAAACATTGAAAGACAGTAAATAAACAATAAATGGTGATATATCTCATGTCCATGTATAGAAACA
The DNA here is from genome assembly GCF_014898765.1 of Herpailurus yagouaroundi. Taxonomy (NCBI): domain Eukaryota; kingdom Metazoa; phylum Chordata; class Mammalia; order Carnivora; family Felidae; genus Herpailurus; species Herpailurus yagouaroundi. Next base: position 1,159 of record NW_024420426.1, on the reverse strand, counting down.
TAATACTGGAAATACATCAGTTCTATCATATGACCTATAGTGTAAATGCAACTAATACAATTTGTCATGGAATTTGGAATGGTACATATGGAAGGCAAAGATCCAAGAACACGGAAGATATTCCTGGAAAAGAAGAGTAAAGAATTTGCTTTACAGACGTCAAGACTTTGCATCAAGTTATATGAATTAAGATACAGTATATTATTTCAGGGATACACAAATTGACCATTATAAAAAAAAAATGGAGAGCCACAGATAGACTCCCATATTCATGGAACTTTGATATATGACACAATATATATGGTAGTAGATAAAAGGGTAGGTAGTAGTTAGAAACCATACAGGAAAAGAAATGAAACTGGAATCCTACATCTCATCTGTCACACACACAATCCCAATGTAATCAAGATTCTAAATGTGAAAATCAAAATTTAAATGATTTGAGGTGCCTATCTTTTCTCATCTTGAGATAGAAAAGGGTTTCTTGAACAAGACACAAAGAGTTCATCATAAAAGGTAACATGAAGAAAATTACAATAAATTTTAAAACGACTAATGAAAAGATACCATAAAGAAAGTAGAAGGGCATCTGGGTGGTTCAATCAGTTGAGCGTCTGACTTTGGCTCAGGTCATGATCTCACAATTCATGAGTTCAAGCCCCACATCGGGGTCTCTGCTGTCAGCACAGAACCCACTTTGGATCCTTTGTCCCCCTCTCTTTCTGCCCCTCCCCACTCATGCTTTTGTACACTCTTTCTCTCTCTCTCTCTCTAAAAAATAATAAACATTTTAAAAAAAGAAAGGGAAAGTAAAAGTCACAAACTGGGAGAAGATATTTCCAACACCTAAAACTTAAAACCAATTGATATCCAGAATCCACAAAGAACTACAAATCAATAAGAAAAAAACTTCAGTAGAAAAATGAGCACATTCATAAAAAGTTATTCTACAGAAAATGAAACATGGAAAATAAACTTACGCAAAAATGTCCAATCTCCTTTTTTTTAAATTATATATGAAATTTATTGCCAAATTGGTTTCCATACAACACCCAGTGCTCATCCCAAAAGGTGCCCTCCTCAGTACCCATCACCCACCCTCTCCTCCCTCCCACCCCCCATCAACCCTTAGTTTGTTCTCAGTTCTCAACAGTCTCTT
>NW_024420425.1:0-15545 GCF_014898765.1 Herpailurus yagouaroundi | reverse complement strand
CCAGTGGCATGATAAATAGTCCTCCATCCCCTCACTCTCAATCTAAAGGTATCCTCAGGTTAAAATGAGTCTCTTGTAGACAGCAAATGGATGGGTCTTGTTTTTTTATCCATTCTGATACCCTATGTCTTTTGGTTGGCGCATTTAGTCCATTTACATTCAGTGTTATTATAGAAAGATATGGGTTTAGAGTCATTGTGATGTCCGTAGTTTTCATGCTTGTAGCGATGTCTCTGGTACTTTGTCTCACAGGATCCCCCTTAGGATCTCTTGTAGGGCTGGTTTAGTGGTGACGAATTCCTTCAGTTTTTGTTTGTTTGGGAAGACCTTTATCTCTCCTTTTATTCTAAATGACAGACTTGCTGGATAAAAGATTCTTGGCTGCATATTTTTTCTGTTCATCACATTGAAGATCTCCTGCCATTCCTTTCTGGCCTGCCAAGTTTCAGTAGAGAGATCGGTCATGAGTCTTATAGGTCTCCCTTTATATGTCAGAGCACGTTTATCTTTAGCTGCTTTCAGAATTTTCTCTTTATCCTTGTATTTTGCCAGTTTCATTATGATATGTTGTGCAGAAGATCGATTCAAATTACGTCTGAAGGGAGTTTTCTGTGCCTCTTGGATTTCAATGCCTTTTTCCTTCCCCAGATCAGGGAAGTTCTCAGCTATTATTTCTTCAAGTACCCCTTCAGCACCTTTCCCTCTCTCTTCCTCCTCTGGAATACCAATTATGCGTATATTATTTCTCTTTGGTGAATCACTTAGTTCTCTAATTTTCTGCTCATGCTCCTGGATTTTTTTTTTAATCTCTCTTTTTCTCAGCTTCTTCTTTTTCCATAACTTTATCTTCTAGTTCACCTATTCTCTCCTCTGCCTCTTCAATATGAGCCGTAGTTGTCTCCATTTTATTTTGCAGTTCATTGATAGCATTTTTTAGCTCCTCCTGGGTGTTCCTTAGTCCCTTGATCTCTGTAGCAAGAGATTCTCTGCTGTCCTTTATACTGTTTTCAAGCCCAGAGATTAATTTTATGACTATTATTCTAAATTCACTTTCTGTTATATTGTTTAAATCCTTTTTGATCAGTTCGTTAGCTGTTGTTATTTCCTGGACGTTTTTCTGAGGGGAATTCTTCCGTTTCGTCTTTTTGGATAGTCCCTGGAGTGGTGGGAGACTTCGGGGCACTTCCCTGTGCTGTCTTGAATAACTGGTGTTGGTGGGCGGGGCCGCAGTCAGACCTGATGTCTGCCCCCAGCCCACCGCTGGGGCCACAGTCAGACTGGTGTGTGCCTTCTCTTCCCCTCTCCTAGGGGTGGGATTCACTGTGGGGTGGTGTGGCCCATCTGGGCTACTTGCACACTGCCAGGCTTGTGGTGCTGGGGATCTGGCGTATTAGCTGGGGTGGATCGGCAAGGTGCACAGGGGCGGGAGGGGCAGGCTCAGCTCGCTTTTCCTTCAGAGATCCACTTTGGGAGGGGCCCTGCGGCACCGGGAGGGAGTCAGACCTGCCAGAGGGATGGATCCGCAGAAGCACAGCATTGGATGTTTGTGCGCTGCATGCAAGTTCCCTGGCAGGAACTGGTTCCCTTTGGGATTTTGGCTGGGGAATGGGCGAGGGAGATGGCACTGGTGAGCGCCTTTGTTCCCCGCCAAACTGAGCTCTGTCGTCCAGGGGCTCAGCAACTCTCCCTCCTCTTGTCCTCTAGCCTTCCCGCTCTCCCGGCAGAGCTGTTAACTTATAACCTTCCAGATAAGTCCCGCTTGCTGTCGGAACACACTCCGTCTGGCCCCTCTGCTTTTGCAAGCCAGACTCAGGGGCTTTGCTTGGCCGGTGGGCCACCCCTCTGCCCCAGCTCCCTCCAGCCAGTCCATGTAGCGCGCACCACCTCGCCGCCCTTCCTACCCTCTTCCGTGGGCCTCTCTTCTGCGCTTGGCTCTAGAGACTCTGTTCTGCTAGTCTTCTGGTGGTTTATCTGTTGTCAGTTTTTAAGAGTCTCTTATGCTTTGGTTCTCTTCCACTCTAACCTTTTTTTCCCCTTCCCTTCCCCTATGGGTTTCTGTTAAGTTTCTCAGGATCCACATAAGAGTGAAACCATACGGTATCTGTCTTTCTCTGTATGGCTTATTTCACTTAGCATAACACTCTCCAGTTCCATCCATGTTGCTACAAAGGGCCATATTTCATTCTTTCTCATTGCCAATTGGCACAGTTCTAACATGAACATCCTAGTGCCAAAAAGAAGCCAAACAGAAGGCTAGTACAGTTCTGGAAGGACCAGTCTGATTCCCTGCAGGAATTAGGCTGAAGGCTAGTACAATTGCATCAGGAACAGTCTGATTCTGGAAAGGAGTCCATCTAACCTCCAAACAAGCACTGTCAGAGATAACAACAACAACAACACAACCAAGGCCTTAAGATATGTCCTGAATAAAGCCTGGAGAGCTCAGAACAAGGCCTGAAACTTGAAATCCTGGAGAAAATTTACCATCAAACTCCAGGGTCAGTGAGAAAACCCATTCAGGTCTGTGGGTTCTGTACCTATTAGCTTACAAACCCTGCAGTCATTGGAGGGTCCTCTCTGGATGTTGGTTCTGATCATTAAGTAATGTTAATCTTAAAAATATCCTGCCAGTTATTGTACCAGGAAAAAAAAAATAGGTTTATTTGGTAATAAAACAGAATTGCAATGTGGGACAAAGAGTTACAGCATAAATGTAGATGAGTTCAGAGAACAAAGGAGAGAGGCATACTGTTTTTATGGAGAAAAAGGTTAGTTGGGAAGGCTGTTATAAACTAAAAGTCCATACTGTAGTGGCTCTTCATTGCCTGAGTTGCGACAGTCCCTCATTGGCTAAGCAGTTGCCAGGAAGGGAGAAAATCTTTCTTTCTTCTGATTGGGGTAGTAAGGTATAGGCTTATTCCCGTTGGGAATGCAAGGTAAATCTCTTCCTGTTCGTTCTTCAAAGGGCTGCAAGCGCTCTGGAAAGCAGTGTGGAGATTCCTCAAAAAATTAAAAATAGATCTACCCTATGACCCAGCAATAGCACTGCTAGGAATTTACCCAAGGGATACAGGAGTGCTGATGCATAGGGGGCACTTGAACTCCAATGTTTATAGCAGCATTTTCAACAAGAGCCAAATTATGGAAAGAGCCTAAATGTCCATCAACTGATGAATGGATAAAGACATTGTGGTTTATATACACAATGGAATACTATGTGGCAATGAGAAATAATGAAATATGACCTTTTGTAGCAACGTGGATGGAACTGGAGAATGTTATGCTAAGTGAAATAAGTCATACAGAGAAAGACAGATACCATATGTTTTCACTCTTATGTGGATCTTGAGAAACTTACTAGAAGACCATGGGGGAGGGGAAGGAAAAAAAAGGTTAGAGAGGGAGGGAGGCAAAACATAAGAGACTCTTAAAAACTGAGAACAAACTGAGAGTTGATGGGGGGTGGGAGTGAGGTGGGGTGATGGGTATTGAGGAGGGCACCTGTTGGGATGAGCACTGGGTGTTGTATGGAAACCAAGTTGACAATAAATTTCATATTTGAAAAAATGTCAATACTACCCAAAGCAATCTACATATTCAATGCAATCCCTATCAAAATTGCATACATCATTCTTAACTTGCCAAAAGTTTTTAATCATAAAAAGATGTTGGATTTTTTACTTGAATATTGTTTAGTCTTCCATCTTGAATTACTTTTAGTGCTTCTGAGTATTTCTCTTTAGTTTTTTTAGTGTTGCTCTCAGCACTACTGTATATACATGTGATTTATAATAATTTGCTGGCATCAACATTTTTCTACTCTCAGTTAAGTGTGGACATCTCACTTCAATTCAAGTCCCTTTGCCTTCAATTGTCTTGTGTGTCAAATGGTGCTCTAATTTTGTTACAGTCTTTAAAACATGATTTATAAAACCCATGAGGAAAAGGATAGTCCACTATATGTACTCATACTTCTGATATTTCCATTGTTTCCTTTCTTTGTGCTTCCTGAGGCTCCAATATTTTTTCTTTTACCAGTCCCTTTCCAAATATTCTCTAAGGTGCCTCTCATTCTAATATTCTACAAATTCAAAATCTTTCAAAGAAACAACGAGTTAAAAGTTAGGCACTCAGAGAAGTAAACATTTTTAGAAGTCTGAGAGAGGAAACCAAGCTGGTCTGAAGCTGAGGTCCTGACTAGAAAGACCATACTAGGAAGCTGAAGAAAACAGAGTATCAATGAAGAAAGAGTAATGGAGCAAATTTTATACCCTCCACAATTATGTTTTGGACAAAACAATTTAGTTTTGTTTAAATTTACGAAGAACTTTACCATTCAAATGAACTATCCTAGAAAGTATTTTATTCAAACATTATAGGACACCTACAACGTGCCAGGAGCTGTGCTGGGTGGTGGAGATGCAGAGATAAGAAATACATGGTCCTTGTCCTAATTCATGATTGGCTTAGACAGGAGTACCTAGAAGCAGAGCCTAAGATGGGGATTCTGGTAATTATGTACTGTTAGAAGAATGTTCAAAGAGGAAAAATAGTGAGGGGAGTGGGAGGAAAGGTCAGAAGATGAAGTGAGACAAGATGTGGGCTCAGCTATAGCCTACATTAGTCTGATTGAAAGGAGACCAGAAAGAGCTATGCAATATGAATGACATCACAGAGCCCATATTAAGGCAAAGATCAAACTTTCAAACCTCTGTAATAGCACAATTCTAGGGAGAAGGCCAATTGTGGGCCATTAGCAGCCAGCATTCTAGCAACTAGAAGATTGGCAAATTGGGAAGAAAGATCTGAGTGGGTACCAACAGCATCCACTGCAATGGTGTGGGATAGCAAGTAGATGGTAATCAACTTATAGTGGAATTTGGTATCATGGTTCAGACAGGTACCAAAATAAGCATAAGAACAAAGAGGAGGAGTGGTGTCCAGCTGGCTCAGTCAGAAGAGCATGTGACTCTTGATCTCAGGGTCATGAGTTTGAGCTCCACATGGGGTGTAGAGATTATTTAAATAAATAAAACCTGGGGTGCCTGCAGGCTCAGTCGGTTAAGCATCTGACTTTGACTCAGGTCATGATCTCACTGTTCGTGGGTTCAAGCTCTACATCCAGCTCTGTGCTGACAGTTCACTGACTGGCACTTGCCTCTGATTCTGTGTCTCCCTCTTTCTCTGTCCCTCCCCTACTCATCCTCTGTCTCTGTCTCTCAAAAATAAATCAACATTATAAATTAAATAAATAAATAAATAAATAATCTTAAGGAAAAAAAAGAACAAAGAGGAGGAAAGAATAAATTCTGTCTGGGGCAGCTGAAAAAGGCTTCCCACATAGTTTCTGGGAACCAGTGGAAAATGAAAATGTGGGACACTTTATTCAAAATTATTAATCACTTCAAAATGATGACATGGCACTAAACCAAGAACAGAGCCCTTCTAAATGTGCGGCTCTGTGCAACTGCATAGTTCACTCACCCATGAAGCTGACTCTGATGAGGAAGAATCTGTTAACACTGAGGAATCAACAGGGTTGTGAAGAGTTATAAGCTCCAATCTGTATTTTTCAAAGCAGTTTCCAGAAGCAGGGCAGAGGATGATTAGGGAATCAGCTTTGTGATGAATTTATGATGTTTTCTAGGCCATTTAAATGCCTCATCACTCGTCTCAATGAAACAAAATGTTCACTCTTCATCATGTATGGTGATTTTGTTGCTGTTTAGTTAATACTAACATCTGTAATAGTCAATTTTATGTGAAGAAATAATTATATATCCTTAATGAATAATGTTCTAATGAATAATGTTCTTCTAATTATTTATGACCTGATAAATTCTGTACCTAGAGACAAATTTTCAGAAATAGGCAACTTTGTAAGAGCACAATACAGAGTTCCAACATTCACACTCAGAGGTCAAGATTGAAGATATATCTAAGGAAAATTGTGAGTGTATGTAACAATCTATTTTTGACTATAAGCCACATTCACATGTCAAGAGAACAAAATTTTCTTTTTGTATTTTTTCAGCTTTTATTTCATTCTAAGTAAAAGCCTACTTCAGATAAAAGCAAATCCATTTTAAAACTTTATTTCCTCTGGGTGCAGAACACTGTTGTTAATAAACACATTTAATTCTGAAAAAAAAGGGGGGCTGCAAGGAGTGTTACAATGTGAGAGCTCCCCCTTCTGGTCTCTGAACTCCATTCAAGTAATTAATTAATTTTAATTAATTAAACACATAGTGTTACATCTGTATCAGGTGTACAATACAGTGATTCAACAGTTCCATACATCATTCTGTGCTCATCATGACAAGTGCATTCTTTAGTCCCCACCCCCTATTTAACTCATCCTCCCACCCCTCTCCCTTCTGCTAACCACCAGTTTGCTCTCTAAAATGAAGAGTCTGTTTCTTGAGGCGCCTGTGTGGCTCAGTCAGTTAAGTGTCTGACTCTTGATTTCAGCTCAGGTCATGATCTCACGGTTCATGAGATCGAGTCCCACATCTGTGTCAGCACAGAGCCTGCTTGGGATTCTCTCTCCCCCTCTCTATCTGCCCCTCCCTCTCTCTGTCTCAAAATAATCAACATTTAAAAAAGAGTCTGTTTCTTGATTTCTCTCTCTCTCTTATTTTTCCCTTTGCTTGTTTGTTTTGTTTCTTAAATTCCACATATGAGTGAAATCATATGGTATTTGTCTTTCTCTGACTTATTTCACTTAGCATTATACTCTCTAGCTCCATCCATGTCAATGCAAATGACAAGATTTCATTCTTTTTTTTATGGTTGAGTAATGTTCCATCACACACACACACACACACACACACACACACACACACACACCTCTTTTTTTTTTAAATTTTTTTTAATTTTTTTTTCAACGTTTATTTATTTTTGGGACAGAGAGAGACAGAGCATGAACGGGGGAGGGGCAGAGAGAGAGGGAGACACAGAATCGGAAACAGGCTCCAGGCTCTGAGCCATCAGCCCAGAGCCCGATGCGGGGCTCGAACTCCCGGACCGCGAGATCATGACCTGGCTGAAGTCGGACGCTTAACCGACTGCGCCACCCAGGCGCCCCAACACACACCTCTTTTTATCCATTCTTCAGTTGGTGGACACAGGCTGCTTCCATATCTTGGCTATTATTGTAAATAGTGCTGCCATAAACACAGGGGTGCATGTATCCCTTTGGTTTAGTGTTTCTGTATTCTTTGGGTAAATACCCAGTAGTAAAATTGCTGAAATGTAGGGTAGTTCTATTTTTAATTTCTTGAGGAAACACCATACTGTTTTCCACAGTGGCTTCACCAGTTTACATTCCTACCAACAGTACATGAGTGTTCCCTTTTTTCCACATCCTCACCATCAAATGTTGTTTCTTGTATTGTTCATTTTAGCCATTCTTACAGGTGTGAGGTGATATCTCATGTAGTTTTTTTTTTTTTCCCAACGTTTATTTATTTTTGGGACAGAGAGAGACAGAGCATGAACGGGCGAGGGGCAGAGAGAGAGGGAGACACAGAATCGGAAACAGGCTCCAGGCTCTGAGCCATCAGCCCAGAGCCTGACGCGGGGCTCGAACTCCCGGACCGCGAGATCGTGACCTGGTTGAAGTCGGACGTTTAACCGACTGCGCCACCCAGGCGCCCCTTTTTTTTTTTTTTAACTTCCCTGATGGTAAGTGATGATGTTTCTGCTGGCCATTTGGATGTCATCTTTGGAGAAATGACTGTTCATGTCTTCTGCCCATTATTAATTGGATTATTTGTTTTTTGAGTGTTGAGTTTTATAAATTCTTTATATATTTTTGATACTAACTCTTTATTAAGTGTGTAATTTGCGTATTTTCTTCCATTCTATAGGTTGCCTTTTGTTTTGTTGATTGTTTCCTTCTCCGTGCAGAAGCTTTTCATTTTGATGTAGTCCCAGTAGTTTATTTTTATTTTGTTTCCTTTGCCTCAGGAGACATATCTAGAAGGAAGTTGTTATGGCCATTGTCAAAGAAATTACTTCCTATGTTGTCTTCTAGGATTTTTATGGGTTCAGGTCTCACACTGAGGTCTTTGATCCATGTTGAATTTATTTTTGTGTATGATATAAGAAAGTGGTCTAGTTTCATTCTTTTTTGCGTGTTGCTGTCCCATTTTCCCAACACCATTTATCGAAGAGACTCTTTTTTTTTTTTTTTGCATTGGATATTCTTTCTGCTTTGGCAAAGATTTAATTAATCATATAATTGTGGGCTTATTTCTGGATTTTCTATTCTGTTCCATTGATGTTATGTGTCTATTTGTGTGCCAATACTATACTGTTTTTTAGTACTACAGCCTCATAATATAACTTGAAGTCCAGATTTGATGTCTTCAGCTTTGTTTTTCTTTTTCAAGATTGCTTTGGCTATTCAGGATCTTTCATGGTTCCAAATAAATTTTAGGATTGTTTCTTCTAGTTCTGTGAAAATGATCTTGGTATTTTGATAAGAATTGCATTAAATGTGTATATCACTTTGGGTAATTATAAACCTTTTAGCAATATTTGGTCTTCCCAAATATGAACTTGGAATATCTTCCCATTTCGTTGTGTCACTTTCAGTTTCTTTCATCACTGTTTTATGGTTTTCAGAGTATAGGTCTTTCGCCTCTTTAGGTAGATTTATTCCTAGGTATCTTATTATTTTGGGTGAAATTACAAATGGGATTATTTTTGTTATTGCTTTTTCTGTTTCTTCATTATTAGTGTATATAAATGCAACAGATTTTTGTATGTTGATTTTGTATTTTGCAACTTTACTGAATTCACTTATTAGTTCTAGTAGATTTTTGGCGGAATCTTTTGGGTTTTCTATATAGAATATCATGTCATCTACAAACAGTGAAAGTTTGACTTCTTCTTTGCCAAATTTTATTTCTTTCGTTGTCTGCTGTGGCTGGGACTTCCAGTACTATGTTGAATAAGAGTGGTGACAGTGAACATCCTTCTCTTGTTCCTGACCTTAGGGGTAAATCTCTCAGTTTTTTTTCCATTGAGTGTGATGTTTGCTGTGAGTTTTTAATATTAGGGCTTTATTATGTTCCCTCTAATCTACTTTGTTGAGGGCTTTTATTATGAATGGATGTTGTACTTTGTCACATGATTTTTCTGTACCTATTGAAATGATATATTCTACCCTTTCTCTTATTGATATGATGTATCATGTTGATTAATTTGCAAATATTGAATCATCCTTGCATACCAGAAATAAATTCCTTTTGATTGTGGTGTGTGATTTTTGAAAATGTCTTGTTGGATTCAGTTTGCCAGTATTTTTTTTTTTTGAGAATTTTTGCATCTGTGTTCCTCAGGGAAATTGGCCTGTAGCTCTCTTTTTTTCGTGGTGCCTTTATCTGGTTTTAATATCAGGATAGTGCTGTTTTCATAGAATGAATTTGGAAATTTTCCTTCCCTTTCTATTTTTTTGAATAGTTTGGCAAGATCATGTATTTAAATGTTTGGTAGAATTTACCTGTGAAGCCCTCTTGTCCTAGACTTTTGTTCACTGGGGTTTTCTGATTAGAGATTCAATCTCCTTGATGGTAATCTGTTGATTCAAATTTTCTATTTTTTCCTGCTCCAGTTTTGATAGGTTATATATTTGTAGGACTTTATCAATTTCCTCTATGTTGCCAAATTTTTGGCATTTAATTTTGGTATATAATTTTTCACAATATTTCCTTAAAATTGTTTGTATTTCTGTGGTGTTCATTATTTCTCCTCTTTCATTAAATGATTTTGTTTGAATTCTCTATCTCTCTTTGATAAGTCTGGCTAAAGGTTTATCAATTTTGTTGATCTTTTCGAAGGACCAGCTCCTGGTTTTGTTGATCTGTTCTATTCAGTTTTGTTTGTTTCTGCTCTAATCTTTATTATTTCCTTTCTGCAGCTGTTTTTGGGTTTTGTTTTTCCTGTTCTGGCTCCTTTAGGTGTAAGATTAAGTTGTTTATTTTAGATTTTTCTTGCTTCCTGAAGCAGACCTGTATTGCTATAATCTTTCCTCTTAGAACCACTTTTTCTGTATCCCAAAGGTTTTGGACCATTGTGTTTTCACTTTCCATGTTATTTTATATTTTCTTCCTTTATGTATCCATGTTATTTTTTATTTTTTATTCAACCCATGCACTGTTTAGTAGCATGTTATTTAACCTCCATGTATTTGTTGTTCTTTCCAGGTATTTTCTTGTAGATGATTTCTAGTTTCATAGCATTATGGTCCAAAAGATGTATGATATAGCTTTGATTTTTTTTTAAGAAATAACTTTGATCTTTTTAAATTTGTTGAGATTTGTTTTGTGACTTAACATGTGACCTATTCTGGAGAATGATCTATGTGCCCTTGAAAAGAATGTGTTTTCTGTTGTAATCTTCTGAATATGTCTGTTAAATCCATCTTGTCCAGTGGAGTGCCTGGGTGACTCAGTTGGTTGAGCATCTGTCCAACTCTTTTTTTTTTTTCCAACTCTTGATTTTGGCTCAGGTCATGATCTCATGGTTCATGAGTTGGAGCCCTGCATGGGACTATGTGCTGACAGCACAGGGCCTACTTGGGATTCTCTGTCTTCCTCTCTCTGCCCCTCTCCTGCTCACAATCTCTCACTCTGTCAGAAGTAAATGAATAAACATATAAAAAAATCCATCTTGTCCAGTGTTTCATTCAAAGCCACTATTTCCTTGTTGATTTTCTCTTTGGATGATCTTTCCAGTGTTAAGTGGGGTTTTAAAGTCCCCTAGTATTATTGTATTACTATCAACTAGTTCCTTTATGTTTGTTATGAACTTTTTGTGTATGTGGGTGCTTCCATGTTGGGTTCATAAATATTTATAATTGTTATATCTTATTGTGGGATTGTCCCTTTTTATTATTATATAGTGTTCTTCTTTGTCTCTTGTTACAGTCTTTGTTTTAAAGTCTACTATGCCTGATGTAAGTATTGCTACCTTGGCTTTCTTTTCACTTCCATTTGTGTGATAAATGTTTCTCCATCTCCTCACTTTCAATCTACAGGTGTCTTTGGGTTTGAAATGAATCTCTTGTAGGCAGCATATAGATAAGTCTTGTTTTTTAATCCACACTGTCACTCTATGTCTTCTGATTAGAGCTTTTAGTCCTTTTAATTCAAAGTAATTATTGATAGATATATGTTTATTGCCATTTTGTTACTTTTTGTGGTTGTTTTTATAGTTTTTCTCTGAGCTTTTCTTCTCTCTCTCTTTTTTATGGTCTTCTGGTTTTCTTCAGTGATTATACTTGCACTCCTGTCTCTTTATTCTTTGCATATCTATGACTGGTTTTTGATTTGTGGTTACCATAGATTTGTATAACATCTTCTGCATATATGAGTCTATATTAACTTGATGATCACTTAAATTTGAGCCCATTCTTTACTCCTCTTCCCCCAGTCCCTTGGTTTTAGGTATATGGTATCATATATCACATCCTCTTATTTTGTTAATCCCTTGACTGATTTTTATGGCTATATTTATTTTTCATACTCTCATTTTCCCTTCCACTCAAAGAATCCCCTTTAATATTTTTTGTAGGATTGGTTTAATGATCACAAACTCCTTTAGTTTTTGTCTGAGAGACTCTTTATATCTCCTTCTATTCTGAATGATAAGCTTGCTGGATAGAATATTTTTGGCTGCAGATTTTTTCTATTCAATACTTTGAGTATATCACTCCCTTCTGGCTTGGGAAGTTTCTGATGAAAAATCTCCTGAGAGCCTTATGGAATTTCCCTTGTATGTAACTATCTTTTCTTCTGTTGCTGCTCAAAAAAATTTTTTTTAATCACTACCTTTTGCCATTTTAGTTACTATATGTCATTGTGTGCACCTCCTTGGGTGGATTTTTATTGGGGAGAGATCTCTGTGACTCCTGGATCTGGATATCTGTTTCCTTTCCCAGATTAGGGAAGTTTTCAGCTATTACTTCTTCAAATAAATGTTCTGCCTTCTTTTCTCTCTCCCTCTTCTTCTTCTTCTAGAATGCCCATAACGTGAATGTTATTACACTTGATTGAGTCACTGAGTTCCCCCAGTTTATTCTGGTTTACATATTTTTTCCCCTCATTTGCTCAGCTTGATTAACTTCCATTACTCTGCCTTGCAGGTCATTAAATCACTCCTCTGCTTCCTCTAGCCTGGTATTTATTTAATTGAGCATATTTTTATTTCATTTATTGTGTCTCAAGTTGGTCCTTTTAAAAACTCTTTCTTAAAGGTCTCACTGATGTCCTCCACTCTTTTCTCAAGGCCAGTGAGTACCTTTATAATCATTACTTTAAATTCTTTATCTAGAATATTACTTATATCTGTATTACCTAGGTCTCTTGCTGTTGTTTTGTCCTGTTCTTTCATTTGTGATATATTCTTTTGTCTCCTCATCTTACCTAACTCTTTGTGTCTGTTTCTCTGTGTTAGGAAAGTCAGCTATGTCTTCTGCTCTTGAAGGTAATGGCTTTATGAAGAATAAATCCTGTAGTGCCCTTTAGTGTAGTGCCCCCTGTTCCCCAGGGCTTTGTGCTTCAGTGAGTGTCTCCTATGTGTTGTGTGTGCTCTGCTATTGAGTCCTAGCCTTCCTTTTCCTTAGTCCAATTGTCTGCAGAAGCTCCCTTTGCCTGTTGTGGGAAGTGCTTGGCCCTGGGCCTAATAGGGTACATTTTAACAAGGTGTACAATGGCCTGCTTGTAAATTGAGAACTGCCGCCACTGCCACTGCTGGAACCAAGGTCCCACAAAATGTTCACATTTGTTAATGAGGTGTTGGTGGGTTTTGTGCTGGTCTTCTGGGGGAGGGGTCCTGCATTGCCAGGACTAAGGCAAGTATGATTGGAAAGGGTGGATCTGTTGAAGCATGGGAGGTGGTGGGCTTGGAGCAAGTAAGTTAGGAAGTGATTGTCAGCACTAAGCTGGTTTCTGAAGGTGGCTGTGTGTTTATGCTGGGATGTGGAGAGGGAAATGGCACCTACCAGCTCCTTTGGTCCTGGTAGGGTCTCTCCACAATCCTTGCCTCTCTAGGCCATGCTCTGAAATGAGTAAATAAGTCTCAAGTTAGTCCCAGACAGCTTTCAAACTGCTGGTTCTATGCTGTATCTGCAGGAGCTGTTTGTCATACTGTCTCTTTAAGGGCAGGGACTCACTCAGCTTCCTAATTCACTCAGGGCTCTCTCAGAGCCAAGCTCATGGGTTTTTAAAATCCCATGCTTTAAGTTCTGCTGGTTGTAAGAACTTACAACAGCCCCTCTCACTTTTAAAGCCAAATGTTAAGGGGATTAATCTCCATATGGACTCTCCAATTTGATAGCCTATTTCTCACCCTTCTCTGTGACCTCAGCTCCCTCTAACTGTGGGTGGCTATGGTCCATTTTGCCCCCAAACTGTGTCTCCATTCTTCCTAACTTCTTCTATGTGGCCTCTTCTCCACCTTTAGTTGTGGAGTTTGTTCTGTCAATTTTTAGGTCATTTTTCTGGGTTATTTATATTTATTTAAGTGTTATCTAATTGTATTCAGGAGAGGAGGAAAGCTTAGGGTCCTCCTAGTCCACCATCTTCCCAGCCTCTCTCCTCTTCCCTTGTGATTTGATGATTTTTTTAAGTGTAACACTTGGATCCTTTCTCTTTATTTATGGTTTTGTATCAATTATAGGTTTTTGGTTAGTGGTTACCATGAGGTTCATATATAACATCTTATGGATATGGCAGCTTAGTTTTAGTTTATGATGGCTTAAGTCATACACATTCTAAAATCACTACAATTTAGCTCTCTCCCCGGTATCTCACCGCTGCGTCAGTGCAGGCATCAGCAAATTAATGAGAGGAGAGAGGAGGCCCCTGCTCTTGGGCACCCTCAGGAACTTACTCCAGCTCCAGACACACCGTAAACACTTTCATCTAATGGAAGATAAGCTGTGAAATCGGATTTCTGAACCACAAGACACTTGTGTAAAAACTTCATTCCATGCCAGGCCTGAAATGTTCCAAAGCTCAGTTCGGTAATATATATTTGCATGGCTCAGAATTCCAAAGCTATCAGCATCCCAGGTGGTGCAATTAATAAAGAACAAGTGTGGGGCCACTGGCACAAACAAGGCAGCTCTTTAGAACCTGAACTTCCTATTTGTTCCATTCCTTGGGTAGATAACGCCTGGAGAGCTTTAATTACTCTGGAGTATTTTATTTTAGAAATTATTTTGGTGAGGAGAGAGGGAAGATGGCAGTGTAGGATGCTGGTCTCACCACGCGTCCTGCTGATCACTTAGATTCCACCTACACCTGCCTAAATAACCCAGAAAACTGCCAGAGGATTAGCAGAACGGAGTCTCCAGAGCCAAGCGCAGACGAGAGGCCCACGGAAGAGGGTAGGAAGGACGGTGAGGCGGTGCCCACTCCACAGACTGGCGGGAAGGAGCCAGGGCGGAGGGGCGGCTCGCCGGCCAAGCAGAGCCCCCGAGTCTGGCTGGCAAAAGCAGAGGGGCCTGACGGACTGTGTTCTGACAGCAAGCGTGACTTAGTGTCTGGGAGGTCATAAGTTAACAGCTCTGCTTGGAAAGGGGGAAGGCTGGAGGACAAAGGGAGGGAGAGCTGCTGAGCCCCCGGACGACAGAGCTCAGTTTGGTGGGGAACAAGGCGCTCACCAGCGCCATCTCCACCGCCCATCCCCCAGCCAAAATCCCAAAGGGAACCAGTTCCTGACAGGGAACTTGCTCGCTCTGCGCAAACACCCAACTCTGTGCTTCTGCGGAGCCAAACCTCCGGCAGCGGATCTGACTCCCTCCCGATGCCACAGGGCCCCTCCTGAAGTGGATCACCTAAGGAGAAGCGAGCTAAGCCTGACCCTCCACCCCTGTGCACCTTGCCCACCCACCCCAGCTAAAACGCCAGATCCCCAGCATCACAAGCCTGGCAGTGTGCAAGTAGCCCACATGGGCCATGCCATCCCACAGTGAATCCCACCCCTAGGAGAGGGGAAGAGAAGGCACACACCAGTCTGACTGGCCCCAGCGGTGGGCTGGGGGCAGACATCAGGTCTGACTGTGGCCCCGCCCACCAACTCCAGTTATACACCACAGCACAGGGGAAGTGCCCTGCAGGTCCTCACCACTCCAAGGACTATCCAAAATGACCAAGCGGAAGAATTCCCCTCAGAAGAATCTCCAGGAAATAACAACAGCTAATTAACTGATCAAAAAGGATTTAAATAATATAACAGAAAGTGAATTTAGAATAATAGTCATAAAATTAATCACTGGGCTTGAAAACAGTATAGAGGACAGCAGAAAATCTCTTGCTACAGATCAAGGGACTAAGGAACAGTCACGAGGAGCTGAAAAGCGCTTTAAACGAAATGCAAAACAAAATGGAAATGACGACAGCTCGGATTGAAGAGGCAGAGGAGAGAACAGGTGAACTAGAAGATAAAGTTATGGAAAAAGAAGAAGCTGAGAGAAAGAGAGATAAAAAATCCAGGAGTATGAGGGGAAAATTAGAGAACTAAGTGATACA
>NW_024420424.1:7214938-7239639 GCF_014898765.1 Herpailurus yagouaroundi | reverse complement strand
GATGTCTCTGGTACTTTGTCTCACAGGATCCCCCTTAGGATCTCTTCTAGGGCTGGTTTAGTGGTGATGAATTCCTTCAGTTTTTGTTTGTTTGGGAAGACCTTTATCTCTCCTTCTATTCTAAATGACAGATTTGCTGGATAGAGGTTTCTCAGCTGCATATTTTTTCTGTTCATCACATTGACGATTTCCTGCCATTCCTTTCTGGCCTGCCAAGTTTCAGTAGATAGGTCTGCCACTAGTCATAAGGGTCTCCCTTTGTAAGTTAGAGCCTGTTTATCCTTAGCTGTTTTCATAATTTTTTCTATATCCTTGTGTTTTGCCAGTTTCACTATGATATGTCATATAGAAGATCGATTCAACTTATGTCTGAAGGGAGTTCTCTGTGCCTCTTGGATTTCAATGCCTGTTTCTTTCCCCAGATCAGGGAAGTTCTCAGCTGTGATTTGTTCAAGTACATCTTCAGCCCCTTTCTCTCTCTCTTCCTCTTCTGGAATCCTATTATACGGATATTGTTCCATTTGGTTGCATCACTTAGTTCTCTAAGTCTCCCCTCATACTCCTGGATTTTGTTATCTTTTTCTCAGCTTCCTCTTTTTCCATAATTTTATCTTATAATTCACCTATTCTTTCCTCTGCCTCTTCAGTCTGTGCTATGGCCACCTCCATTTTATTTTGCACCTCATTTATGGCATTTTTTTAGCTCCTCATGAATATTTCTTAGTCCTTTGATCTCTGTAGCAATAGATTCTTTGCTGTCCTCTATGCTTTTTTCAAGCCCAGTGATTAATTTCATGACTATTGTTCTAAATTCTTGTTCCGCTATATTGCTTAAATAGTTTTTGATCAATTCATTAGCTGTTGCTACTTCCTGGAGTTTCTTTTGAGGAGAGTTCTTTCATTTCATCATTTTGGGTAGTCCTTCTGGTGTCTCCAAACTGCAGGGCACTTCCCCTGTGCTGTCGGGAGAAACGTATTGGTGGGCAGGTCCACAGTCAGACCCAATGTCTGCCCCCAGCCCACCACTGAGGCCATAGGCAGACTGGTGTGTAACTTGTCTTCCTCTCTCCAGGGGCAGGACTCACTGTGGAGTGGTGTGGCCCCTGTCTGGGCTACATGCACACTGCCAGGCTTGTAGTGCTGCTCTGATGGGATCTGGCCAACAGCGTATTAGAAGGAGTGGATCCGCAAGGTGCCCCAGGGGTGGGGGGTGTCGTGAGGGGCAGGCTTAGCTCACTTTGCCCTCGGTGGTCCCCTGAAGAAGGGGCCTTGCAGTACTGGGAGGGAGGCAGTCCCATCGGAGGGATGGATCCACAGAAGCACAGTCTTGGGGTATTTGTGTGGTGCAAGCAAGTTCCGTGAGGAGAACTGGTTCCCTTTGGAATTTCAGCTGGGGGGGTAAGAGAGAGAAATGGCGCTTGCCAGCACCTTTGTTCCCCCACTGAGCTGAGCTATGTCTTCCGGGGCTCAACAGCTCTCCCTCCCGGCGTCCTCTCACCATCCCCACTCTCCAAGAGCAGAGCTGTTGAGTTTTAACTTTTCAGATGTTAAGTCCCGCTGGCTGTCAGAACTTACAGCGTCTGGTCCCTCTGCTTTTGCAAGCCAGACTAGGGGGCTCTGCCTTGTCAGGTAGTCTTCCCCTCCACTGCCCTGGCTCCCTCTGCCAGTCCGTGTAGCATGCACTGCCTCTCTGCCTTTCCTACCCTCTTCAATGGGCCTCTTGTCTACGGTTGCCTCTGGAGAGTCCATTCTGCTAGTCTTCTGGCAGTTTTCTGGGTTATTTAGGCAGATGTGGGTGGGATCTAAGTAATCAGCAGGATAAGGTGAGCCCAGCATCCTCCTACACCACCATATTCCCAGGTTCCCTCAGAGGGCATCTTAAATCACTTTCTGGATGAATTTTTGGCAAGCACAGGGTTTTTTTTTAATGTTTATTTATTTTAAGAGAGAGAGAGCATGAGTGGGAGAAGGAAGAAAGAGAGGGAGAGAATCCCAAGCAGGCTCCAGGCTGTCAGTGCAGTGCCAGATGCAGGGCTTGATTCCACAAATGGTAAGATTATGACCTGAGCCAAAACCAAGAGTCAGATTCTCAACTGACTGAGCCACCCAGACACCCTTGGCAGGCAGTTTAGAGAGGAGATTGTGCCATCAGGTGGAAAAGTTGGACCTACATATTTGATGACCTTTTTGTCCTGAGATTACCCAGTTATGTTAAAGGGAAGGAATAGAAGAGAAAGAGTGGGAGAGGCTTCATTACACGGATTGCCAATTTTTAGAAAGGTAATCAAAGTGCCCAAGGAAATAGTGAAGAGATGAAAGGAACAAGAACGGATAACAAGCGCATGCTAGCTCTAATGGCCTCTGAGATGTATAAGAAAATTGATAGCATGGGAGCTGTCTGTCTCCCTCATATTCTCAGAGACCTTCCCTGTGATTCTTTCCCTTCCCTGAACTCTCCAAATCCTTGAATCTCAATGACCTTACCTCCCTCTAAGTCTGTGGGAACTTATCATAACTGCCAAAGTGGCCAGATCTCTAGCTCTCCAGTTCTCTTGTCTGGATAGCCCCAAACATCACTGGGTAGCAGTAGCAAGCAAAAATAACATTGCTGAGATGAGACAAAAGGCACACAAGTCCTAGTTTTCTCTCCTCACTGCCTTCATCCCCAGAATCTTTTACAGATATAGGGAGTCTGTGGGAGGAGTGTCTAGTTTTTGAGACAAGTGTCATTAGTTCTAGGGGTCAGAAAAGACACTTCCTACACCTCCCAAGAGAAGAGCCAAAATAATGGAGTAGAATCTGTCCTTCTGACATTTTATAATGAGACCAAGAAGAACCTCTTGACTTAGATTCCTGGTTTAGTTTGTGGATTTGGTTACTGTTCCAGTGTCTCAATGGACTTCCTAGTGCCTGCCACAACCAGAGTAATATTATTAAAACAAACTCTGACCACATCACTCCATACTTGAGACACTTTAATGGCTTTACACTATTCACAGAATCAAGTTCAAGGTCCCTACCATGGCCTACAAGGATTCATCTTTTGCCTTTTGCCATTCACAGTGTTTCCACCACACTAAAACTGTTTCAGTTCCTTGAAAGTGCCATTGTCACTCACACCACTGGGCACTCAAACATACTATGTCCTCTGCATATAAAGCTCCCTCTCAAGTTATTTTTCCACTTTTTTATCCCTATTGCTATTACCCTGACTCTGCCCTCCATCTTTTCCCATCAAGACTACCAAAATTGGAAGAAGGCGCTAAGATGATGGAGTAGAAGGCAGACCCTAGACTTGCCTCCTCCTTTGAACACAGGTAGATAAATATCAAATCATTCTGAATACCCAAGAAATCAATCTGAGAACTGACAGAACAAACTCCACAACCAGATGGAGAAAAGAGACCACATTATGGAAGGTAGGAGGTGAAGCGACATGATCTGGGGGAGAAATGGATCATGGGTGCTGCAGAGGGGAAGGGGTCCCAATGAAAAAGAGAGAAGAGAGAGAGAGGAGTGCACAGGGGGATTATACAAGGAAAACATTTCCCCAAAGCCATTGACTGGGAAAATGAGAGGAGCTGATTTTTGTGAATTTTTACAACCAGCAGGGCTCAAAGACTGGAGTTTTAGAGTTCCATGGCATGGCCAGTGTGGAGCCCTGAGAGAACTGCATTGCTCCTGTAGAGAAGTCAGACAGGTAACCTGGATGCAGACCGCATGATCTGAGGATCTTCTCAGGCTCACTGGAAGAGACAATTCCCACTTCTTGGAGTGCATCAGAGAGATGGCATTGCCCCTCTGAGGATGAAAGAGCTGGCTGGTACCATTTCCTTATACATAGGAACAGAGACACCTGCTAAGGGAGGGCAACCTGGACACTGGCTCTTTGCTGTGCTTTACTCAAAATCCAGTGCTCTTGCACTTTGGTGCAACTGCCCTTCTGGGTCAAATCTACACGGGTGTCAGTGCAGCAAGACTCTCCCCTAGAGGACTAGTGCAGATCCCTAACATGCCAATCCCCTAAAGTCCAAAGTTTTAAAACTCAACCATCCTGCCTGGGATAGAGCTCAAGGTGAACTGTGCTACCAGGCAGGCGACCCAGACACAGACAGTGGGAAGGCAGTGATCTGAAGGATGCATGGGACACACGAGAGGAGATTGTTCACTTTTCTAGGATAGCCTCCCAGACAGTGGCAGTAGTGAACTCCCCTCTCTGGGGACAAGGGAGCTGGCTAACACCATTAACCTCCCCTACTCTTCAGCATAAACCAACTTCAGTAACAGCACAGCACCGATATGGACAGGTGGCCTAAACTGCTTACACAAAGACATGCCCCCCTGCACTCTGCAGGTGCTGCTTTTCTTGGGAAAGTGTGCCTGAGAAAGGGAGCAGCAAGCACTTCCCCCAGATGAGCACAGAACCCCATATGCACCATGTCTCCTGACCACAGAGTTCTGCAAAGCTTCAACCCTAGTGGAAATAGTGTCAAGTCTCCTTTAACAAGTAGACCACAACATATCTAGTTAAAATTCCCCACACTCTGGTAAAGGTCCAAACACTCCTTACTGCAGGCAAGGAGAAACTCTGCAGAGGAATGACCTGAGGGAAAGAGCAGCCAAAACACAACAGCAGAGAGTATACACATCACACCAGAGACACTCCCTGAACCGCCAGGCCTAGTAAAGTATATGACCTCTTCTTTATAAAGCCATTACTCTCAGGAGCAGGAAACATAACAGGTTTCCTAACACACAGAAGACAGAGACCTACACATAATTCCAAGAAGGAGAAATTCATCCCAAAAGAAAGAATAAGAAAAGGTCATAGCCAGGGATCTAATTGAAACAGATATAAATAACATTCAGGATGCAGAATTTAAAGCAATAATCATAAGGAGGTTGAAGAAGTTAAGATGGTGGAGAACTAGGGGAACCCTGGGCTTTCCTCATCCTTCAAACACAGCTGATTGAGCTGATTACTTGGAACACCCAGTTAATTGATCTATGGAGTTGCAGAAGGATATCCACAGTTGGGGGGGAGACAACTTGACAGATGCGAGCTCTTGGAGCTCATACTCTGAGGTTTTGGAAGTGTAAAACTTTCTCCAGAGTGGAGTTATGGCACAAGCTCCTGGGGAAGAGGGAGCTAGCCCCAGAGTGCACAGTGTGGTGTAAAGATCTCTGGGTGCACCAGGAGAGAACATTCGCCTTCCTGGATTACTTTTGGAGGAGGGTTTATTGCCTCCCCAAGGGAAAAAGAGCCTGCATGTACCAGCCAAAGATCTTTCATCATTAGAGTGGAGAGGCTCTACTCAGGAGCAGGGGAGCAGATCCATGCCATGCTGGATCCTTTAAGACTTTGGGTTTTGAATCCCAACCACACGACAAAGAAAAAACACAAGAGAGCTGTGGTGCAGGGAGCTGACTGTCCTTGCTATTCTGTGAGGGCTGCCTGAACAGCAAGTATTGAGATTCCCGGTCCAGGGATGAAAGATTGGGATGGCGCCACTTTCATCCCCATGGCCAACACGGTGAGAAGAACACAGTCGCTCCCAGTGGAGGTGGGAACTGCTTACACAAAACCCTGTCCCTCGGTGCCTGGTAAGGGCCTATTTATTGGGACAAGATTGACTCTGAGCCAAGATGGCCTCTCCTCCAAACCAGCACATCAGCATCACCCATGCACTGATAGACAACTCTTTTTTCTTGTTTTCCTCCTTCTTTTTTTCTTTTGGAATCAGGCTCATAGTTTCCTGTTTGTGTGTGTGTTTTTTCATTTGCTCTTTTTTTGGATCAGGATTTTTTTATTCTTTTCTTTTCCCTTCTTTTTCTTCTGTTTTTTTTTCTTTCTTTTTCTCTTTTCTTTTTATTTAGAATCAGCCTTATAGTTTTTTGATTCTCTGTTTTTGTGTTTCCTTTCCTTTTCTCTGTTTTTGGGGATGAGGCTCCCCCCCCTTTTTTTGTCCAGAGTTACTTCAACAAACAAACCAAAGCCCACCTAATCAAAGGTCCAAACATTCCACTACTGCAAGCAAGGAGGAGCTCTGCAGATGACTGACCAGTGGGAAAGAGCAGCAAAACGCAACAGCAGAATGCACACAGCATACACCAGAAACACTTCTTGAAGTGCCAGGCCCTGGACAATGTATGACCCTTTTTTAATACAGTAGTATTCTCAGGTGCAGGAAACATAACAAGCTTTTAAAACGTGCAAAATACAGAAACTTAGCCAAAATGACAAAATGGGGGGAATTCTCCCCAAAAGAAAGGTCAAGAAGAAATTACAGCCAGGGACTTGTCAGAACTGATATATGCAATATATCTGAACAATAATTTAAAACAACAGTCATAAGACTACTAGCTGGCCTTTTTTTTTTTTAATTTTTTTCAACGTTTATTTATTTTTGGGACAGAGAGAGACAGAGCATGAATGGGGGAGGGTCAGAGAGAGAGGGAGACACAGAATCGGAAACAGGCTCCAGGCTCTGAGCCATCAGCCCAGAGCCCGACGCGGGGCTCGAACTCACGGACCGCGAGATCGTGACCTGGCTGAAGTCGGGCGCTCAACCGACTGCGCCACCCAGGCGCCCCTAGCTGGCCTTTTAAAAAGCATATAAGACACCAGAGAAACCTTTGCTCCAGAGATCAAAGACTTAAACTAGTCAGGATGAATTTTAAAATGCTATAAATGAGATGCAAAACAAACTATATACAGTGACAACAGGGATTGAACAAACAGAGAAGAGAATAGGTGAAATAGAAATAAAATTATAGGAAATAATGAAGCTAAAAAGAGGAGTAAAAGGAAATTACTAGATCACAAGGAAAGATTTAGAGAACTAAGTGATTCCGTGAAACAAAACAATATACATATCATAAGAGTCCCAGAAGAAGAGCAGGAAAGAAAGGCAGAAGGTTTATTTGAACAAATTATAGCTGAGAACTCCCTAATATAGGGAAGGAAACAGATATCCAACTCAAAGAGGCACATAGAACTCCCTTCAAAATCAACAAAAACAGGTCAACACCATGACATATCATAGTGTAACTTGCAAAAATACAAAGATAAAGAGAGATTTCTGAAAGCAGTTAGCGACCAATAGCCCTTAATATACACGGGTAGACACATAAATTTGGTAGCAGATCTGTCCATTGAAATTTGGTACGCCAGACAGGAATGTTAGAAAATATTCAATTGCTGGATAGGAAATATATGCAGCCAAGAAATCTTTTTCCAGCAAGGCTGTCATTCAGAATAGAAGGAGAGATAAAGAGTTTCCTAGACAAACAAAAACTAAAGAAGTCAGTGACAACTAAACCAGCTCTGCAAGAAATTTTAAGGGGGACTCTCTATGTGGAGAAAAAAAAAAGACCACAGCAACAAAGACTACAAAGGACCAGAGAACATCACCAGAAATACCAACTTTACAGGTAATACAATGGCACTAAATTCATATCTTTCAATAATCACTCTGAATATAAATGGAATAAATGCTCCAATCACAAGTCATAGGTTATCATAACAGATGAAAAAAAAAACAAGATCCATCTATATGCTGCCTACAAGAGACTCATTTTAGAACTAAATACACATTCATATTTAAAGTGAGGGGATGAAGAACAATCTATCATTCAAATAGCTGTCAAAGGAAGCCAGAGAAGCCATACTTATGTCAGACAAACTATATTTTAAATCAAAGAATGTAACATGAGATGAAGAAGGGCATTATATCATACTTAAGTGGTCTATCCATGAAGATCTAATAATTGTAAACATTTATGCCTCCAGCTTGAAAGCACCCAGATATATAAATTAATTAATAACAAACATAAAGAAACCCATTGATAACAAAACAATAATAGTAGGGGATTTTCTCACCCCACTTACAGCAATGGACAGATCATCTAAGCGGAAAATCAACAAGAAACAATGGCTCTGAATGACACACTGGACCAGGTGGAGTAACAGACATATTCAGAACGTTTCATCCTAAAGCAGCAAAACGCACATTCTTCTCAAGTGCACATGGAACATTCTCCAGAATATATCACACACTGAGTCACAAATCAGGCCTCAACAAGTACAAAAAGATTGAGATAATACCATACATATTTTTGAAAAACAACACCATGCGACTGGAAATCAACCACAAGAAAAAACTTGGAAAGTCCTCATATAACATGGAAGTTAAAGAACATCCTACTAAAGAATGTATGGGTTAACCAGGAAATTAAAGAAGAAATTTAAAAATACATGGAAGCAAATGAAGATGAAAACATGACAGCCAAAACCCTTTGGCACGCAGCAAAGGTGATCCTAAGAGGAAAGTACATTGCAATTCAGGCTTATCTCAAGAAGTGAGAAAGCTCCCAAGTATACAATCTAACCTTACACCTAAAGGAACTAGAAAATGAACAGCGAATAAAGCTAAAAACCATCAAAAAAGGTAAATAATAAAGACTAGAGCAGATACAAATTATATAGAAACAAAAAAAGTAGAACAGATCAATGAAACTAAAAACTGATTTTTTGAAAGAATGAACAAAATTGATAAACCCCTAACCAGACTTATCAAAAAGAAAAGAGAAATGACCCAAATAGATAAAATCATATACAAAAGAGGAGAGATTACAGCCAACACCACAGAAATACAAAAAATTATAAGATAATACTATGAAAAATAATATTCTAACAAACTGGGTAATCTGGAAAAGAATGGACAAATTCCTAGAAACTCACAAATTACTGAAACTGAAACAGGAAGAATAAGAAAATTTGAACAGGACCATAACCAGCAAAGAAACTGAATGAGTAATCAAAAATCTCCCAACAAACAATACTCCTGGGCCAGATGGCTTCCCAGGGGAATTCTACCAGACCTTTCAAGAAGAGGTAATACCTATTCTTCTCAAACTGTTCCAAAAAATAAAAATGGAAGGAAAGATTCCAAACTCATTCTATGAGCCAGCATTGCCTTGATTCCAAAACCAGACAGAGACCCACTAAAAAAGGAGAACTATAGACCAATTTCCCTGATGAACATGCACACAAAAATTCTCAACAAGATACTACCAAATCAAATTCAACAGTACATTAAAAGAATTATTCACCATGATCAAATGGGATTTCTTCCTGAGCTACAGGTCTGGTTCAGTATTCACAAATCCATCAATGTGATACACCACATTATTAAAAGAAAGGATACAAACTATATAATACTGTCAGTAGATGCAGAAAAAGCATTTGCTTTCTTAATAAAAAAAAAATAAGCATCCTTTCTTAACAAAAATCCTCAGGGAAGTCGGGATAAAAGGAACATACCTTAACATCATAAAAGCCATGTATGAAAGGCCCACTGCTAATATCATCCTCAATGGGGAGAAAACTGAGAGCTTTCCCTCTAAGGTCAGGAGAACAACAGGGATGTCCACTCACCACTGTTGCTCAACATAGTGTTGGAAGTCCTAGCCCCAGCAATCAGACAACAAAAAGAAATAAAAGACATGCAAACTGGCAAAGAAGTCAAACTTTCACTCTTCACAGATGACATGATACTCTACATGGAAAACCCAAAAGATTCCACCAAAACACTGCTAGAACTGATCCATGAATTCAGCAAAGTCACAGGGTACAAAAGGATATAACAGAGAGATTAAGAAGAAAAGTGGAAATGCAGAATAGCCACTAAGAAATTCAAGAATTAACTACCTAGAGACATACAGAAGGGTTGCTGTGCAGCTATTTGAGGGCATAGGTGAGAATGTGAGAATGGGAAACCATAAATTTGTATTAGCTCCAAATTGAATTGTGTGTGTGTGTGTGTGTACACATCCATGTGTGTTTTCCAACAGCCTGAGTGTTGAGCAGAGAAATGGTGATAACTTGAACTTACTCTGGGTTGCAGCTCTACAGAGCAAGTATAGCAAAAAGGGTAGGTAGCATGGTGAAAATGAATGAGGTAAGGCTCCCAGGTTTAAGATGGAGCCCTGGGGAACATCAAAATGGGAAGGGTAAACAGAAGATCATGCAAATGTAAATGAGAAGGAATAGCCAGAATTCACTAGTGTCACAAAAGAAAAAGTCCTGAAAACTCTAGCATTTGGAGAGCCTTCTGGGATTATGTAGTCCAAACCTTTAATTGTGGTAAATAAAGAAAGTGAGGCTCCAGGAGAGGAAGGGACTTGCCGAAGGTTTACAATGAATTAGTGGCAGAGCTAAAACTAAAATTCAGGTCTTTTAACTCCGTCCCATGCTCTTGTTTACTCTATGGCACTTTATTATCTTTTCTCCTCTTATTTTATTTTTTTAATTTTTTTTTCAACGTTTATTTATTTTTGGGACAGAGAGAGACAGAGCATGAACGGGGGAGGGGCAGAGAGAGAGGGAGACACAGAATCGGAAACAGGCTCCAGGCTCCGAGCCATCAGCCCAGAGCCCGACTCGGGGCTCGAACTCACGGACTGCGAGATCGTGACCTGGCTGAAGTCGGACGCTTAACCGACTGCGCCACCCAGGCGCCCCTCTCCTCTTATTTTAAAAGTAATGTATGTTTTCTGTAGACAATTTGGAATACCCAAAAAGAAATAGAAAGTAAAATTTAAATCTATTATAATATTACAACTGACTGTAAACATATTGGCACCTATGGTGGTTTTAAAACAAGTTCAAAAATTCTTTGACATTTGTCCTATCAAGAAGCAAAATCTAGTTCCTCTCCTCTAAAATATAGGTTGGATTTAGTGACTTGCTTCTAACAAATAGAATGCAGTGGATGTGATGTTGCATGACTCTTAAGCTAGGTAATAAAATCAATATAGCCTCCACCTGACAGTCACTCTCTCTCTCTCTCTTGCTCTCTCTCTCTTGAGATATTTGTTCTTGGAACCTAGCCATCATGCTATGAGGAAACCCAGGACACATGGAGAAGTCATATGTAACTCTTCCAGCTGAAAGTCCCAGCTGAGTTTCTAGCTAGCAACCAGCATCAACTGCCAGACATGTGAAGGAGGAAGCCTTTGAGATTTCCCCAGCTCCAGCCATTGTCTGACTGCAACTGTATGAGAGACTATAAGCAAGAATTATGTAACTGAGCCCAGTCAATGTTCAGAGTCTTGGGAGATAATAATAAATGATTGTCACTTTACATTACTAAATTTGTTATACAGTATTAAATAACAAACATGGCAAATTTCCTTCTAATCTTTTAAGTGCATATACATTTAAATTATAATATTGGAAGGGCACCTGATTCCACTGGCTCAGTCAGTGGAGCATGTGGCTCTTGATCTCAGGGTTGTGAGTTCGAGATCCACATTAAGTGTAGAGATAACTTCTTTAGAAAGTTTTTAAAAATAATAAATTGGATAAACATTGGAATTATAAAGTATATACTATTTCATATCCTACTTTCTTCACTTTGCATTATTCGTGATCATTTTAATGCAACATTAAATTTCGTTTTGAAAGATCATTATTATAGGTACATAATATTCTGCCATATAGACATATCATACATATTTAAATAGTCTTTATTGTTAGACACTTACATTATTTTCCCTTTTTCACTATCATAGATAATGCTGCAGTGAACATTCTTGCATCTACACCTTTTTTAAAAGCATGTTTATTTTGCCATTCAAATGACAAAAGCACCACGGATTAACTGAAGCAATTCAAATACAATACAAAAATTCCTAAATTTAATATGATATATTCTTTCACTCTCCAAAGCCATCCCCTTAATGTAACCACTGTGAAAATCTAGTGTGAATCCTTAGACACTTTTTCCTTCACATATACAAATACATATACATATAGCATGAGTTTATTTTCTTTCACAAAAATGGGGTCACTATAGCTTTCTTTTTTACCCAACAATGTGTCATAGAGAGCTTTCCAAGTCAATATGCCTTATTCCTTTCAATTACTAGATAATAATCCATAGTATAGATACAACATAATGTAATATAACTACCTCCGTATCAGTAGACATTCAGGTTGTTACTATTACAAAAAAAAAATATTTCAGTAAACTCCCTTGTAATCTTACCTATACATACTGGCACTTTTATTTCTGACAGTTAAATTATCATAAGTGAGATTTCCAGGTCAAAAGGCATGTGAATTTTTAATTTTAACAAATACAATTAGAGGACTTCCCATTAAATATGACAGATTAAATACATGTTTATCTATTATCTCTTCTAAAACTGCACTAAAATAAAAGTAAATGAGAAATATGACAGATTAAATACATGTTTATCTATTATCTCTTCTAAAACTGCACTAAAATAAAAGTAAATGAGTTTTTAAGGGGTATAAATCCACAAAGACAAAGAGAACAGTAATGAAGGCAGCAACAGACAAGATATGTAGATACATTTTTAGAAGATGGAAAGTAGATGCAGGTTAGCAGAGCTGAAAAGCAAGAGCCTGTGGCAAGAGGTGTGAATGTGAAATGAGAAGCAAGAAAATGCATGCCACAGAATTCCTGGAAAGCTCAGAAATTAGAGACAGCAGTGACCAAAGAAAGCAGGGACCCATCAAGAGGCTGAAAACAGAGCGTCTGGTTGCATATATGTAAGAAATGTTGTTAGAACACCCTCAGATTCCTTCCCTCATCCTGATTAGCCAGAAAAATACACTTCCTTACTCTGACCGGAGACTGGAAGTTTGTTTTTAAAAAACTGATCCACAGAAGCCCCAGATCCAGATGTCCCAGGTAGAGTGGAAGGTACAGAAAGGGCATCATCTTGAAAATAGGAGCACTAAATGAAATTCTACAGTAAGATCATTTTCCCTACTCCCAAATACCTTAGTTCCAAGACTAGCAGCCATTTATGTATTTTCCAGATAGAAAATTGGAGAATTCATGCCTGAAAAAAACTGAAACTACTTCCAAAGAAAAGACCTATGGAATATGTCACTTGGGGGATCCCCAGTAAATTAGCCAGGCTTTCAGTCATCTTATAGTGAAGATCACCAAGTGACAAGCCCTGGCTCTATAGGAAAGCCTTCTATATTAAAGATAAAGAAGGAAACAAGCAAATGAAACAGGGAAATAAAGAAAAGAGCAGAAGGAAACTTTTATTATACTCACAGTTCTAAAATATTGTAACCATGAAATAAAAACGGGATGCTATAAAAAAATAAAGATTTAGAAAAACCAAAGAGAAGTTATAAAAATATCCTATATTTTTGGCACAAAAACAGACACATAGACCAATGGAATAGAATAGAAACCCCAGAACTAGACCCACAAACGTATGGCCAACTCATCTTTGACAAAGCAGGAAAGAACATCCAATGGAAAAAAGACAGTCTCTTTAACAAATGGTGCTGGGAGAACTGGACAGCAACATGCAGAAGGTTGAAACTAGACCACTTTCTCACACCATTCACAAAAATAAACTCAAAATGGATCAAGGACCTGAATGTGAGACAGGAAACCATCAAAACCTTAGAGGAGAAAGCAGGAAAAGACCTCTCTGACCTCAGCCGTAGCAATCTCTTACTCGACACATCCCCAAAGGCAAGGGAATTAAAAGCAAAAGTGAATTACTGGGACCTTATGAAGATAAAAAGCTGCTGCACAGCAAAGGAAACAACCAACAAAACTAAAAGGCAACCAACGGAATGGGAAAAGATGTTTGCAAATGACATATCGGACAAAGGGCTAGTATCCAAAATCTATAAAGAGCTCACCAAACTCCACACCCGAAAAGCAAATAACCCAGTGAAGAAATGGGCAGAAAACATGAATAGACACTTCTCTAAAGAAGACATCCGGATGGCCAACAGGCACATGAAAAGATGTTCAGCGTCGCTCCTTATCAGGGAAATACAAATCAAAACCACACTCAGGTATCACCTCACGCCAGTCAGTGGCCAAAATGAACAAATCAGGAGACTATAGATGTTGGAGAGGATGTGGAGAAACGGGAACCCTCTTGCACTGTTGGTGGGAATGCACATTGGTGCAGCCGCTCTGGAAAGCAGTGTGGAGGTTCCTCAGAAAATTAAAAATAGACCTACCCTATGACCCAGCAATAGCACTGCTAGGAATTTATCCAAGGGACACAGGAGTACTGATGCATAGGGGCACTTGTACCCCAATGTTCATAGCAGCACTCTCAACAATAGCCAAATTATGGAAAGAGCCTAAATGTCCATCAACTGATGAATGGATAAAGAAATTGTGGTTTATATACACTATGGAATACTACGTGGCAATGAGAAAAAATGAAATATGGCCTTTTGTAGCAACGTGGATGGAACTGGAGAGTGTGATGCTAAGTGAAATAAGCCATACAGAGAAAGACAGATACCATATGGTTTCACTCTTATGTGGATCCTGAGAAACTTAACAGGAACCCATGGGGGAGGGGAAGGAAAAGAAAAAAAAGAGGTTAGAGTGGGAGAGAGCCAAAGCATAAGAGACTGTTGAGAACTGAGAGCAAACTGAGGGTTGATGGGGGGTGGGAGGGAGGAGAGGGTGGGTGATGGGTATTGAGGAGGGCACCTTTTGGGATGAGCACTGGGTGTTGTATGGAAACCAATTTGACAATAAATTTCATATATAAATAAAAAAAAGAATGCTGGTGTTACTTTGATAGGGATTGCATTGAATATGTAGATTGCTTTGCATAGTATCGACATTTTAACAATATTTGTTCTTCCTATCCAGAAGCATGGAATATATTTCCATTTTTTGGTGTGTCTTCTTTAATTTCTTTCATAAGCTTTCTATAGTTTTCAGTGTATAGATTTTTCACCTCTTTGGCTAGACTTATTCCTAGGTATATTATGGTTTTTGGTGCAATTGTAAATGGGATCGATTCCTTGATTTCTCTTTCTGTTGCTTCATTGTTGGTGTATGGGAATGCAACCGATTTCTGTGCATTGATTTTTTATTCTGCAACTTTGCTGAATTCATGTATCAGTTCTAGCAGTTTTCTGGTGGAATCTTTTGGGTTTTCCATATAGAGTATCATGTCATCTGCGGAGAGTGAAAGTTTGACTTCCTCCTGGCCGATTTGGATGCCTTTTATTTCTTTGTGTTGTCTGATTGGTGAGGCTAAGGCTTCCAATACTATGTTGAATAACAGTACTATGTTGAATAACAGTGGTGAGAGTGAACATCCCTGTCTTGTTTCTGACCTTAGGGGGAAAGCTCTCAGTTTTTCTCCATTGAGGATGATATTAGCGTTGGGTCTTTCCTCTATGGCTTTTATGATCTTGGGGTATGATCCCTACTTTCTTGAGGGTTTTTATCAAGAAAGGGTGCTGTATTTTGTCAAATGCTTTCTCTGCATCTATTGAGAGGCTCATATGGTTCTTGTCCTTTATTTTATTGATATGATGAATCACATTGATTGTTTTGCGGATATTGAACCAGTCTTGCATCCCAGGTATAAATCCCACTTGGTCGTGGTGAATAAATTTTTTAATGGATCCAGTTGGCTAATATCTTGTTGAGGATTTTTGCATCCATGTTCATCCAGGGAAATTGGTCTATAGTTCTCCTTTTCAGTGGTGTCTCTGGTTTTGGAATCAAGGTAATGCTGGTTTCATAGAAAGAGTTTGGAAGTTTTCCTTCCATTTCTATTTTTTGGAACAGCTTCAAGAGAATAGGTGTTAACTCTTCCTTAAATGTTTGGTAGAATTCGCCTGGAAAGCCATCTGGCCCTGAACTCTTACTTTTTGGCAGATTTTTGATTACTAATTCAATTTCCTTACTGGTTATGGGTCTGCTCTAATGTTCTATTTCTTCCTGTTTCAGTTTTGGTAGTGCATATGTTTCTAGGGATTTGTCCATTTCTTCCAGACTGCTCATTTTATTGGCATATAATTAATTGCTTGTAATATTCTCTTATTATTGTTTTTATTTCTGCTGTGTTGGCTGTGATCTCTCCTCTTTCATTCTTGATTTTATTCATTTTGGTCCTTTCCTTTTTCTTTTTGATTAAACTGGCTATTGGTTTATCAATTTTGTTAATTTTTTCAAAGAACCAGTTTCTGGTTTCATTGATCTGTTCTCCTGTTTTTTGTTTTTTTGATAACATTAATTTCTGCTCTAATCTTTATTATTTCCTGTCTTCTGGTAGTTTTGGGTTTTATTTGCTGTTCATTTTCCAGGTCTTTAAGGTGTAAGGTTAGGTTGTGCATCTGTGAACTTTCTGGGATGGTTACCTTCTTTACCAATGTTTTGGGGGGAGTCATTAGTTCTGGACTCCTACGGAACCCTTTGATGACAACTCTCTTCTTTACACATGAATCATTCAAAGTGGCCATATGACAGAAACAGGTAAGTCACCTTGACTAATTAGTGCCAGAAGATGCTCAGCTTACAAGCAAGGTAGGTAGTTGGCATTTGGTTTCCAGAGCTAATTTAACACCAGCAGATGGTGCTAAAATATAGTTTCTCCCTCCTGAAATAAATATCTAAATTTCCCTTAAAATCACAAACTAAATAAATGTAGGCATATTAACTAATTGTTCTGGAAAGTTCAGATGAGGGTTATGCTCATCACCATTTAATTTCCTTGAACAGAGCTCCACCTGAAACCTAGGGAGCCCTTACACCCATACTCATATCCAGGCCTCTTTCAACTAAATCAGTTTTCTTTCAGTTGGAATCTCACCCACAGGGTGGCAACTAAAGCAGAGATTTTTATCTCATGACCCAATTGGGAAGCAAAACTTAACCAGAGACCTATCTACATAGCTCAGCGAAAGATGAGTGTTTGCTACTTCTTGGGGTTTTTAGTATCATTTCTTCCCAGCAGAGTACTAGTCTCCCAAGGGAAAAAAAAAGTTCTTAATTTATGACCCTTTTCTAACATTTCTAACATTAGATCTTATAGGGTACTTAGCAAGCATGTAAGCCAGTAGTTTTCCAACTATTTAGCATTTCAACAATTTGTTTTTCAACTGGACCTTTCATGGAAGCCCAATTTATAAATCAGATAGAAGGTGAACTGTTCTGTTGAAATGTGTGTTGAGGGTCTGGATTTCTGCTCTCTTGGCCTCTCCTTGATTTTATCATCTATAAGGTAGCCCTCAAGGCATGCATTCCAGCTCTATCATTTACATACTGGGAAATTGAGTCCACTGAGGGAAAGTATTCAATGGTTAAAAGATGGATGAAAAGGCCAGTTCATCTGTTTGGCAGGGTTAGAGTCCATGTGCATGTACAGAGCATGTGGTAGAGCTCTAGTTCTCTGGAGCCTCTTGTGAATAGATGTAAATGTGCACACAGGTCTTGTCCTACTTATAACCACATTTGATGTTTTAATAGCGTTCATTCAGTTCATACCCCTGAGAGAAGTGTAACCTCCCTACCTTTACCAAAGATAACCTTGGGTTAATACCTCATGACTCTGATATATACCCTCCCTGGGTATAGGCAGTGAACTTTTGGTTTGGCCCAAATGAATTTGTGAAATCTTCCATGTAGCTTAAAGTGTCTTAATCTTACCTTTCTGTGACCTCCTTATCTCCTAGGTATTTAGGCTTTTGTGCTAGGGAGAAAAAGTTCTGCTGATCTTATTCAGGCCAAGATGCTTCCTTCAGATGTTCTGTCTTCAACCAAATTGAACCTCTTTATTCCTTTTATATAATGCAAGCTCTTTTTACTTTAATACAGATGCCACTCCCACTGGGCCCTACATTTTGGGTAAGGAGACCAAGGCAGATATCTAGAGATATATGCTTTCTTAGTGTAGTGGGTACCTAAAGTTTTGGAGTGGGAGGCTCCTGTGCCAAGGGTTAATGAGAAAATAGGCTTTAACCCAGCATGCATGGTCCAAGACATATGTGCCATGGCAGGCAACATACCCAGAAAGCCTTTGTCAGGTTCTCTTAAATACAATGCCAGATGACTTCAAGGCATCAAGTGAGTGGTATACATCACAATGTGAACAGTACTCCTGGAATTGTGTGACTCTGAAGTACTGAAGGTGATGTTAATCAGATTTACAGCTCCAATTTCTGGGAGAGTACATTCTAACATGGATGTATTTGTGTGAACAAATCATGATTAGGACCAAAAGGGTCCTTAGAGATTACATAGTTCAACCCTGTGATTTTACAGATGAATATAAAAGCCCAAATAATAGTAAGGGATTTCTCAGGGTCACATACATGGTGGCAGGATTTGGACCAGAAGCTAGACTTCCTAAGTCTCACTGACCTCACCAGTGTACATGATGCTTGTTCCTCTATATGTGTAAGGATCATGAATATGACTTCCTAGTGGTAAATGGAGTTCCATGAATGGCACTAAAATGTTTGTATTCATCAGCTGTATTTTGAAGGGTGAGGAGCAAGATGACGGGGTTACTAGAGAAGCTGAGCTATCTTGAGGGTCTGGGGAACACTACAGGGGTTGATCATATCAATCCAGGAAATCCTAAGCCCAGGTGAGTGCTGGAGCCTTTACTAAGAATAAGGTCAATGAAAAAAATAGACTCAAAAGCTTAATAGGAAGAATGTGAACATTAAAAAAATATCTACCATTGATCAGCGAACTTTAAGACCACCCTCCATGCTAAGGGATAAAAACTAAACACTGGCAGATTTTCTTATCTTATCAGTCAGACTTGAGCACTCGAGATAACTTAAAGTACTGAAATAGTACAATTAGACTCCTCAGGCCCAGATTTCAGTCCCATTCACTTTAGCAAATTTAATTTAGGTAACACCATGAAAAACAACATTCTTCCTGTGAGTGGATATAGATTACAAGATAAATGATCACATGATTAAGCCTTGGCTAGCAGAGAGAAAGCACTACATTTGGCCTTTATGTAAATGTGTTCCATAAATGGCTGGTAATTACACAAGTGATAGGGCTTTTTCTACTGTGTGTGTGTGTGTGTGTGTGTGTGTGTGCGCGCGCATGTGCATACTTGCATGTCTAGGTCATAGGTTTACAGATGTCAGCTCTCAAAGCAATCTTATTTATCCCAAGCCCATAGATGGTTAACAGTGAGAATGAGAAATGGGCAGTGACTTGTCCAAGGCCTGCAATGCATCAATGACAAAACCTAGGCTAGATCACAAGTCTTCTGACTGCCAGTCCTGTACACTCTCCTCCCTCTCTCACCACTGGGATGATATGATTGGGGCACTTTTCCCATAAGTCATTATAGTCAACCTTGGTCATACTTCTATAAAAAGATAACTCTTTTCTTTAAACAGTGGCTTTTTTCTATTGTCCTTGAGACAATATCCTTTAGTATAGCAACAGGATTATTTGGAGACTGGAGCTGGCCTGAATTAGGCTGCAAAAGCCCTACAGCTCTTGAGACATATCCCTGGTAAAGCAAAAAGGTGGGAAGGAGAGCAGTGTGCATATAGCCACAAAAGGCCATATGAAGACTGACCCCAAATTTGAAACCATATGATCTTTTGAAGTAGATAACAGTGGCATAAATGGAGTTTGGTATGACCGTTGTGATTGATTCAACAAACATTTATTAAGGGTCTATTTTACTTTATTTTAACGTTTATTTGAGAGAGAGAGAGAGAGAAGAAAAGAGAGAGGATTAGTGGAGGAGGGGCAG
This sequence comes from Herpailurus yagouaroundi, assembly GCF_014898765.1. Taxonomy (NCBI): domain Eukaryota; kingdom Metazoa; phylum Chordata; class Mammalia; order Carnivora; family Felidae; genus Herpailurus; species Herpailurus yagouaroundi. Next base: position 7,220,067 of record NW_024420424.1, on the reverse strand, counting down.
AGAAAGAGGGAGAGAGAATCCCAAGCAGGCTCTGCACTACCAGCAGAGTCCAATGCGGAGCTTGAACTCACGAACATAGTGGAAAAACGCAGTCTTTAGCATGTGAATGTCCAAATTCTACCTAGACCACTTGCTAGAGGTGTGATCTCAGACAAGTCTTCCCATATTTCTGAACCTTAGTTTTATCAGTTATTAAATAGGAATAGTAATAGTATCTACTTTCCAGGGTTGTTGGGAAGACTTTAGGTGGAATGATATATGTAAAGTGCCTATACAGCTTCTAGTACATAGTGAGTGTGGAATAAATGTTCTTTACCTGCTGTGTGGAATGGAGAAGTGAACATGTAGGAGCTAGCCTACCAAAAGAAATTTATTTCTTCTCTGGATTGGTTACTAGAGTTCTAGACAAAAGGAATTCATTAGTAATGGTGTATATTGACTTCTGTAAATTTTTTGTGACATCTTTGTGGACAGAATGAAGAAATATCGGCTGAATGATGGAATAGTATAAGATTCATAATTTGAACCCCAAAATGGTTGTTTCATGTTTTATGACATCCTAAAGGGGATATCCAGTGCTTCACCAGACTTGTTCATTTTCTAGTCAACATTTTAATCAATGGTATGGATGAAGATATAGACAGTGATATTATTACATTGCAGTTGACAAAAAAATTGGGAGAAAGAGCAAATATGTCAGATGTCAGAATCAAGATGTAAAAATTCTTGTATAGGGTAGAATAACAGGTGGAAACAAATACAATGATATTAAATATAAACAAAATAGGTTCTGCTTTTGCAACTTCAACTGTCTAGGACAGGGAGATCTGACTGGATTACAATTTTTATAGCTAAGACTTGGGAGTTGCAATTGACAGAAAACTCAGTTATGAACTAAAATTATGACATGGCTATTAAAAAAAAGCTAATGCAATCACAGGCTGCTTTTTTTGGTATTCAGATCAAAGGAAAGTTAGCTTCAGGTTACTCTAGACCTTGAGAGACTTTCTACCCTGTTTTTTTTGGGCACTGTACTCTACTGGTTCTCATACTGGTTCTTTGGTTATTCTTCAGTGTCATTTGAGAACACTTCCCCTGTTTCTATTCCCCACACCTCTAGCTTTATTGAGGTATGATTGATAAATAAAAATTGTATATGTTTAAGGTATACAATGTGATGTTTTGATATATGTATACATTGTGAAATGATTGTCAAAATCAAGATAAGTAACACAGTCTTCCATTAAAGAATCAGTCCCATTTAAAATTGTACCAAAACCCCATAAAATACCTAGAAAGAAACCTAACCAAAGAGGTGAATGACCTGTACTCTGAAAATTATAAAACACTCATGAAATAACTTAAAGAGGACATAAAGAAATAAAAAGACATTCCATGCTCATGGGTTGGAAGAAGAAATATTGTTAAAATGTTTATACTATCCAAAGCAATCTACACATGTAATGTAATCCCTATCAAAATATCAATAGCATTTTTCACAAAACTAAAACAAACAATCATACAATTTGTATGGAACCAGAAAAGACCCTGAAGAGCCAAAGCAACCTTGAAAAAGAAAAGCAAAGTTGGATGCATCACAATTCTGGACTTAAAGTTATATTACAAAGTTGTAGTAAAAAACAACAACAACAGTATGTACTGGCACAAAAATAGACACACAGATCAATAGATCAGAATAGAAAACCCAGAAATGAGCCCACAACTATATGGTCAATTAATCTTTGACAACGAAGGAATAAATATGCAGTGGGAAAAAATAATCTCTTCCAAAGATGGTGTTGGGAAAACTGGACAGCTACATGCAAAAGAATGAAACTGGACTACTTTCTTTCACCATACACAAAAATAAACTCAAAATAGATTAAAACCTATATGGAATCCCTGAAACCAGAAAAATCCTTGAGGAGAGAACAAGCAGTAATTTCTGTGACATTGGTCGTGGCAATATTTTCTCACATTTATTTCCTGAGGCAAAGGAAGTAAATGCAAAAATAAACTATTGGGATGACATCAAAATAAACAATTTCTGCACAGTGAAGGAAACAATCAATAAAACTAAATGGCAACCCACTGGACGGGAGAAGATATTTGCAAATGGCATATCTGATAAAAGGTTAGTATCCAAAATACATAAAAACTGACACTATGCAACACCCAAGAAATGAATAAATCCAATTAAAAAGTGGTCAGAAGACATGAACAGACATTTCTCCAAAGATGACATACGGATGATTAGCAGATACATGGAAAGATGTTCATCATCACTTACAATCAGGGGAATGCAAAACAAAACTACCATATCACCCCACACCTATCAGAATGGCTAAAATCAACAACACGAGAAAAAACAGATGTTGGTGAGGATATGGAGAAAACCTCTTGCACTGTTGGTGGGAATTCAAACTGTTTCAGTGGAAGAAGGTGGAGTTTACTCAAAAAATTAAAAATAGAACTACCCTATGATTAAGTGAACTACTGGGCATTTACCCAAGGAATACAAAAATATGAATTCAAAGGGATACTTGCACCCCTATGTTTTTGCAGGAGTATTTATAATAGTCAAACTATAAAAGCAGCCCAAGTGTCCATAAATAGATGAATAAAGAGATGCAGTATATATATATATACACACACAATGGAGTATTATTTAGCCATGAAAAAGAATGGAATCTTGTCATTTGCAACAACCTGGGTAGAGATAGAGAGTATAACGCTAAGTGAAATAAATCAGTCAGAGAAACACAAATACTGTGTGATTTCACTCATTTGGAATTTAAGAAAAAAACCAAATGAGCAAAGGGAGAAAAAAAAAGAAGACAAACCAAGAAACAGACTCTTAACTATAGAGAACAGTGATATTTACCAGAGGGAGGGTAGGGGGGATAGGTGAAATAGGTTATGGGGATTAAAGAGTACACTTATTATAATGAAAACAAAATAAAGTAAAAAACTGTCTTTCATTTAATTGAAGGTAGAATATTTTATTGAACTCATTTCCCATTTATGGCATTTAATTTTTTTAGATTCTTGCTTTTACCAACAATACTGAATGCATAGTTTTTTCACATATTTATTCTTATAAATACATTTTTAAAACTTGAGTATAGTTGACAGACAGTGTTAGTTTCAGGAGTACAAGAGTAATTTTACAACGCTATGTGTTATGCTGTGCTTACCACCAGTGTAGCTATCATCTGTCACCATTCAATTCTATTATAGTATCATTGACTATATTCCCTATGCTGTGTCTTTTATTATAATGATTTATTCATTCCATAACTGGAAGTCTGTATCTCCCACTTCCCTTCACTCATTATGTCCACCCCCCACCCCCTCTCTGTCAACCACCAGTTTATTCTCTGTAGTTACAGGTCTGATTCTGCTTTTAAAAACATTTTTATTACATGTGTCTTTAAACACATCTTTAGCATTACAGAAGAGCTATCATATCAATTTTTTTTCAATATATGAAGTTTATTGTCAAATTTGTTTCCATACAACACCCAGTGCTCATCCCAAAAGGTGCCCTCCTCAATACCCATTACCCAACCTCCCCTCCCTCCCACCCCCCATCAACCCTCAGTTTGTTATCAGTTTTTAAGAGTCTCTTATGCTTTGGCTCTCTCCCACTCTAACCGCTTTTTTTTTTCCTTCCCCTCCCCCATGGGTTTCTGTTAAGTTTCTCAGGATCCACATAAGAGTGAAACCATATGGTGTCTGTCTTTCTCTGTATGGCTTATTTCACTTAGCATCACACTCTCCAGTTCCATCCATGTTGCTACAGAGGGCCATATTTCATTCTTTCTCATTGCCATGTAGTATTCCATTGTGTATATAAACCACAATTTCATTATACATTCATCAGTTGATGGACATTTAGGCTCTTTCCATAATTTGGCTATTGTTGAGGGTGCTGCTATAAACATTGGGGTACAAGTGCCCCTATGCATCAGTACTCCTGTATCCCTTGGGTAAATTCCTAGAAGTGCTACTGCTGGGTCATAGGGTAGGTCTATTTTTAATTATTTGAGGAACCTCCACACTGTTTTCCAGAGTGGCTGCACCAATTTGCATTCCCACCAACAGTGCAAGAGGGTTCCCGTTTCTCCACATCCTCTCCAGCATCTATAGTCTCCTGATTTGTTCATTTTGGCCACTCTGACTGGCATGAAGTGATATCTGAGTGTGGTTGTGATTTGTATTTCCCTGATGAGGGGCGACGTTGAACATCTTTTCATGTGCTTGTTGGCCATCCGGATGTCTTCTTTAGAGAAGTGTCTATTCATGTTTTCTGCCCATTTCTTCACTGGATTATTTGTTTTTTGGGTGTGGAGTTTGGTGAGCTCTTTATAGATTTTGGATACTAGCCCTTTGTCTGATATGTCATTTGCAAATATCTTTTCCCATTCCGTTGGTTGCCTTTTAGTTTTGTTGGTTGTTTCCTTTGCTGTGCAGAAGCTTTTTATCTTCGTAAGGTCCCAGTAGTTCATTTTTGCTTTTAATTCCCTTGCCTTTGGGGATGTGTCAAGTAAGAAATTGCTACGGCTGATGTCAGAGAGGTCTTTTCCTGCATTCTCCTCTCGGGTTTGGATGGTTTCCTGTCTCACATTCAGGTCCTTTATCCATTTTGAGTTTATTTTTATGAATGGTGTGAGAAAGTGGTCTAGTTTCAACCTTCTGCATGTTGCTGTCCAGTTCTCCCAGCACCATTTGTTAAAGAGACTGTCTTTTTTCCATTGGATGTTCTTTCCTGCTTTGTCAAAGATGAGTTGGCCATAGGTTTGTGGGTCTAGTTCTGGGGTTTCTATTCTATTCCATTGGTCTATGTGTCTGTTTTTGTGCCAATCCCATGCTGTCTTGATGATGACAGCTTTGTAGTAGAGGCTAAAGTCTGGGATTGTGATGCCTCCTGCTTTGGTCTTCTTCTTCAAAATTCCTTTGGCTATTCGGGGCCTTTTGTGGTTCCATATGAATTTTAGGATTGCTTGTTCTAGTTTCGAGAAGAATGCTGGTGCAATTTTGATTGGGATTGCATTGAATGTGTAGATAGCTTTGGGTAGTATTGACATTTTGACAATATTTATTCTTCCAATCCATGAGCAGGGAAT
>NW_024420424.1:7203428-7204938 GCF_014898765.1 Herpailurus yagouaroundi | reverse complement strand
TCCATATGAATTTTAGGATTGCTTGTTCTAGTTTCGAGAAGAATGCTGGTGCAATTTTGATTGGGATTGCATTGAATGTGTAGATAGCTTTGGGTAGTATTGACATTTTGACAATATTTATTCTTCCAATCCATGAGCAGGGAATGTCTTTCCATTTCTTTAAATCTTCTTCAATTACCTTCATAAGCTTTCTATAGTTTTCAGCATACAGATCCTTTACATCTTTGGTTAGATTGATTCCTAGGTATTTTATGCTTCTTGGTGCAATTGTGAATGGGATCAGTTTCTTTATTTGTCTTTCTGTTGCTTCATTGTTAGTGTATAAGAATGCAACTGATTTCTGTACGTTGATTTTGTATCCTGCAACTTTGCTGAATTCATGTATCAGTTCTAGCAGACTTTTGGTGGAGTCTATCGGATTTTCCATGTATAGTATCATGTCATCTGCAAAAAGCGAAAGCTTGACTTCATCTTTGCCAATTTTGATGCCTTTGATTTCCTTTTGTTGTCTGATTGCTGATGCTAGAACTTCCAACACTATGTTAAACAACAGCGGTGAGAGTGGGCATCCTTGTCGTGTTCCTGATCTCAGGGAAAAAGCTCTCAGTTTTTCCCCATTGAGGATGATGTTAGCTGTGGGTTTTTCATAAATAGCTTTTATGATGTTTAAATATGTTCCTTCTATCCCGACTTTCTCAAGGGTTTTTATTAAGAAAGGGTGCTGGATTTTGTCAAAGGCCTTTTCTGCATCAATTGACAGGATCGTATGGTTCTTATCTTTTCTTTTATTAATGTGATGTATCACGTTGATTGATTTGTGAATGTTGAACCAGCCCTGCATCCCACGAATGAATCCCACTTGATCATGGTGAATCATTCTTTTTCTATGCTGTTCAATTCGATTTGCTAGTATCTTATTGAGAATTTTTGCATCCATATTCATCAGGGATATTGGCCTGTAGTTCTCTTTTTTTACTGGGTCTGTATCTGGTTTGGGAATCAAAGTAATACTGGCCTCATAGAATGAGTCTGGAAGTTTTCCTTCCCTTTCTATTTCTTGGAATAGCTTGAGAAGGATAGGTATTATCTCTGTTTTAAACGTCTGGTAGAACTCCCCTGGGAAGCCATCTGGTCCTGGACTCTTATTTGTTGGGAGATTTTTGATAAGCGATTCAATTTCTTCGCTGGTTATGGGTCTGTTCAAGCTTTCTATTTCCTCCTGATTGAGTTTTGGAAGAGTGTGGGTGTTCAGGAATTTGTCCATTTCTTCCAGGTTGTCCAATTTGTTGGCATGTAATTTTTCATAGTATTCCCTGATAATTGTTTGTATCTCTGAGGGATTGGTTGTAATCATTCCATTTTTATTCATGATTTTATCTATTTGGGTCATCTCCCTTTTCTTTTTGAGAAGCCTGGCTAGAGGTTTGTCAGTTTTGTTAATTTTTTCCAAAAACCAACTCTTGGTTTCGTTGATCTGCTCTACATTTTTTTTAGATTCTATATTGTTTAT
>NW_024420424.1:7170746-7203328 GCF_014898765.1 Herpailurus yagouaroundi | reverse complement strand
GTTTAGGCTGCCTTTGCTGTTCTGCTTCTATTTCCTTTAGGTGTGCTATTAGATTTTGTATTTGGGATTTTTCTTGTGTCTTGAGATAGGCCTGGATTGCACTGTATTTTCCTCTCAGGACTGCCTTCACTGCATCCCAAAGCGTTTGGATTGTTGTATTTTCATTTTCGTTTGTTTCCATATATTTTTTAATTTCTTCTCGAATTGCCTGGTTGACCCACTCATTCGTTAGTAGGGTGTTCTTTAACCTCCATGCTTTTGGAGGTTTTCCAGACTTTTTCCTGTGGGTGATTTCAAGTTTCAGAGCATTGTGGTCTGAAAGTATGCATGGTATATTTTCAATTCTTGTATACTTATGAAGGGCTGTTTTGTGACCCAGTATATGATCTATCTTGGAGAATGTTCCATGTGCACTCAAGAAGAAAGTCTATTCTGTTGCTTTGGGATGCAGAGTTGTAAATATATCTGTCAAGTCCATCTGATCCATTGTATGATTCAGGGCCCTTGTTTCTTTATTGACCGTGTGTCTGGATGATCTATCCATTTCTGTAAGTGGAGTGTTAAAGTCCCCTGCAATTATCACATTCTTATCAATAAGGTTGCTTATGTTTATGAGTAATTGTTTTATATATTTGGGGGCTCTGGTATTCGGCGCATAAACATTTATAATTGTTCCCTCTTCCTGATGGATAGACCCTGTAATTATTTTATAATGCCTTTCTTCATCTCTTGTTCCAGCCTTTAATTTAAAGTCTAGTTTGTCTGATATAAGTATGGCTACTCCAGCTTTCTTTTGGCTTCCAGTAGCATGATAAATAGTTCTCCATCCCCTCACTCTCAATCTAAAGGTGTCCTCAGATCTAAAATGAGTTTCTTGTAGACAGCAAATAGATGGGTCTTGTTTTTTTATCCATTCTGATACCCTATGTCTTTTGGTTGGCGCATTTAATCCATTTACATTCAGTGTTATTATAGAAAGATACGGGTTTAGAGTCATTGTGATGTCTGTATGTTTTATGCTTGTAGCGATGTCACTGGTACTTTGTCTCACAGGATCCCCCTTAGGATCTCTTGTAGGGCTGGTTTAGTGGTGATGAATTCCTTCAGTTTTTGTTTGTTTTGGAAGACCTTTATCTCTCCTTCTATTCTAAATGACAGACTTGCTGGATAAAGGATTCCTGGCTGCATATGTTTTCTGTTCAATAGATTGAGATCTCGTGCCAATCCTTTTGGCCTGCCAACTTTCAAAAGAGAGATCAGTCACGAGTCTTACAGGTCTCCTTATATAAGTTAGGGCACGTTTACCCCTTGCTGCTTTCAGAATTTTCTCTTTATCCTTGTGTTTTGCCAGTTTCACTATGATATGTCGTGCAGAAGATCGATTCAAGTTACGTCTGAAGGGAGTTCTCTGTGCCTCTTGGATTTCAATGCTTTTTTCCTTCCCCAGATCCGGGAAGTTCTCAGCTATTATTTCTTCAAGTACCCCTTCAGCACCTTTCCCTCTCTCTTCCTCCTCTGGGATACCAATTATGCATATATTATTTCTTTTTAGTGTATCACTTAGTTCTCTAATTTTCCCCTCATACTCCTGGATTTTTTTATCTCTCTTTTTTCAGCTTCCTCTTTTTCCATAACTTTATCTTCTAGTTCACCTATTCTCTCCTCTGCCTCTTCAATCTGAGCTGTCGTCGTTTCCATTTTGTTTTGCATTTCGTTTAAAGCGTTTTTCAGCTCCTGGTGACTGTTCCTTAGTCCCTTGATCTCTGTAGCAAGAGATTCTCTGCTGTCCTCTATACTGTTTTCAAGCCTAGCGATTAATTTTATGACTATTATTCTAAATTCACTTTCTGTTATATTATTTAAATCCTTTTTGATCAGTTCATTAGCTGTTGTTATTTCCTGGAGATTCTTTTGAGGGAATTCTTCCGCTAGGTCATTTTGGATAGTCCGTGGAGTGGTGCGGACCTGCAGGGCCCTTCCCCTGTTTGTGGTGTATAACCGGAGTTGGTGGGTGGGGCCGCAGTCAGACCTGATGTCTGCCCCCAGCCCACCGCTGGGGCCACAGTCAGACTGGTGTGTGACTTCTCTTCCCCTCTCCTAGGGGCGGGATTCATTGTGGGGTGGCATGGCCCATCTGGGCTACTTGCACACTGCCAGGCTTGTGGTGCTGGGGATCTGGCATATTAGCTGGGGTGGGTAGGCAAGGTGCATCGGGGCAGGAGGGGCAGGCTTAGCTTGCTTCTCCGTAGGTCATCCACCTCAGGAGGGGCCCTGTGGCAGTGGGAGGGAGTCAGACCCGCTGCCGTAGGGTTGGCTCTGCAGAAGCACAGCATTGGGTGTTTGTGTGGAACAAGCAAGTTCCCTGGCAGGAACTGGTTCCCTTTGGGTTTTCAGCTGGGGGATGGGTGAGGGAGATGGCACTGGCGAGCGCCTTTTTTCCCCCCCGCCAAGCTGAGCTCTGTCATCTGGGGCTCAACAACTCTCCCTCCCGTTGTCCTCCAGCCCTCCCGTTCTCCGAGCCGAGCTGTTAGCTTATAACCTCCAGATGTCAAGTCCCGCTTGCTGTGGGAACACACTCCGTCTGGCCCCTCTGCTTTTGCAATCCAGACTCAGGGGCTCTGCTTGGCCGGCGGGCCGCCCCTCCGCCCGGGCTCCCTCCCGCCAGTCCAGTCCGTGGAGCGCGCACCGCCTCACGCCCTTCCTACCCCCTTCCGTGGGCCTCTCGTCTGCGCTTGGCTCCAGAGACTCCGTTCTGCTAGACTTCTGGTGGTTTTCTGGGTTAGTTAGGCAGGTGTGGGTGGAATCTAGTGATCAGCAGGATGCGCGGTGAGCCCCGTGTCCTCCTAAGCCGCCATCTTCGGAACCCCCCGGACAGTTAGTTTTATATCAAAATACAGATGGGCTCCATAAGCACTAGTTGGACTAACAATCAGCCCAGTCAGTGAGGCAATATAGAGTCAGGGAAGAGTAATTGACTAGGAGTCAAGTTAGAGGTTCTGCTCCTGCTCTCGCTTTGCCCCTTAATCAGCTCTGAGACCTTGAATGAGTCTGAGAATTATATGTATATTATCAAATGAGAGAGACAATGTGAGAACCCCTTTTAAACTGTAAGACAGCATATGAATAGTAGCAGTTATTATTATTATTACACTATTTCATATAGAGAATTGTTATTTTTATTATTTTATCCTCAAATATTATGCCTTAGGTTGCAAATGAGACCAGATATGTTGGATCAGTATATCTCATTTCTTTTAATTAGGTAAAAAATTGAAAATGCAGAATCTATTGTTTTTACTATCATTATCATATTTGAAGAATAGGAATATTCAATAGTGGAGGGGATCTTAAAGATCTCTGTCCAGATATGGGGTATATTTGGGGGATATTGGAAATGTTCTGGAATTAGATGGGATGATGTTTGTGTAACATTGTAAATATACTAAACCCCCCACCAAACCACTTTAAAATGGCAAGTTTTATTTCACTTTAAAAAAAAAAAAATCCCTACCCTGAGGTCATGAGGACAACAAAGCCTAGATCTGAAGCAGTGAGAACAGGCCCACAGAAGGTAAATCAAACATTGCTTTTTACTGTGTGAAGTCTATACTTGTGAGAGATAGGGGTGTCTTTTGCATGGTGTGTGTATAAGAGAAACCAACTACTTAGATATAAAAGCAGTACATCCCAGAAACAGTCAAGATGTAGTAGTTTTGATAATGGTTATAAAAATGATGGTCTCAGGGCAGTTTTTGGGAATCTCAACTGGAGGATCCCTATTGGCTCCAGGGATGAGTAGCCCACATTTACTTATCTGAGGAGTGGGGGAGCCAGTTATTGTTGTAAATGCAAATTTAGATCGACCATTCTGGTGTGCCCAGATTTAAGGGGTTTCCTGAAATGGGGATCTTTCTTTTTTATTTTCTAAAAGACTATTTTTCCCAGCTCTAGTGAAGTATGGTTGCCTATATATATATATATATATATATATATATATATATAATGTTGTAAAATGTGATTTTTGAAAGGCATACAACATGATGATTTAATATATGTATATGTCGTGAAATGATTACCACAATCAAGTTAATTAACAGATCCATCACCTCACATAGTTACCATTTTTTGTGTGTGTGTTTGATGAAAACGTGTAAGATCTGTCTTAGCAAATTTCATGTATACAATACAGTATTATTAGCCATAACCACCATGCTGTACATTAGATCCCCCAGAATTTATTAATTTCATAAATGATAGTTTTTCCTTTTGACCAATACTCTAAGTGTCCATCATTGGATGAATAAAGAAAATGTGCTATATTTATACAATGGAATATTATTCAGCCATGAGAAAGACATCCTTCTATTTGTGACAACATAAATGAACTTGGAGGACATTATGCTGATTTAAATAAGCCAGACACAGAAAGACAAATACCGTGTATCATTTGTATGTGGAATTAAAAAAAATTGAACTCATGGAACCAGAGAGTATAAACGGTGGTTGCCAGGGGCTGGGGGATGGGGAAAATGGGGAGATAGGGGCCTTTCAATGTTAAAAGTAAGAATGATCTGGGAAAACCAGGTTGCCCTAAAACTGGTACCCCTGTTAGCATAGAGAATGAAAAGGCCTGAGGAATGCTTTACAACCCTCTGGTTTAGAAGAAAGTGAAATGTCATCCCTGGTTAGGGCAGGAGAAAACCATTCAGAAAAGAAGCCAGAAGGAAAAAAATTTCCTGAGTGATACTGGGCAATGAAAACCATTTTCAGGATGCTGATAAATGAGAAACTATGGGATGTCTGGGCCTTAAACATGATAAAGGGTGCCATCCACAGAGGATAAAATTTGGGGGGGGGCAGCAGCACTTTTCCAGTTTTGCTACAAAGCACAAGGAATGTTTATACAAACCAGAAAACAGGGAAGAATCAGGTTCCTGTCTTTAAGAGTTTAGAGCTAGATTGGTGGCCTTATTTTGAAGCTGATGGAGGTTATCGCGTCTAGATCTCAAACGGCCAAATGAAGTTAGATTTCCTTTGGGACCTGTATTCAAGATAAGGCATTAGTTCAAATGTTTACTAAATGCCTATAGTCAACTAGGCATTATACTTGAGTGTGTTAGGGATAAAATGGTAAACAAGATTGACATGGACTCTGCCTCTATGGCAGATAATCATTTAAGTCCTATAAGAGAAGTATGGAGCCTCAGAGGAAATTATAAGGGAAACCTAACATGGTCTGGGGAGTCAGGGAAAGCTAGCTAGCAGAAACAAGGTCAAAGAATAGGCCCAATGGATAAATAAGGATTAACTAGGTGATCAGATGGGGGACAGACATCCCAGGCACAGGGAACTGCATGGGCAAATACAAGGGAGAGACCAAGTATATTTGAAGAATTATGGTATGGTCCAGTATAGCTAGAATAGGCTGTAATTCTCCAAGTGTGGTCTACAAACCATCTGCATCAGAATTACACAGACTTTTTTTTTTTTGGTTTTTGTTTTTAAACTCAGATTCCCAGATTACTGTATCTCTGTAGTGGGGTCTGTGCATCTGCATTTTAATTTGTTCCCTTGGTGATTCTAATGCATTATAATGTTCTATATAATCTAGATGGCAAGCATATATACATTCATGTATCAAGAAAAATAATACGTGTGTGTGTGTGTGTGTGTGTGTGTGCACACGCATGCACTTTGGCACACATTTTGGAACTACATCGATGGTTAGAGAGGAAGGGAAACACCAAGGTTTTGAAAGCCCTCTTTCCAACCTTGCTTATAAATCTGATCTTCCTAAGGTCAAAGTCTCTGGGGATCAGCTACCTGAGGCCTCTCCACAGGACCGAGGTGATGAATACCTGGGCATACCTGTAATCCATTTAAGGCACACTGGTTGGAAAGTTCTGGTGTTGGCCATGATAAGGAGTATAGACTTTGCCTAATAAGCAATGAGAATCCATTGAACGGTTTTACAAATAAAGTGATTTAAACTGATTTGTTGCTTAGAAAAATTATTCAGTTTACAGAGGGAGACTGAATTAGAGTGGGGCAGGATTAAAGATGGGATTAATTGGGATAATATTGCGATAGGTTCTTCAACTCATCTGACCTGATAAATAAAAATATATTACTTTATTCAGTGATTAGAGGTTAACAACATTCTCTTCATCTCCTTGTTTTCTTTATGCCTATTATGAGTGTCAGGAGCTGCCAGAAGAAGATTCTGTCCCATATTTGAACCTAACTGACCTAATGGCAAAGATTCATCCTCATACTTGAAGCTTCTTAAATTGGAAATATGGGAAGCTGAAGGTAATAGAGGTCTTCCTTTATTGTTGGCTCTGGGTTTGGTTTATGGGACCCCCGCCACACACACTGAGTAGGAGAGATGAGATCGGAATCTCAGAGATGGAGTGCAAAATCAAAAGCCAGGAAGATGCTAAGTGGTGCATAAATCTTAAAGAAGTAGAAGTACCAAAAAGCAAGGGATAGCTGGCAATGGGGAAAAAATGCCGAAGGTAAATGAGGCATGTTATGGCTGATTCATGTCCCATTTTGCCAGTTACCTTGGGATCTGTGGACAGTTATTGCATTTATAGATGGTAATCCCGAGGGCACAAAAGGATCTGCAGAGGACAGTGGCATATGAACTCAGGGATTTGAAAAGCTACTTGTATGTGAGGCATTCCTCATCTGGGGAGGAACCTGGCTCCTGAAGATTTGTGGTATGGTCTGACCTCCTGGAGCCAGCATGGCCTGCTCAGGGTCAGTCTTCCCACTCTAATTAAGACATTTGCTGCAAGTAAAAGAAACAGCTGCTGCTATCCAGAGTAAATTAGGCACACATAAACCTTTTCCTCATTCTGTCTCCTTGTTTCCCATAAATGCCTGAAGCCCAGCCTTAGAGTTGGTATGTACTTTTAATTATTTCAAGAGCTGGCATCGCTTGCCTCATAATAAAAGTGTCATGAAATTACTGTAAGGTTGCATGAGTTTGGGCCATAAATCTTGTTCACTTCAGCTACATCTCATACCTTAATTCACTGGAGTATAAAATGCCATTTACACTGGTTCTTAGTTCACTTAATCATAATTAAATGACCTCAGAGGGCAGTAACTCATTGAGGCTCTGGCTTTGATGTGACACAAATAACAAACTTGGTTTTCCATGTGGACAGGTTCCTCCACAGTTTTACATTGGCCACAGACCTCATGGAGCATATATTGTTGGCTTTTTGGTGTGGCCATGTGCTCTGGTTACATGGAACATCTGGGCCACAGATGTGGTTGAAAGGACAAGCTAAATGGTCCCCTTTGGAATTTTGCTGCACCATCTTCAGGGCTCTCTGGGCTTCCTTTAGTTCCTTTCAGTTCTCCAAAGAATGAGTATTTTCCCATGTTGCACCTAGATAAGAGGTGATGCAGACATTTCCTTTTTCAGCTTCTTATCCTTGTGTTATTCCCATTCTATTAGGGGATCAGTGGCTCAAGGACTTTAAGACTTTATTTCCAAGTGTAAAACTCTCCAAGTTCTTGTCCCTAGTCATGATGAGTTTCCTGGGATCTAGATCCTCAAGATGAACAATTCTGGGGACGATTGTCATTTGGACACTTCACTCAACTTGGCAAACCTTTATTGCCTTCCTATCCAAATGAATTCCTCTCGTTTTCTCCATCATCATGTGGCACCACGATCCTTGTGAGCTCCCAAGTTCTAACCGCTGAAGCTTGTGGTAAGCAGACTAGTATCCCTAAACCCCAAAAGATGTCCATGTCCTAATCTTAGAACCTGTGAATGTATTAGCTTACATGACAAAGGAGAATTAACGTTGTAGGAATTAAGGAATTATGGTTGCTAATCAACTGACCTTGAAATGGGTAGAGTCTCCTGGATTATCCAGGTGGGCCCAGTGTAATCACAAGTGTCCTTAAAAGTGGAAGAAGGAGGCAGAGGGAGTCACAGGTATATGTGACTAGGAACAAACGCCTCAGAGAAATGCAATGCTGCTGGCTATGAAGATGGGGAAAGAGGATCATGGGGCAAGGAATATGGGTGGCCTCTAGAAGCTGGCAAGGGTAAGGAATTCTCACCTAGAGCCTCCAAAAAGGAATAGAGCTATGCTGGCACCTTGATTTTAGCTCAGGGGTACCTGTATCAGACTTTTATCCTATCTATGGAACTGAAAGATAATAAATGGGTGTTGTAAGCTACCAAGTTTGTGGTAATTTGGCATAGTAGCAATAGAAAATGAATATAAAGCCCATTTTGACTTTTCTCTTTCACCATATCTAATTAGATGGTAAATCTTATGGATACTTTTTCAGCCACAGCTCTAAAATTGTTATTATTACTTCCCTTGGTATTTTCCACCTGCTTTACAATGTGGCTTGTTGCATGGACTCCAAGATTCTTTGCTCTAAATGATCCTATATATGGATACTAGAAGAATTATTCTCAAATATTATTTTCATCATATTATTCTTTCTCAGGAATAAGTTATGGCCTTATATTGCATCAATTCCCAAATTATCATTCTGGCCTCCACATTTTCACCATTGGAATATGGGGTTCATAGGAAAGCACCTTGCTATCTATAAATCATTTATATAAATGTAAAGAATTACTATGAGAAACAAGGGACTTCCATTATGAACTGCTTGCTAACAAGGTCAATATCTTTGTTGTTTATTCAGAAAAGCTAGTTTTACACAGGGAAGTATCTAAGATACATCTCTGTGCTTGCATCCCACATATTATTGTTTTGTAAGTGCTATCAATAGCTCAGTTTTTCAAGAGAATTTTTTGAAGGAAAGCTTCCTGTTTCAGTTATCTATTGCTGCACAATAAACTCCCCCAAAACTTAGTGTCTTGAAACAAAAATTTATTATTTCTCATGACATTGTGGGTTGTTGGCTGAGGGGTTCTTTTGTTCAAGTGATATTTTCTGGTATCAGTCTGTGTCTGAATTCAGCTGGTGGCTGAACTGGGGTGCCTTGGTTCTCCTCCATGTGTTTTCTATCTCTGCATATCTTGTCTTTCAGGCCTTTCTAAGTAGCCTCTTTCCATGTCCAGCAGGATTTAGCCCAGGCTTTGTTACTGCGTGGCAGCTGGTCTCCAAGAAGTATAATTCCAAGAAAAAAAGCCTCTATTTGTATCATGCTTGTCAATATTTCACTGGCTAAAACAAGCCACGAGGTCAAGCCCAAAGTCAATGTTAGAGGGGACTACACAAGGGTATAAGCACTGGGAAGAGTAATTTACCGGGAGCTACCAATGTGTCTACCACAGTTCCTTTTCTCTTTTTTAGACTTTTTTTCTTAATCAATAGGTAATTTTTTAGAGCAGTTTTAGGTTTCAGAAAAATTTAGCAGATAGTGCAGAGTTCCCAAACATTCTTCCCCTCATGATTTCTCTTAAGAATTTTAAATTTGTATTTATTTTTGACAAATGAAAATTGTACATATTTAAGGTATACAATGTTATGTTCTGATATATGTATATACTGGGAAATGATTATCACAGACTAATTAACACATCCATCGCCTCCCCTAATTATATTTCTTTTGTGCTTTCTTATCAAATTGCAAGCATAAAATACATTATTACTAACTATAATCACTGTGTTGTACATGGCCAGAATTTATTGATCTTATATTTGAAAGTTTGTGCCCTTTTTAAAAATTTTTAAAACATTTTTAATGTTTATTTGTTTTAGAGAGAGAGAGAGAGAGAGAGAGAGAGAGCATGGGAGGGGCAGAGAGAGAGGGAGACACAGAATCTGAAGCCCGCTCCAGGCTCTGAGCTGTCAGCACAGAGCCCGACGCAGGGCTTGAACTCATGAACTGTGAGATCATGACCTGAACCGCAGTCAGATGCTTAACTGACTGAGCCACTCAGGCGCCCCTGAAACTTTGTGCCCTTTGACCAATATCTCTCCATTCTCCCACCTTTAGTCTCTGGTAACCACCATTCTACTCTGTCACTATAATTTTGCCTTTTTTTTTTTTTTTAAGATTTTACATGTAGGTGCAATCATGTGATATTTGTCTTTCTGTGTCTAGCTTGTTTCAGTTAGCATAATTTCCAGTTTCATCCATGTTGTCACAAATGCAGGATTTCCTTCTTTCTACAGGCTGAATAATACTGCATTAGTGGGGGACATTTGTTATAATTGGTGAGCTAATGTTGATACGTTCTTATTAGTTGAAATCCATAGTATACATTAAGGTTCACACTTTGTGTTGTAGAGTTCTGTGGTTTTTGACAAATGTACAATTCCATGTATTTAACATTATAATATCATACAAAATAGTTTCACTGCCTTAAAAATCTCTTGTGATCCACCTATTCATCTCTCCCTCCATCTCCAATCACTGGCAACCACTGTACTTCTTACAGTTTCCATAGTTTTGCCTTTTCCAGAATGTTATGTAATTAGGATCATACAATATGCAGCCTTTCCAGACTGACTTCTTTCACTTAGAAATATGTAATTAAGTTTAATTTTTCCTTTTTTTTTTTTGCATTTTGTGACACAAGCAGATCAGGGATAGACCAGGTTATAGCTTCAAGGCCTTCTCCCGCTTGGGATTTCTACCATGCACTATTTTTGGAAGACATCTGACTAGTTTCTCACAAGGAACCCAGACAGAAAGAGAAAATAAGCAGACAATTGTGTTAGCCACTGGTGTCTGGCTAAATTTTGAATAACAGCTCTGGTAGATTGTTAATGTAATTGTCCGTAATGAATCATGCCTCCCAGGATCTATGCACTTTTATGCTTTCCCTCCCACATTGATGCTTGGCCAAGTAACTTGCTATTGGAATAGTAGCAAGTGTGATATAAATAGAAGCTTGAAAAACCCTTGTGATTTGTGGCTGCCTTCTCTTGCTCCTGGGATCTCTTTTGCTACCATATTAAAAAGACCAGGTTAACCATATTTTTTTCTTTTTAAAGTATATTTATTTATTTTGTGAGAGAGAGAGAAAGAGCAGGGGGAGGGGTTGAAAGAGACGGATGGGGAAGAGAGATAAAGGAGGAGAGAGGGAGAGAGAGAGAATCCCAAGCAGAATCCGTGCTGTCAGTGCACAGCCCAACATGGGGCTCCAGCTCATGAACTGTGAGATCATGACCTGAGCTGAAATCAAGAGTCTGGATGCTTAACCAACTGAGCCGCCCAGGCATCCCCCAAGGCTGACCATATTGAAAATGAAACCACACTGAGAGGCCCAGGTAACAGACAGCCACACATAATGACTGAGGCTGTCTTAGACCATCCAGCCCCAGCTGAACTACCAGATAGTTATAGCCACATGAGTGACCCAAGAGAGTCTAATAGTAGAAGCACCCAGCTGAGTCTAGCCCAGACTCCTGATTCCCAATATTTGTGAGCATAATGAAATGTTTTTTGTTTTCTTTTTGTTTTTGCTACTAAGTTTTGAGGTGGTTTGTTGCAAGCAATAAATAAGTGCTTCAATAAATTTGAGTTACTGGTTATAGATCATTGGCTAAAACTGGCCTTGTTGTAAATATGCTTCCAGGACCTGACCACATACAGATAAGAATAATTAAACACTTTGAAGGAACCAAAAATATACATTCTTTTGAAACTAGAAAATGTTGTTCTTAAAGATGTCTCCCTTTTTTTTTCATATCACTGAGAACCATTTATTAATAAGATGGAAAGTTAATCTTACCCAACAATGAAAATTATAAACATGTAGGAATAAATTTTCCAAGAAAGATAAAGGATCTATGTGCAGAAAATAACAAAATCTAATGAAGAGCATAAAACAAATATGGAGATGTATACTAGGTTCCTTGACAGAAAGAGCTAATATAAAAATCTCAGTTCTTGCCAAATTAATAAATAAAGTATGTATCAGAATTCCAATGGATTATGAG
Source organism: Herpailurus yagouaroundi (assembly GCF_014898765.1). NCBI lineage: Eukaryota > Metazoa > Chordata > Mammalia > Carnivora > Felidae > Herpailurus > Herpailurus yagouaroundi. The sequence goes on along the minus strand of NW_024420424.1, from coordinate 7,191,422 downwards.
CTGGATATAGTCTGCTTCTCTAGATGCACCTTCTACCCATCTCCATCTTCATCTGTGCCCCAGCTGTCTGCCTTGTATGGAGAGCATCAATCCACTCTCTTATTCTCTGATGCCTGGTTGGGTTTGGCTAATAGGAAGTACTGGCAGGAGTTCTGGAGGTAGGAGGAAAGGAAGGTCAGGACATTGATCTCCACAACTTCTTCCCAGCCAGGGGATAAGGGTTAGCTATGGCAATTCTTGTTGGTAACACTTTCTAATGTAGATATTCTCTCAGGACTCTAGTAACTTCTGCCTTCCCTTCAACCTTCAGACCCAGAGGTGGTAATGACTGCTTGCTATAGCTAGTCTGACGGTGCATCACCATCCCATTTCAGTACCCCTCATCTCATTCGCACATGTCCCTTTATTAAACTCTGTCTAAAGGATGTCTCCATTTTTGAACTCTGAGAACATCTTTCTGTTAATTTTTGTAGTTCATTAGCCATTTGGCTGAAATCTCTTTAAATTCACTCTCTCCACTTTAAAGAAACTTCGTTGTTGAAAACCCTTTTCCTAGGTAGTCGGTGATAGATTCATCTTTTCTTAACATCAACATGTTTGCCCAGAGGTGGCAGTATCACATGTACACTTGTCTCAACGGTACTGACTGTGTGTCTATGATGAGGGTTTTTTTTTTTGTTTTTTCAACGTTTTTTTTAAACCCACATCCTTTAGATACCATAATTTAAAGTTCTGATTATAATTACCTATAGATATTGTCTTTCTGCTTTTAAGTAAGGGCGAGCACTAACTATAACATAGTGATTAAAAGAACACACACTGGTGTCAGATTTAATGTTTGCTTTTTTAAAATTTTATTTGAGTATAGTTGACATATAATATTACATTAGTTTCAGGAGTACAACTTACTGATTCCACAACTCTATAGGTTATGCTATGCTCACAAGTATAGTTACCATCTGTAATCATACAATGCTATTACAATATCATTGATTTTATTTCTTATGCTTTGCCATTTATCACTATGGCTTATTCATTCTATAACTGGATGCCTGTATCTCCCATTCCCCTTCACCTATTTTTGCCCGTTCCCCCCACCCACTGACAACTGTCAGTTTGTTCTCTGTAGACTTACTAGATTTTTATACTAGCTGTGTGACCTTGGATTATTTACTTAACTTTATTGTGTGTCAGGTTCCTCGTCTGTAAAGGCAACATTATAAGCTGTCTCCTAAGTCTGAGATGGTTAAAATGATGTATTTCACATAAAGCAATTATAATAGTGCCTACCACAAAATATCAAACCATATTAGCTTTTGTTATTATATAATATGGACAGCATCTCAGATCCTGAAGGCAGCTTCCTGTCAGGCCAGGCCTCTCTTAGAACTTCAAAAAATTAAGTCTTAATTTGTTTTAATTTTTAATTAATTAATTAATTAATTAATTTAAATTCAGATTCAGGTTAGTTAACATACAGTGTAGTCTTGGCTACAGTAGAACCTAGTGATTCATCTCTTACATATGATTCTCAGTGCTCATCCCAAAAAGTGCCCTCCTTAATGCCCATCACTCATTTAACCCATTCCCCTGCCCACCTCCCTTACAGCAACCCTCAGTTTGTTGTCTGTATTTAAGAGTCTCTTATGGTTTGTCTCCCTCTCTGTTTTTATTTTATTTTTCCTTGCCTTCCCCTAAATTCATCTGTTGTGTTCCCTCAAATTACACATATGAGTGAAATCATTGAGGCCTTTCTCTGGCTGACTTATTTTGCTTAGCATAACACCCTACAGTTCTATCCATGTTGTTGCAAATGGCAAGATTTCATTATTTTTCATTGCCAAGCAGTATTCCATTATATATGTATATATATATACCACATCTTCTTTATCCGTTCATCAGTTGATGGACATTGGACATTTGGGCTCTTTCCATAATTTGGCTACTGTTGATAGTGCTGCTATAAACATTGGGGTGCATGTGGTCCTTTGAATCAGCATTTTTGTATCCTTTGTATAAATACTTAGTAGCGCAATTGCTGGGTCATAGGGAAGTTCTATTTTTAATTTTTTGAGGAATCTCCATACTGTTTTCCAGAGTGGCTGCACTACCACCAACAGTGCAAAAGTGCTCCTCTTTCTCTACATCCTCACCAACATCTGTTGTTTCCCGAGTTGTTAATTTTAGCCATTCTGACAGGTGTGCAGTGGTATCTTGTGGTTTTGATTTGTATTTCCCTGATGATGAGTGATGTTGAGCATATTTTCATGTGTCTGTTAGCCATCTGCATGTCTTCTTTGGAAAAGTTTCTATTCATATGCTATGCCTGTTTCTTCACTGGATTATTTGCTTTTTTGGGGGTGTTGAGTTTGATAAGTTCTTTATAGAATTTGGATACAAACCCTTTATCTGATATATCATTTACAAATATCTTTTCCCATTCCATCAGTTGCCTTTTAGTTTTGTTGATTGTTTCTTTGTTGTGCAGAAGCTTTTTAACTTGATGAGGTCCCAATAGTTCATTTTTGCTTTTATTTCCCTTGCCTCCGGAGACATGTTAAGAAATTGCTGTGGCTTATGTCAGAGAGGGTGCTGGCCATTTACTGCTGTAGGATTTGATGGTTTCCTGTCTTGCAGTTAGGCCTTTCATCCATTTTGAATTTGTTTCTGTGTATGATGTAAGAAGGAGTCCAGTTTCATTCTTCTGCATGTTACTGTCCAATTCTCCCAGCACCATTTGCTGAAGAGACTTTTTTTTCATTACATACTCTTTCCTGCTTTGTTGAAGATTAGTTGGTCATACTTTTGTAGGTCCATTTCTGTGTTCTGTCTTCTGTTCCATTTATCTATGTGTCGGTTTTTGTGACACTGCCATACTGTCTTGTTGATTACAGCCTTGTAATACACCTTGAAGTATGCAATTATGGTGCCTTAAACTTTGGTTTTCTTTTTCAACATTACTTTGGCTATTCGGAGTCTTTTCTGGTTCCATACAAATTTTAGGATTGTTTATTCTAGCTCTGTGAAGAATGCTGGTGTTATTTTGACAGGGATTGCATTGAATATGTAGATTGCTTTGGGTAGTATCAACATTTTAACAGTATTTGTTCTTAACTCAAAATGGATTAAAGACTTAACTGTGGGGTCTGAAACCATAAAAAATTTATTTTTATTTATTTTTAATTTACATCCAAGTTAGTTACCATATTGTGCAACAGTGATTTCAGGGGTAGATTCCTTAATGCCCCTTACCCATTTATCTTATCTCTTCCTCCTACAACCTCTCCAGAAACCTTCTGTTTGTTCTCCATATTTAAGAGTCTCTTATGTTTTTTCCCCCTCCCTGTTTTTATATTATTTTTTTGCTTCCCTTCCCTTATGTTCATCTGTTTTGTATCTTAAAGTCCTCATATGTGTGAAGTCATATGATCTTTGTCTTTCTCTGACTGACTAATTTCATTTAGCATAATACCCTCTAGTTCCATCCACGTTGCTGCAAGTGGCAAGATTTCATTCTATTTGATTGATGAGTAATACTTCATTGTGTGTGTGTGTGTGTGTGTATATATATATATATATATCTATATATATATATATATATCTATATCACGTCTTCTTTATCCATTCATCCATCAATGGACCCTTGGGCTCTTTCCATACTTTGGCTATTGTTGATAGTGCTGCTATAAACATGGGGGTGCATGTGCCCTTTCAAAACAGCATACCTGTATCCTTTGGATAAATACCTAGTAGTGCAATTGCTGGGTCGTAGTAAGTTCTATTTTTAATTTTTTGAGCAACCTCCATACTGTTTTCCAGAGTGGGTGCACCAATTTGCATTCCCACCAGCAGTGCAAATTAGATCCTCTTTCTCTGCAACCTTGCCAACATTCGCTGTTGCTTGAGTTGTTAATGTTAGCCATTCTGACAGGTGTCAGGTGGTATCTCATTGTGGTTTTGATTTGTATTTCTCTGATGAGTGATGTTGAGCATTTTTTTCATGTATCGGTTGGCCATCTGGATGTCTTCCTTGGAGAAGTGTCTATTCATGTCTTTTGCCCATTTCTTCACTGCATTATTTGTTTCTTGGGTGTTGATTTTGATAAGTTCTTTATATATTTTGGATACTAACCCTTTATCTGATATGTCGTTTGCAAATATCTTCTCCCATTCCATCAGTTGCATTTAGTTTTGCTGATTTTTTCCTTCACTGTGCAGAAGCTTTTTATTTTGATGAGGTCCAATAGTTCATTTTTGCTTTTGTTTCCCTTGCCTCCAGAGACGTGTTGAGTAAGAAGTTGCTGCAGCCAAGATCAAAGAGGTTTTTGCCTCCAGGATTTTGATGGCTTCCTCTCTTACATTTAGGGCTTTCATCCATTTTGAGTTTATTTTGTGTATGGTGTAAGAAAGTGGTCCCAGTTCATTTTTCTGCATGTCGCTGTCCAGTTTTCCCAGTACCACTTGCTGAAGAGACTGTCTTTATTCCATTGGCTATTCTTTCCTGCTTTGTCAAAGCTTAGTTGGCCATACGTTTGTGGGTTCATTTCCTGGTTCTCTATTCTGTTACATTGATCTGAGTGTCTGTTTTTGTGCCAGTACTATATTGTCTTGATGATTACAGCTTTGTAATACATGTTGAAGTCTGGGTTTGTGATACCTCCTGCTTTGGTTTTCTTTTTCAAGATTGTTTTGGCTATTGGGGATCTTTTGTGGTTCCATACAAATTTTAGGATTGTTTGTTCTACTCTGTAAAGAATGCTGGTGTTAGCATTCTTCTCGAAACTAGAACAAGCAATCCTAAAATTCATATGGAACCACAAAAGGCCCCGAATAGCCAAAGGAATTTTGAAGAAGAAGACCAAAGCAGGAGGCATCCCAATCCCAGACTTTAGCCTCTACTACAAAGCTGTCATCATCAAGACAGCATGGTATTGGCACAAACACAGACACATAGACCAATGGAATAGCATAGAAACCCCAGAACTAGACCCAGAAACCTATGGCCAACTCATCTTTGACAAAGCAGGAAAGAACATCCAATGGAAAAAAGACAGTCTCTTTAACAAATGGTGCTGGGAGAACTGGACAGCAACATGCAGAAGGTTGAAACTAGACCACTTTCTCACAGCATTCACAAAAATAAACTCAAAATGGATAAAGGACCTGAATGTGAGACAGGAAACCATCAAAACCTTAGAGGAGAAAGCAGGAAAAGACCTCTCTGACCTCAGCCGTAGCAACCTCTTACTCGACACATCCCCATAGGCAAGGGAATTAAAAGCAAAAATGAATTACTGGGACCTTATGAAGATAAAAAGCTTCTGCACAGCAAAGGAAACAACCAACAAAACTAAAAGGCAACCAACGGAATGGGAAAAGATATTTGCAAATGACATATCGGACAAAGGGCTAGTATCCAAAATATATAAAGAGCTCACCAAACTCCACACCCGAAAAGCAAATAACCCAGTGAAGAAATGGGCAGAAAACATGAATAGACACTTCTCTAAAGAAGACATCCAGATGGCCAACAGGCACATGAAAAGATGTTCAACGTCGCTCCTCACCAGGGAAATACAAATCAAAACCACACTCAGATATCACCTCATGCCAGTCAGAGTGGCCAAAATGAACAAATCAGGAGACTATAGATGCTGGAGAGGATGTGGAGAAACGGGAACCCTCTTGCACTGTTGGTAGGAATGCAAATTGGTGCAGCCACTCTGGAAAACAGTGTGGAGGTTCCTCAGATAATTAAAAATAGACCTACCCTATGACCCAGCAGTAGCACTGCTAGGAATTTACCCAAGGGATACAGGAGTACTGATGCATAGGGGCACTTGTACCCCAATGTTTATAGCAGCACTCTCAACAATAGCCAAATTATGGAAAGAGCCTAAATGTCCATCAACTGATGAATGGATAAGGAAATTGTGGTTTACATACACAATGGAGTACTACATGGCAATGAGAAAGAACGAAATATGGCCCTCTGTAGCAACGTGGATGGAACTGGAGAGTGTGATGCTAAGTGAAATAAGTCATACAGGGAAAGACAGATACCATATGTTTTCACTCTTATGTGGATGCTGAGAAACTTAAAAGATACCCATGGGGGAGGGGAAGGAAAAAAAAGAGGTTAGAGTGAGAGAGAGCCAAAGCATAAGAGACTCTTAAAAACTGAGAATAAACTGAGGGTTAATGGATGGTGGGAGGGAGGGGAGGGTGGGTGATGGGTATTGAGGAGGGCACCTTTTGGGATGAGCACTGGGTGTTGTATGTAAACCAATTTGACAATAAATTTCATATATTGAAAAAAAATAAAATAAAAAATAAAAAAACAAATAAAACTAACTGTACTTTGATATGATTCTAACTCCCAAACTTCGTTTTATTTGCTTACTCAAATTTCAACCAGGCAGAGGGACAACTAAGAATGATATCCAAAAAGGAGTTATGGCCCAAGCTGAAGACCCATCTTGGCACCTCCACCCTGAGGACAAAGTGAACATATACTCAAGAAAACAGATATCATTGGAAAGGCTCCAGCCTCCCCCAACATGAATTTCTCCTCTTTAGAGATCACCCAGACTAAAATATCCATTTATATTCCCCCTTGATCCTAGTATTTCCTTAATCTCTCCTAGAGGTGCTAATTATGAAAAGCCAGAAGACCATGTGGTAATAATGATATTAACCCTTCATATCTACACCAGGCTTTATGGTTTATAAGGCCTTTTCACATTAGATCTATTTAATCCTCTCTATTTAGACCTCTTACAGGGTCTATCCATCAGGAAGAGGGAACAATTATAAATCCTCACATTTATTAGATGTATTTAAGGTAGGTATGCATTATCCCCATTTAACATAAAATGCAACTGAGACCCAGAAGGGTAACCAAACATCTCTTTTGTCCTACAGTTAGTAGATGGAAGAGTCAAGAGTCCAAGACAGGTGCCTTGATGAGGCCACATGTTATATATTCAACTCCAATCTGGTCAAGACTTGACTAGAGGGTTAGTCTCCTGGTCCATTCTTGTGATGATTAGTTTTGGGCTGTCCCTGGGCCCCAGGGAGTTATATCTCCTTAAACTCTCGGCTGCTAATTCCAAAGCACCCAGTATTTACCTAATAGTTGATATTGCCTACCTAATCCCTACCTCTGCCCTTCCAAATCAGGTCTTTCCCAGCAAGTTTTTCATAGACAAATGGGAGAATTAAATAGTAAAATCACTAAATACATTCCAAGTAACACTTTTGGCCTCCCACTCCACCGTTGAATATACTTGCCATTCTATCCGGAATCTTAGTCATACTTCTTTCTGCTTGTTTATAAAGGGTAAGGGAACATCTCCAAGTTCCAAAGTCCTTACAAGAGGAGGCAGAAAGACTTGAAACCAATAACTGGTTTTGTTATTTAGTTTATGATCAGAGGCCTGGCTCCAGCTCTGGCTCTTGGCTGGCCTCAATGAACAGAAAGAAGGAAACTCGTTTTTCATTTCTTGTTTCCAAAGTCTGATCTAACTATCTGCATGCAAATTCCATGATGGAGTTAGGCGCTTTATGTGGCAGCAGGTGGAAAGTGTTTCTTTCCTGATGGGAATTCCTGGGCCCAAATCCCAAGCCCCTCCTCCTTTCTCATAGCAACTCACAGTCCCCTGCTCTCTGACTGCCCCACCATCTCCTAAGCAAATCAAACAGACTCCCAGCTCGGCCTGGCCCCAGCAACTTCTCCCTTAAGTGCTGAGTGCTTACCTGAATTGGGAACAAGGACCTCCAAGATTTTATTGAGTTCAGGGGCACCTGGGTGGTTCAGTCGGATAAGCATCCAATTTTGGCTCAGGTCATGATCTCGCAGTTCCTGAGTTTGAGCCTTGCATCAAGCTCTGTGCTGACAGCTCAGAGCCTGGAGCCTGCTTCAGATTCTGTGTCTCCCTCTCTCTCTGCCCCTACCCAACTTGCACTCTGTCTCTCTCTCTCTCTCTCTCAAAAATAAATATTTTAAAAAATAATTGATTGTGTTTAGTAGTATGGGGCATTGGCAGGTGCTCTGGGCTGAAAATGAGCAGCCCAACACTCCTAGGCCTACCTATCTCAAATCACTTCACAGAGTTTTCTCAGCAAAGGTAAAAGTGGCTTCCTAGCCAAACTCCATAGGGATTTGCACAGAAAATGAAAAACCTTATTCAAAAATAAATGACAGAAAGTATAGAATAAACTTGTTCAGCCCACTATCCCTCAGCCCAAGCCCCAGGGCACAGTTAGTCCTTAGTTATGGATGAGTGTTTTAATAAGAAAAACAGAGCAGTTAAAATACGCATTGCCTTTCCAGGCCCTATCCTCTACTCTTTTCCCTGAATCTAAAAGTTATCTAAATTGAGGCTGATGGTGGGGAAGGGAAGACCTGTGAAGAATGTGTATGTGGGGGTGGTCCTTCCTCAGCAAACACAAGAAAGGTCTGGACATGAGTCCACATGTGTATGGATAAACATTAGAGTAGGGGATCTAGGGATGTCAAGAGGCATAATGGCTAACGTGCCCAAAGTATGTGAATCACACCCATGTACAAAGCACATCAGTGCCTACCATCACCAAAATCTTTTCTACCTGCTATTAATCCATTACTCCAACAAGACCACCTTTTGCTGGGACTTGAGCAAGGAGGTGATCCCTTCTTATGATTACAGCTAAGTTCCAGTTTGATGCTGGAAGAGAGCCATGGATGAACTTCTGGGCCCAATTACTTTGAGAAATGGGAGGATGTAGTATGGCTCAACCAAGAAAACTGAGAAAGAGCAGTCGAAAGTAAAAGAGAATATCATCATGAAAATTAAGGAAGGAGAGTTGTTAGAAAGAGGCTAAGCACAGAGAAAAGTGATCAAGAAATGAGCACAGAATAAACACTATTCGATTTGGTGACCTTTGAAAGAGTGGTTTCAATTAAGCCTTGAGGGCAAAAAGTAGTGAGAACTAAGGCCTGAGAAATAAGTTTGCCAAAGCTAGCACCCAGGTTTGAAAGGCTTGCAGGCCAATGACAGGATGTAGGAAGCAGCCAGATTCTTACACGAACAGCAGTGTCAAGCAGAGAACATTCAAGGAGAGGAATAGCTCACTTTTCTCTCCTCCCTATTATTCCCCTATCAAAGTCACCATCAACATCTTGGTCTCATTCCTTTTTCTGAGCCTAATTCACTTCATACTTTGTCCTATCCTGTTTCTAATAGGCTACAATAAAATTGACTGAAGAAATATAGAACTGCAAACACCTGCCCTCTCACCCCAACTGGGATCTGCCTACTTCTTAACATACTTTTTAAAATTTATTTTAAGTAAGCTCAATTCCCAATGTGGGGCTTGAACTCATGACCCTGAGATCAAAAGTCATGTGCTCTACCGACTGAGCCAGCCAGCTGCCCTGATGCTTAATATATTTTCCAGTCATCTCATGTTCACTCACCAAAGCAACTGTTTCAATTCTTGCCCACTTTCCTTAATCCACTGGCCCCCATCCACTCTTTCTTGGCAGACGATCTTACCTCCTGCTATACCTACAAGATACTCTTATCAGGTCCAATCATTCCACTCTACCTCAAATATCTCAAACGTTATACCCTTGCTCCTTCCACCTGTCTTTAAGGAAGTTTACCAGTGCCCCAATCCATTCCTTCATTTCAGTTCCCAGCAGTCCCTATTTAGAGCTCTGCTCCCTCATTTTATCTCCTCTTAGGTTGACTTAGATATGGGCACCTTTGCCTCCCCAGCAAACCCCTGTGACAGAGATTCTTATGCTGCTCCAGCTTCCATGGCAAAGCTTATAAAGAGTAACTGACTTGAGATAACAATCTAATTTCAAGCATTCAACACAATATAAATCCTTGGAAAACGAGCTTCTGAGAAGTAGTTTAACATAGTTGTTAAAAGCACATACTTTGGACCCAGACTACTTGAATTAAAATCCTGGCACCACCATTACTAGCTATGTGATGTTGGACAATTCACTTCTTTCAAATTCCCAAACATATACAAAGGTTGAAGGAATTTTACAGTTAACATCCATATACCCACCACTAGATTCTACCATTAACATTTTACTATACTTGTTTTATCATATATATATATATATATATATATATATATATATATATATACATACTTATTATCCATCCCTCTATCCATGCATCAGACCATTCTTTTGCTCTTGTATCTCATAGCATGTTGCATACATCAGTACACTTCCCCCTAAACACTCCAACATGCATTTTATTAACTATAGTTTAGAATAATTTGCATTTAACTTCTCTGTGTCTCAGTTTCCTTATCTATAAAGGAGGAATAATAATAGTAACTACCTCAGAAGATTTGGGGGACGGTTAATACATGTAAACACTTAGAATAGTGCCTGCATATAGAAAATAGTCCAAAAAGTTAGTCATGGTTATTACTATAGCAAATCCCACCCACTCCATTTCTCCTAAGAGAAGCAGGCCAGTGGCCAATGTTGCATCTCCACACACACACAAATTCATTAATTGTCTCTTAGGTCTTCTGAGGTCCCCACACCAATAGGAGTTTGTCCTTCCTCTCAAAAGAGACAACTTTCTCCAACCTTCACATCCCTAGGCAATCAGTCACCCTCGTCTGAAATCATAGAGTCTCCTTCCTGGTCATGTGACTCCTTTCTCATCTGTCTTTGTTGCACCCTAATTTGGGATACTTGGAGAGAGAAGTTGCAAAGAGCTGGAAAGGTTTCTGTCAAAGGAAGTACCTTTCTTCTATACCACACTGCCCTTGATTCTGCTTCAAATCACACTCCAATCTAACTTAAAAATCACAGGTTGGGGAAAGCCTGACTGGAGTATTTTCCCTGTAAGTCAAATAAGAAACTTAGGGTAGCAAGGAGAGGGTGGCACTGATCATGACCAAAGACATCTTTCCCCTCTCCAAGGGGAGCCACGTTGCTGAAAATATTTTCCTAACACTCCTGCTATACATAATGGAGTACGGGAAGCCCTAACCCAAACATAATCCACCCATATCCCTGGACAGCTTCTCTCTGGGCTGCCTCACCACACTTCTTGACCAAGTTGTGTATGGTAAGCAGAATTTTAAGATGTGCTCCCAAGATTCCCAGGCCCTGATGTTTACATCTTCCTCCATTTATTCAATCAAACACTAATTTAGATGCTGATGTAAAGCAATTTGGCAGATGCAATCAAAGTTCCTAATCAGTTTACTTTATTTTAAGATTATCCTTGGTGAGCCTGACCTAGTCAAGTGTGCACTTAAAATAAGTTAGAGATATTCAAATCAGCAGAGGTTCTTCTATTGGCCTTGGAGAGGCAAACAAACCATGTTGTGAACTGCCTGTGGCGGGGGCCACATGGCAAGGACCTGAGGTTAACCTATAGAAGCTGAAAGTGGTCCCCAGCCAACAGCCAGAAAGAAAATGGAGACTTCAGTCCTACAACCACAAAGAAATATATTCTGCCAAAAATCAGTGAGCTTAGAAGAGGACTCTAAGCCTCAGATGAAAGTGCAGCTTTGAGGACAACTTGATTTCAGCCTGGTGAAACCCTGAGCAAAGGACCAACTAATCTATACTGTGATCCTGCTCCATAGAAACTGTGAGATAATAAGTTTGTGTTGTTTTAAGTCACTGAATTTGTGGTAATTTGTTACACAGCAACAGAAAAGTAATACAGTGTGAAAAATCTCTCTTTTCCCTTAGTTCAATGAAAACAAGTTGGGGATTTGTCAAAGAGTTTTTATCAGGAGACCAAGGGCAAACAAAACAAACATGAAAACAGACCCAGTTAATTTTACATAACATTGAACTCTAATCCTAATGTAACTCAAGTAGTTCCACAGGTTGACCTGACATAGCTAATGGGATATCCCATCCCAGTTCCTTCTTCTTGGACAATTCACTTTTTTCAAATTTCCAAACATATTTGGATATTCCAAACACTTGAACACTATCTGGGGTGAGAGAGTCAATGCTAAAGAAAGCCATTAAGACATAGAACCCTAGGTTCTGGACTATGTCCTGTTTTACTTCCAAAGCCTTCTTAAACTTCTAGAACAGAAGGGCCCCTTCCTTTTTTGTCCCAGAGATTACTCTTTGGGATTACATACCCTTTTGAACCAACCTTGTAATCACTTCTCTAGTCAATCAGAAAGATTTTCAGGACTCTGGCTACTGGAAATCCTACCTTCTCTCCTGGCTTGGTCTGTGCGGTGGTCTGTGGACCACTAACTGAAGTTTATTCAACAGCCAATTTGTAAACTTGTGCTCTTTAATTAGTAACATGATAACAACTGCTGATTGATGCTTCATTAGACTGCCTCCTTCTTTCCTGATTCTAAGATCAAATGTGCCTCCAGAAGCTGTTTATTCTCTTAGAACAGGTGACATTCTTCAACTCCAGTCTCCAAAAAAATTCATGAAAATTCCCTAAGATCATGCCCAGAAGGTACAGTTTCAGTTTGTATAATACTCTACAGGATAAATAGAAACATACATGGAGTACCCGGGTGGCTCAGTCAGTTAAGCATTTGACTCTTGATATTGGCTCAGGTCATGATCTTGCAGTTTCTGAGTTCAGGCACCATGTCAGGCTCCACGCTGATAGCACAGAGCCTGCCTGGGATTCTCTCTCTTCTCTCTCTTCCCCTCCCCCAACTCACTCACATGCACTCTTTCTCTCTCTCAAAATAAATAAATAAATTTTAAAAATAAATATACAATCACTGTCTATCAGAGCTAGAAAGAACCTTAAAGATTATCTAACTCTGTGGTACCCAAGCATGGCTTTTCATCAGAATCCACGAGGGAGCTTTTTTGGTACAGATCCTTTGTCCTATACCCAGATATTGTCATTCAAGACACCTAGGGCATAGCTCAACGCTGTCCTGTCAAAAAATGTCTCCATATGATTATGATGCCCAACTAGATTTGGAAACCAATGTTTTTATTTTTCTTCTTTCCAGATATGTGGCTTTCTTCTCCTATACCACCGTGGATTATCTGTTGAAGACTGCTGGCTCTACCCTTGGCTCCATTCACCATCATTTTAGTTTTTGATTCCATGAATGGTAAAAGCAATGGTTAGCAAAGGAAGAAGGAAGATATTTAATCCTCTGGTGCAGGATTATTATTCTCTCCATTTTATAGATGAGGAAACTAAGAATTAAGTAACTTGTGCAGGTTCACAAAGCTAGTTAGTGGTGGACCCAGCGGTAAAAATCAAGTCTCATAAGTCTAGAGTTCCCTTTGCTAATTCTATGATGATTTCACTATCCAAGTGATGGAAACTTCCATGTGAGCTGTAGAAAGGACTAGAGTGAAGGGAGACTATCAGGCAGGGACTAGGGACCAAGGCAAAAGGAGGAACCTAGAGAACTGGTTCTCAACTGGGATGATTTTGCCCCCAGGGGACATTTGATGTCACATTTTAAGTTGTTACAACTGGGTAGGAGGGTGCTACTGGCATTGGTAGATAGATACCAGGGATGCTGATAGACATCCTACAATGCACAAAACAGCACACACACACACACACACACACACACACACACCAAAGAACTATCTTGCTCAAATGTCAAGAGTGTCAAGGTTGAGAAAGTTTGACCTAGAGTGTAGGAGAAATTGGCTGAAGATGAGGGAATATCCTTCTTTGAGCTATACATAGGCAATTAAGTAGAAAACAAGACAATGGAGAAATGCCAGGGCCCAGGCACCACAATGTCCACCCCTGTCATGGAGGTCTTTTGCTTACGTGTCCTAAAAGCAATGCTCCAATTTTCATCTGCCGGGAACTTTTGAAAGGGGACTTTACAACCACAGTTCCCATCACAGTTCTAGAAGCACTATCCACACTATGAGTGAAAATAACTTAACCTCACAAAGGAGAGAAGGCTCAGCAGAGAAGAACACAGAGAGAAAAGCAGAGAAATAGAAACAGAGACATGAGCAACACGCAAAAAGAACAAGCTTCAAAATATGCACGAGAAATAGCCAAGTAGCCACAAAATAAATCATGTAACTAGGGAAAAAATAATCTAAAAGGCAAATATTTTTGAGGTAGGAGTAAGCTGAAGAACATAAAGGCTGAAAGATACCTGGTCCTGCTGACCAGTGAGCCAAGGGTTGGCCTTAACCAGGGGTGAGTTGCAGAAGTCATTTTGGGGGTACCTGGATTATCCCAAATTCCAGCTGAAGCACAAGGAAATCTGGCTCCGTGTCCATGGTCCTAGTCATTATGAAAAATACCCTAAGATGGGCAGATTATCAGCAGGTACACTGGCAGCAGAGGCTTAGGAAACATCTTAAAATATGATACTGGATAATCAACTGGTATAATTAATGAAGACAGATGAAAGAAACTAAATCTGAATTGGAGGAAACCTGAGGAGGGAAACATCAGCATGCATGTATTTGGACTGCATAAACATAGGTAAAGGGAATAGTTGAGATACAAGTAGGAAGATCATGGTCAAGAGGGTACTGAATCTCAGGAGAAGCAAGAAATCAAAAAGGTAGTGCAGAATACAAAAAAAAATCTCTATCCGCATATCAAGTATGTTTGGACTGGCCCTGGATGCCAAAAAAAACTTGTTTTGTTGGTGGAAAAGATATGGCCCTAGTCATAATCATATTTGTATCAGCCCCTAAAACCCAAACTTTCTTTACTCAGAGTTGTCTTTGCAATATAGTTAACTTTTAAGGCAATATAGTGTTCTGGGGAAAGACAGGTCCCTTCCAAATGAGGTGGGCAGATAAGGCTTCACAAAGGTTGATTGACAAAACAAATCTTTACTAAGAGCCAAAATGTGCAGAACATTGTTCTGGGAAATCTTAAGATTACAAAGGAAATGCTAGACATGGTCCCTGTCTTCCAATTGCAAAAAAAAAAAAATGTCCTTCAGAAAAATGTAAACAGAGCCATACGATGTTCCTTGTGTCACTGTTTATCACTGATAAAGGCAGGCAGTACATGCAAAGCAGTCCTAGGGTGCCCAGAAAGTGGACTTCAGAGAGAAGACTGAGATCTAATGTCCAAAGAGACTTCTTAGAGAAGTTGGGGCTTGATTGATAGGTAATATTTAGCAAGTTTTTAACAAAAAGAGAAGGTCTGTCCAGGGGAATAGAACAACCAAGAGCATAGTTGGGTGTAAAAATATCTCATTAAGGAATAAGGGTGGGAGGACCCTGATGACCCTCAAAACATTCTATATAGGTGACCACAGCATATAGCATATAGGTTACTTAGTGTTCTGCATACACATAAGGTCAGCTTTCAAACACTCCTTGACTAAGTTGGATATAGCCTTCCTTGACTTGGCCCTAGATCTATTTTGAATTCCTTTCCACAGTGGCCCAGCTGGCTGGCTCCTCAAGATGGCTTTCTGATACATGGATTATGTTCCATCACCTACCATCTGGGATTACTAAATGAATAACTGTCTAGCTGTGTTATGTCACGATGCCTAGAAAGGCCTAAGTGATTTAATTTCAATAAACGTGATGTAGAGATGTGTTCCAGGCCTTCTGTCTGGAGTATTTTAACACATATAAAACCCAAAAGGAGTTGTGGCCACATCTGAGAGCCTACTTGAAGTCTCCAGTGGAAAGAGAAAAGAAAACCCCATGCCCTTTCTAAATCTGTCTGGTATTTGCACCACCAGGTTCCAAGAGCTGCTTTTGACTGTTTTCACTGTAAGAAAAATGAAAGGATATTAAGCTACTTAAAGGAAAATGGTATTTTGCTTTTGACACCTGAAACACATATTACTCTCAAAGGAAAATCCTTTCATTACACACTGAGTACAGTCAATACTATAGGACAAGAGTTACTATAATAAAAGGAGAAGAGACCAATGGTCTCTCCTACCACACCCTGCAACCTCCCTCTGTGATGAACTGCCTGGATCCCTGCCCAGGTATTCCTCTGTGCCACACAGCTATAGTCACTGTGTTCAGTCATTCATTCATTCACTTATTCTTCAACAATCTTTATCAGATACTAGCTCTGTATTAGGTACTGTATCAGGTACTAGAGATCTAATCAAATGAAATGATCCTCTATCTTCCTGAAGCTTAAATGCCAGTGGAGGAGACAGATATTTTAAAACTACATGAATAGGGGTGCCTGGGTGGCTCAGTCAGTTAAGCATCTAACTCTTGGTTTGGGCTCCGGTCATGATCCCATTGTTTCTGGGATCGAGCCCCATGTGGAGCTCTGTGCTGACAGTGTGGAGCCTGCTTGAGATTCTCTCTCTCTCTCTCTCTCTCTCTCTCTCTTTCTCTGCCCTCCCCCCTCTCATTCTCTCTCTCTCGCTTTCTCTCTCTATTTCTCTCTCTCTTTCTCTCTCTGTAACAAAATAAACTTTCAAAAAATTACATGAACAAACATATACTTAAAACCTGTGACCAATGCTATGAATGAAAAGACCAAAGTACAGTTGATTCTCATTTTTCACAGTGGTTACACTCTATGGAGTCTCTGCCAACAATGAATTAGTGAATCTTGAACCATTACCCCTAGGGAAACACAGGGTTAAATTCCTGTGCATCTCTGGTCACAATATTTGCATGAACCAATCAATACATAAACTTGTTTTATGTATGCCTCTGTTTAAAGGCACTTTATTTAATACATATTTTTTGGGAATGCAAGCTGGTGCAGCCACTCTGGAAAACAGTATAGAAGCTCCTCAAAAAACTAAAAATAGAACTACCCTACAATCCAGCAATTGCACTACTAGGCATTTAACCAAGGGATACAGGTGTGCTGTTTCCAAGGGACACATGTACTCCCATGTTTATACCAGCACTATCAACAACAGCCAAAGTATAGAAAGAGCCCAAATGTCCAAAAATGTATGAATGGAAAAAGAAGATGTGGTATATATATACAATGGAGTATTACTCAGCAATCAAAAACAATGAAATCTTGGAGGTTTCTGGGAATATGGCGGCATAGGAGGACACTGGGCTCACCTCGTCCTGCGGATCACTTAGATTCCACCCACATCTGCCTAAATAACCCAGAAAATCGCCAGAAGACTAGCAGAACGGATTCTCCGGAGCCAAGAGTAGACAAGACGTCCACGGAAGAGGGTAAGAAGGGTGGAGAGGCGGTGCACACTACACGGGCTGGCGGGAGGGAGCCGGGGCAGGGGAGCAGCCCTCTGGCAAAGCAGAGCCCCCCGAGTCTTGCAAAAATGGAGGGGCCAGACAGAATGTGTTCTGACAGCAATTAGGACTTAACATATGGAAGGTTATAAGTTAACAGATCTGCTAGGAGAATGGGAGGGCTGGAGGACAATGGGAGGGAGAGTTGTTGAGCCCGGGACAACAGAGCACAGCTTGACGTGGAACAAACATGCTTGCCAGTGCCATCTCCCTCACCCACCCCTAGCCAAAATCCCAAAGGGAACCAGTTCCTGCCAGGGAATTTGCTTGCACCATGCAAACACCCAATGCTGTGCTTCTGCGGATCCATCCCTCTGGCGGGTCTGACTCCCTCCTGGTGCCACAGGGCCCCTACCGAAGGGGATCTCCAAAGGAAAAGGGAACTGAGCCTGCCCCTCCCACCCCTGTGTACCTTGCCAATCCACCCCAGCTAATACACCAGATCCCCAGCACCACAAGCCTGGCAGTGTGCAAGTAGCCCAGATGGGCCACCCCACCCCACAGTGAATCCTGCCCCTAGGAGACGGGAAGAGAAGGTACACACCAGTCTGGCTGTGGTTCCAGCAGTGGGCTGGGGGCAGACATCAGGTCTGACTGCGGCCCCGCCTACCAAAGCAAGTTATTCAAGACAGCAAAGGGGAAGTGCCCTGCAGTTCCACACCACTCCAGGGACTATGCAAAATGACGAAACTGGAGAATTCCCCTCAACCTCCAGGAAATAACGACAGCTAACGAACTAATCAAAAACGATTTAAACAATATAGGAGAAAGTTAATTTAGAATAAGTCATAAAATTAATCGCTGGGCTTGAAAACAGTATAAAGGACAGCAGAGAATCTATTGCTACAGAGATCAAAGGACTGAGGAACTGCCAGGAGGAGCTAAAAAAAATGCTATTAATGAGCTGCAAAATAAAACGGAGACGACCACAGCTCAGATTGAAGAGGCAGAGGAGAGAATAGGTGAACTAGAGATAGAATTATGGAAAAAGAAGAAGCTGAGAAAAAGAGATAAAAAAAATCCAGGAGTATGAAGGGAAAATTAAAGAACTAAATTATGCACTAAAGAGAAATAATCTATGCATAATTGGTATTCCAGAGGAGGAAGAGAGAGGGAAATGTGCTAAAGGTGTACTTGAAGAAATAATAGCTGATCCTGATCTGGGGAAGGAAAAAGGCATTGAAATCCAAGAGGCACAGAGAACTCCCTTCAGACGTAATTTGAATCGATCTTCTGCATGACATATCATAGTCAAACTGGCAAAATACAAGGATAAAGAGAAAATTCTGGAAGCACCTAGGGATAAACACGCTCTAACATATGAAGGGAGACCGATAAGACTAGTGACGGATCTCTCTACTGAAACTTGGCAGGCCAGAAAGGAATGGCAGGAAATCTTCAAAGTGATGAACAGAAAAATATGCAGCCAAGAATCTTTTATCCAGCAAATCTGTCATTTAGAAAGAAGGAGAGATAAAGCTCTTCCCAAACAAAAACTGAAGGAATTCATCACCACTAAATGAGCCCTACAAGAGATCCTAAGGGAGATCCTGTGAGACAAAGTACCAGAGACATCACTACAAGCATGAAACCTAAAGACATCACAATGACTCTAAACCCATATCTTTCTATAATAACACTGAATGTAAATGGACTAAATGCCCCAACCAAAAGACATAGGGAATCAGAATGGATAAAAAAACAAGACCCAACTATTTGCTGTCTACAAGAGACTCATTTTATTTTTTTATTTATATATGAAATTTATTGTCAAATTGGTTTCCATACAACACCCAGTGCTCATCCCAAAAGGTGCCCTCCTCAATACCCATCACCCACCCTCTCCTCCCTCCCACCCCCCATCAACCCTCAGTTTGCTCTCAGTTCTCAACAAAGAGACTCATTTTAGACCCGAGGACACCTTCAGATTGAAACTGAGGAGATGGAGAACTATTTATCATGCTACTCGAAGTCAAAACAAAGCTGGAGTAGCCATACTTATATCAGACAAACTAGACTTTAAATTAAAGGTTGTAACAAGGGATGAAGAAGGGCATTATATAATAATTACAGGGTCTATCCATCAGGAAGAGCTAACAATTATAAATGTCTATGCGCTGAATAAGGGAGCCCCCAAATATATAGAACAATTACTCACAAACATAAGCAACCTTATGACAAGAATGTGGTAATTGCAGGGAACTTTAATACCCCACTTACAACAATGGATAGATCATCTAGACACATGGTCAATAAAGAAACAAGGGCCCTGAATGATACATTGGATCAGATGGACTTGACAGATATATTTACAACTCTGCATCCCAAAGCAACAGAATATACTTTCTTCTCGAGTGCACATGGAACATTCTCCAAGATAGATCTCAGAGTGGGTCACTAAACAGCCCTTCCTAAGTATACAAGAATTGAAATCATACCATGCATACTTTCAGACCACAATGCTATGAAGCTTGAAATCAACCACAGGAAAAAGTCTGGAAAACATCAAAAAGCATGGAGGTTAAAGAACACCCTACTAACGAATGAGTGGGTCAACCAGGCAATTAGAGAAGAAATTAAAAAATATATGGAAACAAACGAAAATGAAAATACAACAATCCAAATGCTTTGGGATGCAGCGAAGGCAGTCCTGAGAGGAAAATACATTGCAATCCAGGTCTATCTCAAGAAACAAGAAAAATCCCAAATACAAAATCTAACAGCACGCCTAAAGGAAATAGAAGCAGAATGGCAAAGAAACCCCAAACCAAGCAGAAGAAGAGAAATAATAAATATCAGAGCATAAATAAACAATATAGAATCTAAGAAAACTGTAGAGGAGATCAATGAAACCAAGAGTTGGTTTTTTGAAAAAATAAACAAAATTGATAAACCTCTGGCCAGGCTTCTCAAAACGAAAAGGGAGAGGACCCAAATAGATAAAATCATGAGTGAAAATGGAATTATTACAACCAATCCCTCAGAAATACAAACAATTATCAGGGAATACTATGAAAAATTATATGCCAACAAATTGGACAACCTGGAAGAAATGGACAAATTCCTAAACACCCACACACTTCCAAAGCTCAAACAGGAGGAAGTAGAAAGCTTGAACAGACCCATAACCAGCGAAGAAATTGAATCAGTTATCAAAAATCTCCCAACGAATGCAAATTGGTGCAGCCGCTCTGGAAAGCAGTGTGGAGGTTCCTCAGAAAATTAACAATAGACCTACCCTATGACCCAGCAATAGCACTGCTAGGAATTTATCCAAGGGACACAGGAGTACTGATGCATAGGGGCACTTGTACCCCAATGTTCATAGCAGCACTCTCAACAATAGCCAAATTATGGAAAGAGCCTAAATGTCCATCAACTGATGAATGGATAAAGAAATTGTGGTTTATATACACTATGGAATACTATGTGGCAATGAGAAAAAATGAAATATGGCCTTTTGTAGCAACGTGGAT
>NW_024420424.1:7114027-7170346 GCF_014898765.1 Herpailurus yagouaroundi | reverse complement strand
ATTGGTGCAGCCGCTCTGGAAAGCAGTGTGGAGGTTCCTCAGAAAATTAAAAATAGACCTACCCTATGACCCAGCAATAGCACTGCTAGGAATTTATCCAAGGGACACAGGAGTACTGATGCATAGGGGCACTTGTACCCCAATGTTCATAGCAGCACTCTCAACAATAGCCAAATTATGGAAAGAGCCTAAATGTCCATCAACTGATGAATGGATAAAGAAATTGTGGTTTATATACACTATGGAATACTATGTGGCAATGAGAAAAAATGAAATATGGCCTTTTGTAGCAACGTGGATGGAACTGGAGAGTGTGATGCTAAGTGAAATAAGCCATACAGAGAAAGACAGATACCATATGGTTTCACTCTTATGTGGATCCTGAGAAACTTAACAGGAACCCATGGGGGAGGGGAAGGAAAAAAAAGAGGTTAGAGTGGGAGAGAGCCAAAGCATAAGAGACTGTTGAGAACTGAGAGCAAACTGAGGGTTGATGGGGGGTGGGAGGGAGGAGAGGGTGGGTGATGGGTATTGAGGAGGGCACCTTTTGGGATGAGCACTGGGTGTTGTATGGAAACCAATTTGACAATAAATTTCATATATAAATAAAAAAAATAAATAAAATAAAATAAAATAAAAAAAAAAACAAAAACAAAACAAAAATCTCCCAACGAAGAAGAGTCCAGGACCAGATGGCTTCCCTGGGGAATTATACCAGACATTTAAAGCAGAGATAATACCTATCCTTCTCAAGCTATTCCAAAAAATAGAAATGGAAGGAAGACTTCCAGACTCATTCTATGAAGCCAGAATTACTTTGATTCCTAAACCAGACAAAGACGCAGCAAAAAAAAGAGAACTACAGGCCAATATCCCTGATGAATATGGATGCAAAAATTCTCAATAAGATACTAGCAAATCGAATTCAACAGCTTATATAAAGAACTATTCACCATGATCAAGTGGGATTCATTCGTGGGATGCAGGGCTGGTTCAACATTCACAAATAAATCAACATGATACATCACATTAATAAAAGAAAAGATAAGAACCATATGATCCTGTCAATCCATGCAGAAAAAGCATTTGACAAAATTCAGCATCATCTCTAAATAAAAACCCTGGAGAAGGTCAGGATAGAAGTAACATCCTTAAACATCATCAAAGCCATTTATGCAAAGCCCACAGCTAACATCATCCTCAATGGGGAAAAACTTAGAGCTTTCCCCCCTGAGATCAGGAACACGACAGGGATGTTAACTCTCACCACTGTTGTTTAACATAGTGTTGGAAGTCCTAGCATCAGCAATCAGACAACAAAAGGAAATCAAAGGCATCAAAATTGGCAAAGATGAAATCAAGCTTTCACTTTTTGCAGATGACATGATATTATACATGGAAAAGCTGACAGACTCCACCAAAAGTCTGCTAGAACTGATACATGAATTCAGCAAAGTTGCAGGATACAAAATCAATGTACAGAAATCAGTTGCATTCTTGTATGCTAATAATGAAGCAACAGAAAGACAAATGAAGAAACTGATCCCATTCACAATTGCACCAAGAAGCATAAAATACCTAGGAATAAACCTAACCAAAGATGTACAAGATCTGTATGCTGAAAACTACAGAAAGCTTATGAAGGAAATTGAAGAAGATATAAAGAAATGGAAAAACAGTCCGTGCTCATGGATTGGAAGAATCAATATTGTCAAAATGTCAATACTACCCAAAGCTATCTACACATTCAATGCAATCCCAATCAAAATTGCAACAGCATTCTTCTTGAAGCTAGAACAAGCCATCCTAAAATTCATATGAAACCACAAAAGACCCCAAATAACCAAAGTAATTTTGAAGAAGACCAAAGCAGGAGGCATCACAATCCCAGACTTTAACCTCTACTACAAAGCTGTCATCATCAAGACAGCATGGTATTGGCACAAAAACAGACACATAGACCAATGGAATAGAATAGAAACCCCAGAACTAGACCCACAAACGTATGGCCAACTCATCTTTGACAAAGCAGGAAAGAACATCCAATGGAAAAAAGACAGTCTCCTTCACAAATGGTGCTAGGAGAACTGGACAGCAACATGCAAAAGGATGAAACTAGAACCCTTTCGCACACCATTCACAAAAATAAACTCAAAATGGATAAAGGACCTGAAGTGAGACAGGAAACCATCAAAACCTTAGAGGAGAAAGCAGCAAAAGACCTCTCTGACCTCAGTCGTAGCAATCTCTTACTTGACACATCCCCAAAGGCAAGGGAATTAAAAGCAAAAATGAATTACTGGGACCTTATGAAGATAAAAAGCTTCTGCACAGCAAAGGAAACAACCAACAAAACTAAAAGGCAACCAACGGAATGGGAAAAGATGTTTGCAAATGACATATCGGACAAAGGGCCAGTATCCAAAGTCTATAAAGAGCTCACCAAACTCCACACCCGAAAAGCAAATAACCCAGTGAAGAAATGGGCAGAAAACATGAATAGACACTTCTCTAAAGAAGACATCCAGATGGCCAACAGGCACATGAAAATATGTTCAACGTCGCTCCTTATCAGGGAAATACAAATCAAAACCACACTCAGATATCACCTCATGCCAGTCAGAGTGGCCAAAATGAACAAGTCAGGAGACTATAGATGCTGGCGAGGATGTGGAGAAACGGGAACCCTCTTGCACTGTTGGTGGGAATGCAAATTGGTGCAGCCACTCTGGAAAACAGTGTGGAGGTTCCTCAAAAAATTAAAAATAGACCTACCCTATGACCCAGCAGTAGCACTGCTAGGAATTTACCCAAGGGATACAGGAGTACTGATGCATAGGGGCACTTATACCCCAATGTTTATAGCAGCAGTCAACAATAGCCAAATTGTGGAAAAAGCCTAAATGTCCATCAACTGATGAATGGATAAGGAAATTGTGGTTTATATACACAATGGAGTACTATGTGGCAATGAGAAAGAATGAAATATGGCTCTCTGTAGCAACGTGGATGGAACTGGGGAATGTGATGCTAAGTGAAATAAGCCATACAGAGAAAGACAGATACTATATGGTTTCACTCTTATGTGGATCCTGAGAAACTTAACAGAAGACCATGGGTGAGGGGAAGGGAAAAAAAGAGGTTAGAGTGGGAGAGAGCCAAAGCATAAGAGACTCTTAAAAACTGAGAACAAACTGAGGGTTGATGGGGGGTGGGAGGAAGGGGAGGGTAGGTGATGGGCTTTGAAGAGGGCATCTTTTGGGATGAGCACCGGGTGTTGTATGGAAACCAATTTGACAATAAATTTCATATATTAAAAAAAAGATTGAAATCTTGCCATTTGCAACTACATGGATGGAACTGGAGGGTATTATACTAAGTGAAATTAGTCAGAGAAAGACAAAAATCATATGGCTTCACTCATATGAGGACTTTAAGAGACAAAACAGATGAACATAAGGGAAGGGAGACAAAAATAATATAAAAACAGGGAGGGGGACAAAACAAAAGAGACTCATAAATATGGAGAACAAACTGAGGGTTACAGGAGGGGTTGTGGGAGGAGGGGATAGGCTAAATGAGTAAGGGGCACTAAGCAATCTACTCCTGAAATCATTTTTGCACTATATGCTAACTAACTTGGATGTAAATTTTTTTAAATAAAATTAAAAAAATACATATTGTTGATTCATTAATATTGAACTCGCACCCAACAGCATTATAACTCATGCCTGAGTGAAGCTTATCCAACACACAAATTTTCTCTGTAAGACACATCACAGTCTTTTGCTTAGGAACGCTAGACAGCACTTCACCACTACACATGAGGATCACTTTAAACAGCAAAATACCAATAAAAAGAACAATAAAATGCAAAAAATGTAGCACTAAACAGATCACAAAAGGGACTCTTGTTTACAGTATATGAGCTGAAAGAAGACAGAGTATTGTCTTGTTCAATCTCAGCCGAAACATATGCCTTAGCTCAAAATTTTCACCGTTCTGTGTCTGTCCATGAATGTCCAAAGTGCCATTAATAATTTTTAACTTTTTATTCAATTAACTTAAACAAACAAAACAGTTCACCCATTTCTCCTATCCTCAACCCATCTCTTGAAACCACCATTCAGTTCTCTGTACCTACGAGCTTGTTTTGGTGTTTGTTTTGGGTTTTTTTTCTTGTTTTAATTCCACTTATAAGAGGGATAATAAGGTATTTGTCTTTCTCCATCTGACTTATTTCACTTTATATAATGCCCCCAAGATCCATCCATGTTGTTGACAAATGGCAAGATTTCATTTTTTATGGCTGAATAATATTCCATTGTATATATACACCACAGTTTCTTTATCCACTCATCTATTGATGGCCACTTAGGTGGTTTTCATATCTTGGCTATTGTAATTTATGCTGCAATGAACATGGGAGTGCATATATCTTTTTTGAAATTAGTGTTTTTTTAAGTTTATTTTAATTCCAGTTAGTTAACATACACTGTTATACTAGTTTCTGGTGTACAATATAGTAATTCAACAATTTCATACATCACCCAGTGCTCATCATGACAAGTGCACTCCTTAATTCCTATTACCTATTTAACCCATTCCCCTACCTCCTTCCCTCTGGTTGAATTAGTGTTTTCTCTTTCTTCAGATAAATACCAAGAAGCAGGACTGCTGAACCATATGGCAGCAATTTGGAATATGGTAATATTTTTAATATTTTGAGGAACCTCTGCATTGTTTCCATAATGATTACACCTAATTACATTCCCACCAACAGAGCACAAGTGTTCCCTTGTCTCCATGTCCTCAGCAGTACTTGTTATCTATTGTCATTTTGATATTAGTCATTCTAACAGGTGTGAGGTGATATTTCACTGTGGTTTTGATTTGCATTTCCCTGATGATTAATGATGTTGACAATTTTTCATGTGTCTATTGATCATTTGTATGTCTTCCTTGGAAAAAAAATGTCTATTGAGATATTCTGACCATTTTTAAAATCAGATTCCTCTTGCTTTTGAGATGTATGAGTTCTTTATATACTTTAGATATTATTCCCTTTCAGATATATGATTTGAAGTTATATTCTCCCATACAGTAAGTTACCTTTTCATTTTGTTGATGTTTCCTTTACCATGCAGAAGCTTTCTAGTTTGATGCAGTACCACTTGTTTATTTTTGTTTTTGTTACTTTTGCTTTTGGTATCAGAGTCAAAGAATCATCACCAAGACCTATGTCAAGGAGTTTACTGCCTATTTTCTTCTAACAGTTTTATAGATTTAGGTCTTACATTTATGTCTTTAATCTATTTTGAGTTAATTTTTGTATATGATGTAAGATAGTGGACCAGTTTCATTCTTTTGCATGTAGCTGTCCAATTGTCCTAGCACCATTTATTGAAGAGACCTTTTCCCCATGTATAGTCTTGCCTTCTTTGTTGTAAATTAATTGAGCATATATGTGTGGGCTTATTTCCACACTTTCTAATGTTCTATTGATCTATGTGTCTGTTTTTATGGTAATATGATACTGTTTTAATTACTATAGCTTTTTAAAACTTTTTTAATGTTTATTTATTTTTGAGAGAGACAGACAAAGCATGAGTGGGGGAGGGGCAGAGAGAGAGGGAGACACAGAGTCAGAAGCAGACTCCAGGTTCCAAACTGCACAGAGCCCGATGTGGGGCTCAAAATCACAAACCGTGAGATCATGAAATGAACTGAAGTCAGATGCTTAACTGACTGAGGCACCCAGGCACTCCTTATTTACTATAGCTTATTAATATAGTTTGAAATCAGGGGGTGTGGTGCCTCTAGTTGTGTTCTTCTTTCTCAAGATTGTTTTGTCTATGCAAGGTCTTTTGTGGTTCCACATAAATTTTAGGATTTTTTAGTATTGCTGTGAAAAATACCATTAGAATTTTGGTAAGAATTGCACTGAATCTGTAGATTGCTCTGGGAACCATGGACAATTTAACAATATTAATTCTTCCAATGCATGAACATAAGATATCTTTCCATTTATTTGTGTCTCCTTCAATTTCTTTCATTAATGTCTTGTAGTTTCCAATATACAGGTCTTTCACCTCCTTGGTTAAATTTATTCTTAGATATTTTGTTATTTTTGACACAGTTACAAATGAGATTGTTTTCTTAATTTCTCCTTCTGATTGTTATTAATTCATTATAAAGATGCACAACAGATTTTTGTGTATTGATTTTTTTTTTAATTTTTAATGTTTATTTTTGAGAGAGAGAGAAAGACAGCGTGAGTGGGGGAGGGCAGAGCGAGAGGGAGACACAGAATCCGAAGCAGGCTCCAGGCTCCAAGCTGTCAGCACAGAGCCCGATGCAGGGCTTGAACTCGTGAACTCATGAAATCATGACCCAAGCTGAAGTTGGACACTTAATTGGCTGAGCCACCCAGGTGCCCCTGTGTATTGATTTTATATCCTACAACTTTACTCAATTTGTTTATTAGTTCCAACAGTTGTTTGATGGAGTCTTTAGGGTTTTCTATATAATATCATGTAATCTACAAATAGCAACAGTTTTTCTTCTTCCTTTCCAATTTAGATGTTTTTATATCTTTTTCTTGCCTAATTGCTGTGGCTAGAACTTCCAATATTATGTTGAATAAAAGTGGCAAGAGTGGACATCTTTGTCTTGTTCCTGATCTTAGAGGAAAAGCTATCAGCTTTTCACTGTTGAATATGGGGTTGGCTGTGGTTTATATAGGGCCTTTATTATTTTGAGTTTTGTGAACTCTACCCACTTTTTTGGGAATTTTTATCATAAATGGATTTTAATTTTTATCAAATGTTTTTTCTACATCTATTAAGATAATCATATTATTTTGTCCTTTGTTTTATTAATGTGCTGTATCACATCGAGTGATTTGTGGATGTTGAACCATCCTTGCATCTCTGAAATGAATCCCACTTCATCATGCTGTATGATCCTTTTAATCAACAATATGTTGAGTTTGTTTTGCTAATACTTTGTTGAGGGTTTTTGCATCTATGTTTATCAGGAATATTGGCCCATAATTTTTTTGGTGGCATCCTTGTCTGGTTTTGGTATCAATGTAATGCTGGCCTTGTAAAATGTGTTTAAAGTAGATCCTCCCTCTTCTATCTTCTGTAAGACTCTGGAAAAGATTGATATTAATTATGTGAATGTTCTTTGAGTTCACCAATAAAGCCATCTGGTCCTAGACTTTTGATTATTTATTTAATGTCTTTACTGGTAAGAGGTCTGTTCGGATTTTCTATTTCATCATAATATGGTCTTTGTAGGTTGTATGTTTCCAGGAATGCATACATTTCTTCTAGGTTCTGCAATTTGTTGGCATATAATTGTTCATAGTAATCTCATGATCCTTTGTACTTCTGTGGTACCAGTTGTAACATATCTTTCATTTCTGATTTTATTTGAGTCCTCTCTTTTTCTCTTGGTGAATCAAGCTAAAGGTTCGTCAATTTTCTTTATCTTTTCAAAGAATCAGTTCTTAATTTCATTCATATTTTCGACTGTTTTTTTTTAGTCTCTATGTCATTTATTTCCACTCTGATCCTTTTTATATCCTTCCTTCTACTACCTTTGAATTCTTTTTGTTCTTTCTCTAATTCCTTGAGGTGTACAATTACGTTGGTTTTTTTTCAGACTTTTTTTTGTCTCTTAAGGTAGGCCTTTATTGCTGTGAACTTCCCTCTTAGAACTGCTTTTGCTGCATCTCACAAATTTTGATGTGTTACTTTTCCATTTTAATTTGTCTCAAGGTAATTTTTTTATATTTTTAATTTTTTCTTTGATGTATTGTTTGTTCAGCAGCATGTTATTTAATCCCCACATATTTGGTAATTGTCCAGGTTTATTCATGTAATTAATTTCTAGTTTCATACAACTGTGGTTGTAAAAGATGTTTGGTATGATTTCAATTCTCAAATTGATAAATACTTGCTTTATGGTCTAACATATGATCTGTCTTAGAAAATGTTCCATGGAAGTGCACATGGGTGGAATGTTTTGGGGTGGAATGTTCTATAAACACCTGTTGAGTACATCTGGTCTAACAGGCTGTTTAAGGTAGATGTTGGGGTGTCTGTGTGGCTCATCAGTTAAGCGTCAGACTTCAGCTCAGGTCATGATATCACAATTTGTGGGTTTGAGCCCCAGGTCGGGCTCTGTGCTGACAGCTCAGAGCCTGGAGCCTGCTTCAGATTCTGTGTCTCCCTCTCTCTGCCACTCCCCACTCACACTCTCTCTTGCTCTCAAAAATAAATAAAACACTAAAAAATTTAAAAAAATAAGTCAGATGTTTTCTTATTGATTTTCTGTCTGGATGATCTATCCATTGATGTAAGTGGGGTATTAAAGTGCCCTACCATTATTGTACTGCTTTATGTTTTTAGATATGTCAATATTTGCTTTATATGCTTAGGTGCTTCTAAGTATCAAAAATATTTGCAAATGTTATATCCTTTTGTTGACCCCTTTATCATTATGTAACATCTTTCTTTATCCTGTTACAGTCTTTGTTGTAAAGTCGCATTTTTTTTTTCTGATATAAGCACAGCTACGCCAGCTTTCTTTTGGTTTCCATTTGCATGGAATATTTTCTTCCATCTCTTCACTTTCAGTCTGTGTGTCCTTATATCTAAAGTGAGTCTCTCGTATGCAGCATATAGATGAGTTTTTTATCCATTCAGCCACTCTGTGTCTTTTGGAGAATTTTGTTTTATTTCAAATCATTTACATTTGAAATAATTTTTGATAAATACATGCTTATTGTCACTTTGCTAATTAGTTTCTAGCTGTTTTTGTAGTTCTTCTCTGTTTGTTTTTTCTTTACATTCTCTCTTCCTTTGTGGTTTTAATGACTTTATGTAGTGGTGTGCTTATAGTCCTTTTTCTTTAAATTTGTTTATCTTCTATAGGTTTTTGCTTTGTGGTTTCCATGTGGCTTATATATAACAACTCATATCCATAACAGTCTATTTTAAGTTAATAACAACCTATGTTTGATCCCATTCTAAAGTTCATAATTTTTACTCTTCCCCCATGTTTCTGATATCATTTTACAACTTTTATCTCGTGTATCCTTTAACCAAAATTATTGTTATCATAGTTATTTTTACTACTTTTGTCTTTTAATATTCATTTTAGCTTTATAAGTAATTAAATCACTACTTTTACTATGTAATTACTTCAGTGAGACTTATTCTTTCATATGTGTTATTATTACTAATTGGTGTCTTCTTTTCAGCTTAAAGAAGTTCCTTTAACATTTCTTTTTTTAATATAATTTATTGTCAAGTTGGCTAACATACAGTGTACATGTGCCTCTATGAGTCAGCACTCCTGTATCCTTTGGATAAACTCCTAGTAGTGCTATTGCTGGGTTGTAGGGTAGTTCTATTTTTAATTTTTTGAGGAACTTCCACACTGTTTTCCAGAGTAGCTGCATGAGTTTGCATTCCCACCAACAGTGCAAGAGGGTTCCTGTTTCTCCACATGCTTGCCAGTAGCTGTTGTTTCCTGAGTTGTTAATTTTAGCCACTCTGACTGGTGTGAGGTGGTATCTCAGTGTGGTTTTGATTTGTATTTCTCTGATGATGAGTGAGGTTGAGCATCTTTTCATGTGTCTGTTGGCCATCTGGATGTCTTCTTTGGAAAAGTGTCTATTCATGTCTTCTTCCCATTTCTTCACTGGATTATTTGTTTTTTAGGTGTTAAGTTTGGTAAATTCTTTTTGATTTTGGATACTAACCCTTTATCCTGTATCTCATTTGCAAATATTTTTTCCCATTGCATTGGTTGCCTTTTAGTTTTGTTGACTGTTTCCTTTGCAGTAGAGAAGGTTTTTATCTTGATGAGGCCCCAATGGTTCATTTTTGCTTTTGATTCCCTTGCCTTTGGATACATGTTGAGCAAGAAGTTGCTGCGGCTGAGATCAAAGAGATTGTTGCCTGTTTTCTCCTCCAGGGTTTTGATGGTTTTTTTGTCTCACATTTAGGTCTTTCATCCATTTTGAGTTTATTTTTATGTATAGTGTAAGAAAGTGGTCTAGTTTCATTCTTCTGCATGTTGCTGTCCAGCTCTTCCAGCACCATTTGCTAAAGAGTATTTCCATTGGATACTCTTTCTTGCTTTGCCAAAGACTAGTTGGCCATACATTTGTGGGTCCAATTCTGGGTTCTTTATTCTATTCCATTAGTCTATGTGTCTGTTTTTGTGCCAATACCATACTTTCTTGATAATTACAACTTTGTAGTAAACACTAAGTCTGGGATTGTGATACCTACACTGTTGTTTTCTTTTTCAACATTACTTTGGCTATTCAAGGCCTTTTGTCTTTCCATTCAGATTTTAGGATTGTTTGGTCCAGTTTTGGGAAGAATACTGGTGCAATTTTGATTGGGGTTGCATTTAATGTGTAGATTGCTTTGGGTAGTATTGATATTTTAACAATATTTATTCTTCCAATCCACTAACACGAAACGTTTATCCATTTCTTTGTGTCTTCTTCAATTTCCTTCATAAGCTTTCTATAGTTTTCAGCATACAAATCTTTTATATCTTTGGTTAGGTTTATCCCTAGGTATTTTATGGTTCTTGGTGCAATTTTTAATTGGATCAATTTCTTGATTTCTTTATCTTGCCTCATTATTGGTGTATAGAAATGCAACCGATTTCTGTACATTGATTTTGTATCCTGTGAGTATGCTGAATTCATGTATCAGTTCTAGAAGCTTTTTGGTATTCCATGTATCATATCTGCAAAAAGTGAAAGTTTGACTTCTTTGCCAATTTGGATGCATTTTACTTCATTTTGTTATCTGATTGCTGAGGCTAGGACTCCCAACACGATGTGAAACAACAGTGGTGAGAGTGGGCATCCCTGTCGTGTTCCTTATCTCAGGGGGAAAGCTCTCAGTTTTTCCCCATTGAGGGTGATATTAGCTGTGGTATTTTCATATATGGCTTTTATGATGTTTAGGAATGTTCCTTCTATCCTGATTTTCTTGAGGGTTTTTTATTAAGAAAGGATGCTGAATTTTGTCAAATGCTTTTCCTGCATCTATTGACAGGATCATATGGTTCTTACCCTTTCTTTTATTAATGTGATGTATCACATTGATTGATTTGTGAATATTGAACCAGCCCTGCATCCCACAAATGAATCCCACTTGATCATGGTGAATAATTTTTTTCATATGCTGTTGAATTTGATTTGCTAGAATCTTGTTGAGAATGTTTGCATCCATGTGCATCAGAGATATTGGCCTGTAATTCTCCTTTTTAGTGGGTTCTCTGTCTGGTTTTGGAATCAAAGTAATGCTGGCTTCATAGAATGAATCCAGAAGTTTTCCTTCCATTTCTGTTTTTTGGAACAGCTTGAGGGGGATAAGTATTAACCCTGCTTTAAATGTCTGGTAGAACTCCCCTGGAAAGCCATCTGTCCCAGGACTCTTAATTGTTGGGAGATTTTTGATAACTGATTTAATTTCTTCACTAGTTATGGGTTTGATCAAATTTTGTATTTCTTCCCACTTGAGTTTTGGTAGTGTGTGGGTGTCTAGAAATTTGTCCATTTCTTCCAGGTTTTCCAGTTTAACATATGATTTTTCATAGTATTCTCTGATAATTGTTTGTATTTATGATGGATTAGTTGTGATATGTCTACTTTCATTTGTGATTTTATCTATTTGGGTCCACTCTCTTTTCTTTTTGAGAAGTATGGCTAGGGAGTTATCAATTTTGTTTATCTTTTCATAAAGCAAAATCTTTGTTTCATTGATCTGTTCTACTGAGGTTTTTTTTGGATTCTATATTGTTTATTTCTGCTCTAATATTTATTATTTCTCTTCTTCTGCTGGGCTTGGGGTGTCTTTGCTGTTCTGCTTCTAGTTCCTTTAGGTGGGCTGTTAGATTTTGTATTTGGGATTTTTCTTGTTTCTTGAGATAGGCCTGGATTGCAATGTATTTTCCTCTCAGGACTGCCTTCGCTGCATCCCAAAGCGTTTGGATTGCTGTATTTTCATTTTCGTTTGTTTCCATATATTTTTTAATTTCTTCTCTAATTGCCTGGTTGACCCATTCATTCTTTAGTAGGGTGTTCTTTAACCTCCATGCTTTTTGATGTTTTCCAGACTTTTTCCTGTGGTTGATTTCAAGCTTCATAGCATTGTGGTCTGAAAGTATGCATGGTATGATTTCAATTCTTGTATACTTAGGAAGGGCTGTTTTGTGACCCAGTATGTGATCTATCTTGGAGAATGTTCCATGTGCACTCGAGAAGAAAGTATATTCTGTTGCTTTGAGATGCAGAGTTCTAAATAGATCTGTCAAGTCCATCTGATCCAGTGTATCATTCAGGGTCCTTGTTTCTTTATTGATCCTGTGTCTAGATGTATCAGTTGTTGTAAGTGGGGTACTAAAGTTCCCTGCAATCACCACATTCTTATGAATAATGTTGCTTATGTTTGTAATTGTTTTATATATTTGGGGGCTCCCTTATTCAGTGCATAGACATTTATAATTGTTAGCTCTTCCTGATGGATAGACCCTGTAATTATTATATAATGCCCTTCTTCATCCCTTGTTACAGCCTTTAAAGTCTAGTTTGTCTGATATAAGTATGGCTACTCCAGCTTTCTTTTGACTTCCAGTAGCATGATAGATAGTTCTCCATCCCCTCACTTTCAATCTGAAGGTGTCCTCAGGTCTAAAATGAGTCTCTTGTAGACAGCAAATAGATGGGTCTTGTGTTTTTTATCCATTCTGATACCCTATGTCTTTTGGTGGGAGCATTTAGTCCATTACATTCAGTGTTATTATAGAAAGATATGGGTTTAGAGTCACTGTGATGTCACTTAGCTCTAACCATGTTGTTTCAAATGGCAAGATTTCATTCTTTTTTATGGCTGAGTAATATTCCATTGTATATATATCACATCTTCTTTATCCATTCATCAATTGATGGACATTCGGGCTGTTTCCTAATTTGGCTATTGTTTATAATGCTACTATAAACATTGGGGAGCATGTATCCCTTCAAATCAGTATTTTTGTAACCTTTGGGTAAATACCTAGTAGAGCAATTGCTGAATCATAGGATAGTTCTGTTTTTAACATTTTAAGGAACTTCCATACTGTTTTTCAGAGTGGCTGCATCACTTTGCATTCCCACCAAGAGTGGAATAGGATTCCCCTTTCTCCACGTCCTGAC
Organism: Herpailurus yagouaroundi; assembly: GCF_014898765.1. Taxonomy (NCBI): domain Eukaryota; kingdom Metazoa; phylum Chordata; class Mammalia; order Carnivora; family Felidae; genus Herpailurus; species Herpailurus yagouaroundi. The sequence goes on along the minus strand of NW_024420424.1, from coordinate 7,157,106 downwards.
CCACACTTGTTATTTCTTGTTTCTAATTTTAGCCATTATGACTGGTGTGAGGTGATTGATATCTCTTGTACTTTTGATTTGTATTTCTCTGATGAGTGATGTTGAGTATCTTTTCATATGTCTATTATCCATCTGTATGTCTCCTTTGTAAAAATGTAACAAGAAAAACAAATTCTTATTGAACTTATGTAAATAATCATTGCCATGAAAAATAAAATACTCAATAAAAGTTTCAGAATTTTGGAGGGATTAAACAGAAAGAAGAATATATCATTTAAAAAATATTTCCTTTCATGAGTTCTAGGGTGGCTCAGTCCGGTTGTCTGACTCTTGGTTTTGGCTCAGGTCATGATCTCACAGTTTCATGAGTTTAAGCACGCTGGCAGCACAGAGTTCACTTGGGATTCTCTCTCTCTCTTTCGATCTCTCTCTCTCTCTGCCCTTCCCCCACTCATGCTGTCTCTCTCTCTCAAATAAATAAACTTAAAATAATTTCTATTTACGAAAGTATAATCTATAAATTGTCATGAGTTACAGGTAACTTAAGGCAAAAAAAAAATGAAATTCCTTAAATACCCAGAAAGTAAACCATTAAAACATTAACAATATTCCAAACAAAACCCACAATCATCCCTCATCAGTTCTTTCAGGTCTGTGTAATTAGTTCTTGTTCTACGTAGTCTTGGCTTAGTGATATGAACCCATCTGTTTGTTGACTAGAGTTCTGAAAATCCAAACTTGGTTCATTAATATGGTCTCAAAATTGTCTAAATGACGTCATCAGAACCCTGTACCTATAATACCTGATATAGTATTTTTCAAAGGAACTTCAGTCCTTTTTTGGAAGATGAAGCACTCTGGCCTGTAGCTAATTGCAAATATTTCAAGGAAGCATCAAATTAAAACATAAAAAACCGGGGCACCTTGGTGGCTCAGTCGGTTAAGTGTCTGACTTCAGCTCAGGTCATGATCTCACAGTCCGTGAGTTTGAGCCCTGCATTGGGCTCTGTGCTAACAGCTCAGACTGGAGTCTGCTTAGGATTCTGTGTGTTCTTCCCCTGCTTGCACTCTGTTCCTCTCTCTGTGTCAAAAATAAATATTAAAAAAAATTAACAAAAAAACAAAAAACTATCTGTAGATGACAAAAGACTGACATTAGCTGTGATTACCTTATTACTGATCATTTTCAAAAGTGAAAGATCTAATGAGAGTTCATTACATAAATAAAATAACTGTCAAAATAAGAAAATAAAGTAAATTCAAAATAAAGTTTTAAACAAAATCTCTATAAAACATAATAATCTATTTTTAAAGAAGAGCAAATATTACATCTACTTTATAAGACTGTATCAACATAATTTTACCAAGAAAAAACTTCAGATATAACATAATAATCATAACATGCCATGAACATGTTAAGCCTATCATTAGAATATACCAAGAATATACCAAGAATATCAAGTAAAGAGTTTCTGCAACTCTAGAGTAGGTCCTAAACATTTCATATTAATAAAACTCCATGGTGGGAGGGTGCCTGGGTGGCTCAGTCGGTTAAGCATCCGACTTAGGCTCAGGTCATGATCTCACAGTTCGTGGGTTCAAGCCCCACATCAGGCTCTGTGCTGACAGCTGAGAACCTGGAGCCTGCTTCAGATTCTGTGTCTTCCTTTCTTTCTGCCTTTCCTTGGCTCGCTCTCTCTCTCAAAAATAAACATTAAAAAAAATTTAATAAAACTCCATAGGTGAGTGATCTGAATACCACAATTAAAAACCACTGGCTTAAATTTAGTAGAAAAAGCCTTTGCAAAAGAATCATGAAAGAATACAGTATCAGATATTAAGGTAAAAATTAGAATATATATTATTCATGTAAAGAGTAGTAATCCAGAAAATGGATATCATACTTCTAGTAGCAAATGAATTGATCTATAGTATAACATTTCAACTACAAAATAGAGCCTTTGGAACATTCTGTTATATGTGGGGAGGGTCATAACAATGTGTAATGAGACTTAAATAATAATATAAAATCTTTAATAATGTATACCAAAAATCTTATTCTGCATCTAAGATCCCAAACAAATGAAATACACTTCATTTCCATGAGTTTCCAAATAAAAAAATTTTAAATCATCTGGCATTTTAAACAAATTACAGAGAGAAATTATTATGGCTTATTCCTTGCAATAATTTAATTTGTGTTTACAGTTGGACTGCATCTTAATGGACAATCACATCTCATTTCTGGTAAAAATTCAAAACTAACATGGTAATGTAGCCTTCATACCTGAAAAATTAGTATTTACAGTTGCAAAAATAGCAACTAAAAACATGCATTGGAGAATAACATTAATATAAAAAACTGATTTCTTCTCTGTTTAAAAAATACATCAAGAATTCTATTAATGAAGAGATCTTTCTAAATAAAATTTGTGATGCCTCTCAAGCAATACAAGGCCATAATCTTACTTCTATAAAAGCCAGAAAAGTACTCTGAAAAAAATAAGTGGACATTAATTTCTTGTATGATTTCATCGTTATGTCTCTACATTTTGAAGCCTAACTACCATAATTTAAATCCAATTTTAACTCTAAGGCTTATAAACAATCTATGCATTCATATTATGACTAGTTGAATCAAAGCCTTATATATTTGCCAATATTTTGTTAAAAATAGGTATCATTAGTATACTAAAATGGAAACTTCCTTGTGAAAAATATATACATTGGACAAAAAAACCAAAACAAAACACTGGCTTACATTTGTAACAACATGGATGGACCTAGAGGATATTATGCTAAGTGAAATAAGTCAGACAGAGAAAGACAAACACCATATCATTTCACTTATATGTGGAATCCAAAAATCAAAACAAATGAACAAATGGAAGCAGAAAAAGATCCATAAAGAGAAAAAACTGATGGTTGCCAGAGGGGAGGAGATGAGGGATGGCCAAAACGGGTGAAGGGGAATGGGAGTTACATGCTTCCAGTTATGGAGTGAATAAGTCACAGAGATTAAAAGCACAGCATAGAGAATATAGTCTATGGTATTGTGGTAGTATTGTATGGTGACAGATGGTAGCTACACTTGTGAGCATAGCATAACATACAGAGTTGGCGAAGCATTATGCTGTACATCTGAAACTAATGTAACATTGTGTTTCAAATATACTTCAACATTTAATAATCCACTGGCTTATAAGATGCTAGATTCAAATTAAATAAGCAACATTGCAACCAAGTTAATATTTTTAAAAAATAACTGAAATTATGACTGATAATACTATTTTATTTATATTATTTGGCAAAGCAACACTAGGATTCTGACAAACAGAAACATTTCATGGACACAGAGGACACTGACAATTCTCTTGGAACTTCTCAAACAGCATAAAATTTATGAAGTACTTATATTAATAACATTTTACCTATACTTTACTGTAGGAAAGGCTGAGAATCTTTTCTTTAACTACTCTACTCATGCAACTCATCGAGAGTAATATATTAAACCCAATTATCTCTAGCTGTTCTATTTTACAATGTAAAAGAACAAATCTTTTTTGTTTTGAATTTTCCACAAGCCCTCTGGGAAATCTGAAAGACAGTTGTAAGTACAAAAGATATCATTTAGGATTAAATTTTGGAAAGCCAAATATCAAAAGTTGTCGAGATATTTGAACGTTTGATTAAGATAGGATCATGGGCTACTGAAAAACAATACTTGGCTACCTACTTGACCAATTTGATAAAAGATTTGAAAAATAAAGATAAGAGGTGACATGATTATAAATAATCATAGCTCTTTCCTAAATAAGAATAATTTCTTTTTTTAAGTTTTTATTTATTTATTTTGAAAGAGAGAGAGAGAGAGTGGGAGAAGGGCAGAAAAAGAGAGCGAGAGAATCCCAAGCAGGCTTTGCACTGTCTGTGTGGAGCCCCATGTGGGGCTCAAACTCATGAACCCTGAGATCATGACCTGAGCTGGAACCAAGAGTTGGACATTTAACCGACTAAACCACCTAGGCACTCCAAACACCCTTTCTGTAAATAATCAAGGACATAAAGTCAACATAAACCATAGAAGGTTATTCTAGCAAGGCACAAAAACTTTGTCTTCTAGGCAAATGACACAGAAAGTGAAAAATAAACTTTTACAACCTATTATTAAGAGCAGACCAATAATCCAAGAAAAAAAATGTCATTTTAACAGAGAAAAAATGCAATTCTAGTTTTGCATCCGTATAATAGCCCTAGGGGTGTCTGGGTGGCTTAGTTAAGCGTCCAACTCTTGATTTTGGCTCTTAAGGTTCATATGGAGCGCTAACAGGTTCTGTGCTGACAGTGTGGAGCCTGCTTGGGATTCTCTCTGCCTCTCCCCCACTCACACATGCTCAAAATAAATAAATAAACTTAAAAAAATAGTTAACACTAAAGCTCTTTTTTGAAAATCTTATAAATAAACACAGGCTTCCAATATCCTATCTTTAGCATATGAAAATCCTTTTGGAAACTTCCTCTTGACTTTATCTCTCCCACCTTCCAAGTATATAATCAGTCTCTCCTCAGAGTCCCAGGGCAGCTTTTCCTGCCAACGGGTCCTGTCCACATGCTTTACTAAAATCAATTTTTTGCACAAATAAATAAATTAAGAAATAAGCACATCAAGCCTTAGCCAGCTGTGAATACAACAAATTTAATTCTCTTTCCACAAAACTTCTGTAACTTTCTATATCCACATACAACCCTTACAGTACAACTTTTCAAAATGGTAAAAATGAACACATTTATTAACATATCCAAGTATAAATAGCCTCTGTAGCATATAAAAATGAGATGCAAATTATATAAATTTAAAATTATGCATAATAATGAATGTTTCAGTATTCTATCTTAGAAATTATCTAAGATATATGATGAATATCCAGTAATCAACTCAATTTAGTATTAGTCCAAGATTTTAAGTTACATAAATAATTTGGAAATTATCTTCAAGCTGACATGTTACAAAACATAATTACTCTTGAAATAGAGTTTGTCAGATTAATGATTTTATTTGGTTAAACACAAATTTACATTTTTCATAATCTTAAACATTTAGTAGAAGTAATGCTAGCTAACTTGATCAGTAAATGTATAAATTTAGGAAGAACATACCCCAGTAGAATAAAAATGTATGCTTATAGTATATTCAAGACTGATAATTTTTTTCTTTTCTTTAATATGAAATTTATTGTCAAATTGGTTTCCATACAACACCCAGTGCTCATCCCAAAAGGTGCCTTCCTCAAGACTGATAAATTTTAAAAAGCACAGTTGTTTTTATTAAATGAAAAGTATTAAACTACTGTCATTTGCTAGATTTCCCTAAATTATGTGAACTTGAATTTTTAAAATATTTGAATTAGTTTCCATAAGAGCACTTTTGTGTAGCACAGTGTAAGTATCCAATACAATACAATTTTCTTAATTTCTGGGAATTTTAGGAACATTCAATTTATACAAGCACTTATTTATTTCTAAGCCAATCAGAATGGAGCTCCTTTTAAGAGATTTTATAATCTAATTTGGTAATACCAACCAAAGGTAGAAAAATATTACACACTCACACAATGAAAGGTAGAGGTCTTTCTGAATTATACATAAACATACAGACAAACACAAATAGAAAAACAGCTTCTGGCTTTAATTCTAAAATTTCAGTATGAGTCAAATGTAAACACAGAATTTTAAAACTCACTGATCCATATCAAAGAGCTGTTCTCTTCCTGATGGGCATGGAATTCTTAATTGATCTGAGCTCAAAACAGACAGAAAAGACTGACCAGATACTGTCTTCTTTCACCTAACCAAGACAAGATGTCTACAAACCATCAATCTATTCACAGAAATCACTGAATGGTCAAGTCAGGAAAACAAAAGAAGCCAATACCAGAAATCAAGCAAGTACTCAAAAATAAAATCAAATCCTTACAGTTCTAACAGTGGACAAGAGTCTGGAATACCAAATCTGGAGCTGGACTAACTGTTGGGTCCCCAGATCACCAGTCAGAAGAGGAACACAAAGGCTTTTGAGAGGCCTTGTTATCTAAGGGGAATAAATATGGATCTGAAGGTGAGGTCCAATCCCATTTGAGTCATGACACCAGTAGAGAGCAAGATGGAGTCACTCATGTAACTTATGTCAACCAGTGATGTCAGTGACTTATGTCAAGCAGTGATGTAAGCAGCCAAGGGCATTGGAGCTAAGACCGGATATTGCCAAAACCAGTACAGGCTGAAGACATCCAGAACTGACAAGCCACAGAACCAGAGGAGGTCTATGAAGGCCCAAGATCGATTAAACTCCTTTAAAAAGGGAGAATTTTTGCAGCAAACTATTAGACTCTCCAGATGCTGACCCTTTCACATCTGACCACATCAAAAAGGCAACTACCAACAAAGGCTCTGCCTGATTAATCTCTGAACATAATGGAGATTCTCCATCTCTTGAACATAATAAGCCGCACCTGCCAAGAGCTGACCTGGACAGGACCAAGGCTTTATCTCAATTGCACATACAAGGACTGACTTCAAGTTAGGTTTGTTAACCTCTTACCCCTTGTTGTATCTTGTTTGTTGTGTGACTTTGTGTTATGCTTTGCTTTATATGGTGTATATGCTTTGCTTTATATGATGTATATGCTATATAGAAAGCCAAGTTAAATGTATAATGAAATATCATTGATTTTGGGATCTTGAACCTGCTTTACAATTATGTTAACCTTTGCATTATGATTGGATAAAGCAACATTATGGAAAGACACAACTCATACGTGTGCCTTCATAGCATGCTTGCAATAATACCCAAACCATGAAAAACAAAATACAACAGGCAATTAAGGACATGATTTTATTCAGGTTTTTGCAATAGGGAGAGTGTTCATGAATGAGGAATGTATCAAAGAAAAGGGAGAAGGCTTGGGATGAGTCTTAGCTCAGTCATTCAGAAAGTGTGGAGGTGGGTCTGGTCTTATAATGGTCCCGGATGGTCTTATGGTAAAGGGTTTTTTAGAAGCACAGGGCTCAAGATAAAATTCAACATTGTCAGGCCAGACCATGCAGCATCTTGCTGACCATGATAAAGCTTTTGTCTTTATCCTAAGAACAATAGGAAGTCATTGAGGGTTTAAGTAGAACTATGGCAGGGTCACTTGACCTCAGACATTCTGGTGCTATCCTCCTCTGTCCTCCTCCAGAATATCCCTTCCCTCAATATTTCTTGCCCAAGTCTTCACAAAATGCTGTGTTCTGGGATCCCTATTACTGTGATCCCTCTGCCTGACAGGATGCCCAATGGTGACCCCAGGCTACCTCTCTCAGGCTATTTCAGGCCCTGCTACTCATCTGGTCTCCCATCCCCTGCAGCAGAATCATCCTGCAAGATCTATCCAACTGTGATGAGTGTTAAAAGTCCAGGGATCACAAATTGGTCTACAAGAGCCAAACAGGTAGTCTAAATGAGAGAAGCACACATGGTATAATGCAACCAGTAAGAAAATGGGGGACTGTGGAAAACTGGAAGTGCAGATCCTGCCCAAATGTGGCAGCCACTGCTCAGTATAATTGTTATCAAATAAGCACCTTATTCAGTGTTCTATGATCTTATTAAGTTTTTGAATTTTTAAATGTGGGCAACCAATTCAAAATGTTTGAAAACATTGTTCAAGTCACATAAAGTGTGAATGCTGGATTTGGCCTTTGGATTTCTGCTTGGCAACTTCTACTCTTCATCCCTAAGGATATTATGCCCCTCTCAGCCTGCTCCCCACCCCATCTGCCAAATGAGTTCCAAGCCCCTGTTCCAGTGCCCTTGGCCCAAGAAGGAGTTAACCTACAAACCCACTGCACTGAAAGTAAATTATCTGATAATCACCTCTTGGTCCATGAGCACATTTAGTATCCACATTTATATATAAATCCAGCCCCATTAAGAGAATAGATTCATCTGAATCTACCACAGATAAAGGGTACAATTCCAATACACATATGAGTGGTAGCTTCATCAGTGCTCCTGTCAGGGGCTGAAGTGTAGGGAAACCTAGTGGCCACTAACCCCACAAAGGCCAGGAAGCAAGATATTTTCCAACTGAAGGGCAGTGAGGTTCAGCTCTTTCCCTTTTCACTCTTCCTCTGGAGAAGTGGGCCAGAGGCAGAGGAGCAGAAATGGCTGGCAAGCCCTGTGATAACCTATAAGCCACAAGACAACCAGCTTTTGGCAAGTTCAGGTACTCTGATCCAACCTCTCCTGGACCACTTTCCCAAATTTATGCAAGGTCCTCACATTCTGAATGGAAAACTCTGAGACTCAGAGTGGCAACCTATCATGCCTTCAGTATTTCATAATTCAATACAATCAGGAACAATGCTCCAAGAACCTTAGGTGTGGTTTTATTTACATATAAAGCAGAAAGGAGGAAAAATTTCTTTTCATAGCCAAATTTTGCACTACAGACTCCTGAAAAGAACCAAAGGACAAATTCATAGAACATACATACAAGGCATGCACATTCAAAATACACACTCATGCCCACAGTCCATACAGGGACATCCTTACCCCAGCCCTACTCATACCTGCAAATTTAAACTACTCTTAGCCAGTAAACCCCTCACCTTCCCCTCCTGGTCCTCAATACACATGAAATTGTTGGCATTGATACTTGAGGCACAAAATTTATTTCTGTTCAACATTAATAGCACCAGAGGAACTTTTAGCCAAGAATTACATCTCTTTCCAAAGGAGCTTAACACTGGACCCCAGCAAAGACCCCAGTCTATTCTGTGAGCATGTGAAAAGCCTCAGGAGCTGCTTAGGGGGATTAGCAGAAATAATCTTTCCAGACTAATGCCTTTTCTGGAGCCCAGATCTGATCTCCAAACCTGGTACAGAGCTCATCAAGCCTCTTGAGTCAGTGTGACTCAAAACTCAGGGGAGGCCCAGGTAAATTGCTAAAGATTGGTTCTGTGTGCTCTTGGAGGTCTTACAAGAAGCCCCTATGTGTCCTAGATGCCTCTGGCATTCAATGCAGGGGAACACAGTGTAAGCTGCTGCAGCAAGCTCTTTGTAGACAAAAAGGGGATGGCTCCCTACCAAGGCAGTTTGGGAAATGGCTTAAAAGGCCCCCTAACAACAACAAAACATGGCCCTCCCTTGCCCAAGCACCTGGAATCCACCAATACTCATGCCTCCTGAAGCAGGAAAAGCTCCCTGTTGAAATGTAAATATATCATCCGATTAACACCCATTAACACATTAGCATCAATTTCTTTTCCACATTTGGTGATTAAATAGCCTAAAGAACAAAAAGTAGAGTCCTAAAGGAGTGGTAAATAGGTTTAGGTAAAGGTCGGCATGGCTAGTAGGGTAGGAAGGTACAAGAAAGAAGCCTGAATGTGTTTGGGCCTCACAATAACCCTGGTAAGCGGTGGGTTTTTTTTTTTAAGTTTTTACTTAAATTCCAGTTAGTCGGGGCGCCTGGGTGGCGCAGTCGGTTAAGCGTCCGTCTTCAGCCAGGTCACGATCTCGCGGTCCCCGAGTTCGAGCCCCGCGTCAGGCTCTGGGCTGATGGCTCAGAGCCTGGAGCCTGTTTCCGATTCTGTGTCTCCCTCTCTCTCTGTCCCTCCCCCGTTCATGCTCTGTCTCTCTCTGTCCCAAAAATAAATAAACGTTGAAAAAAAAAATTCCAGTTAGTTAACATACAGTGTAATATTAGTTCCACGTGTACAATATTCAACACTTCCACACAACACCCATTGCTCCTCACAAGTGCATTCCTTACAATGCCCATCACATATTTAACCCATCCCCAAACCCCCATCCCCTGTGGTAACCATCAGTTTGTTCTCTATAGTTAAGAGTCCGCTTATTGGTTTCTCTCTCTCTCTCTCTTTCTCTCCCTCTCTCTCTCACTTTGGTAAGTTGTTTATCCATCCTCCTCTTATAGGCTTAAAGAGGTTAATTGACTTGCCCAAAGCTAATCAATGGCTAAATTCAACAGTACATCAGCAAATCATTTGACTTGAACTCCAAAACATTTTCTGCATATCTGCTCTACTCAGACAATATGCTCTTTGTCCAGGATACAGAGATGTCAAGACATTGTTCTCATTGTCAATAAGCTCAGTCTACTATAGATGACAGTCAGGAGGTAGTGACACAGCCGAATAATGTGATAAGGGAAACAGTAGGCACTGTAGAAACACAGAGAAGGGGCACCTGACCCATATAAGGATTTGGGGGTACAACAAGGTCAAGGAAGGCTTCCTGCAAGAACTAAGACTTCAACCCAAATACTCTCATTCCAAACCCCATACTCTCTCTATATCCTTGATAATAACTATCATGATGTTTTGACACTCTGGTTTTCCCAGCCCACAGATAAGACATAGCATGCTCCGAGACCCCAGCTCATCACTTCCAAGTTCTAAAGAGCTGTGGCTATCAGATAAGCCAGGGTCCCAGGCCCTGCTTTCATAGTCAGGGCCTCTATGGGCTTTCCACAACATCCATTGTTCTTCCCCTTTAACTTGTGGGAGTTAGACCTGAGGAGCCTGGAATATGGTTTAAGGTCAGGTTCTGCTTCATTGAAAAGCAATCAGAATTGAAAAAAAGGTATTGTTTACTATATGCCAGACACTATGCTAAGCTTTCTGTAGACATTATCTCATTCCATCCTCCAACAGCCTTATGTAGTAGGTACTATTAACACCTCCAGTTTAGAGATGAGGATATGGAGAAATCACATGAGTTGGCAGAGACTGAGATTCTAACTCAGACCTGTGTAATGTGGTCCACTACACTATTGTTCCTGGATTGTTGTAAGTTCCCCCTTCCCTGCTTCTCAGCTACTTGCTCCATTCATTCATCCATTGGTGTTTATTATTATTTTTTTTTTAATCAGGTCATTATTGGCAGCTGTGACCGTGTGCCCTCTGCCAACATCTCTACAGTCAGAGCTTTCCACTGTAGAGTGACCAATTTTCATTCTTTTCCTTTTCATTGGTGTTTATTAAACACCTACTACCTTTAAGGTACTATATTTGAATATGCTGTAATTGAGATTCTAATATATGTAAGTCAAAGAATTGAGCTTATGGGATTTCACAGAACATAAACTTGCTGATTTTTAGAACTGAAATGTCACATTGCCCAACTCTTTAACCTACAATGAAGAAACAGAAACCCAGAGAGGACAAGTGAGTCACCGAAAGTCACATGGCTGGTTAATGGCTGAGCCAGAACCAAGATGGGTCTCCCTAAATCACTGGCTCTCCAACTTTGTGTATCAGAAGAATCTTCTTTCAAACAAAGATTCCAGATCCCCATCCCAAACTATACATTCTGAATCTGTGGAGATAGTACCTCGGAATCTGCATTTAAAGATGGGCTACACATGGTCCTTAGGCCACACAAAGAAACTGTTTCTGTGTCCTGATGCATTATCTGCATCACTGAATGAGCACAATAAAACTCATCTTAACCTGAAGTGAGAAAGAAGAGCTAGGCCTGATCAAAAGCAGAAAATACTGTGAATACAATCTACTTGGAGAGATAAGACCAATGCAAAGGAAACATTTGGGAAGGAACACATGACAGTAAAGGAAGAATTAGCAAAATATATAGCAAAGACAGTAAGGCTATAGCAGCCAGAGAAGGAAAAGATCTCTGTGGGCTGAGGTGATCAGGGAGGCCTTTCTGGAGGAGGTGGGACATGAATCCAGCATTGCAGAATGCAAAAGATTGGGTGGGCAAGGAATAATACATTCAAGAGAGAGGAAATACTTTGAGCAAAGGTACAAAGTGAGGACATATACGTTGTGTTCAGGAGACAGATAAGAGGCTTGCCCAATTCTGTCTGATTCTGGGGATATGGTAGGGGACCAAACACAGTCAGTCCCTGCTCTTATGGAGCCTAGTTGGTACAAGGGGATGGAGAGGGACAATAAACAACCAAATAACCAAATGGGAATTTGAGGTAGAGAAAGCTGCTGTGAAGGCAATAAACAGAGTGATATGGCGGGAGGTGAGAAGAGCTATCTAACTAGGGGAGTGAGGGACAGTTTCTGAAGAGTTGCCATTTTTGCCACTAAATGAGGGTAGATATAGGAGAGCAACAGAGAATGATAGGAAAGACAGTTGTTAAGACCATAATTAGGGACTCTCCACTCTAGTTTATCTGCTTTCCTCTAAGCTCTGGTGAAAGACACATAGGGCATCATTGAGCCTGTTTTTTTTTTTTAAGTTGGTCAAGATAATGTGGAGTCTATCTCCCCAGGCCTCCAGCAGCACAATCACTTCTCACTTGGCTCTGGAAACCATGAGGAAACAGCCTTTGGACCAACCTGGCAAAGCCAACACCAAGCCCCAGTCCTGAGTGGCCACGACCAGCCACCTGGCTTCAGGAGGCACTAGGCTCATCAGAGCCCCTATATCCCTCATGAGAAACTAGGCATGCTGTATGTAGCAAGCAGAAGCAATTGAGTTCTTTCATATCAAAACAGCAAAACACCAAAAAAGAAGTTGACAGAACCCCATTCTTTACTATCCAAGCCACATACAACCCTTCCTGACACCCTGTAACCATGTGCCTTGCACCAAGTGGGAAATAAACGCTAAGAAGCCAGTGAGAAAACAAAATGATAGGGTGTGTTCTAGAAATAGGCAAAATGTATTTCTGGGTCACTGGGTAAAATTGGTTTGGGGGCCTAGCATGACAAAATGGATTACACCTAAGGGCACACTTTGCTCTAACATTCATTTCTTTCACTAAGTCCAAATCCTCACACATTCTCCCTTTCCCCTCAGATACCCAGAAGTTCCCAAACTGGTTCAGCTTCCTCAACTCTGTGGGAATCATGGGCCCTGGAGCCAAGGCTTGATCCATAAAAATTGCCCAGTGCCCCAGGAGTCAGCCTAAAATGGCCCAAACACACAAGCTGTTACCTCTTACCTTTTTTGAGGCCTGAATCTGTTGCTCTAGAGCCAGGGCCTGAGACCCATGCTAGGAAAATGGCTCATTAAATTAAGTGATCTTCGGGGACACCTGGGTGGCTCACTAGGTTAAGCATCTGACTTCAGCTCAGGTCATGATCTTGCCCTTCAGGAGTTTGAGCCCTGTGTCAGGCTTTGTGCTGACAGCTCAGAGACTGGAGCCTGTTTCAGATTCTGTGTCTCCCTCTCTCTCTGCCCCTCCCCTACTCACACTCTGTCTCTCTCAAAAATAAGTAAACACTTTTAAAAAATAATAAATTAAGTGATCTTCCTTTCACCCTTCCTTTGCCTTCCCCCACCATCACAAAACCCCTGCAGCAGTAGCCATGACCTGTGTCTACAAATAGTGTATGGAAAAACCAACAGGTTGGTGATTTGTCTGCAATGTCCCAACATCCCTTATCTTTGCCCTCCTCTCCCCTTCAGGGCAACCTCTCCCTGAACAAATGTCCTGGACCCTCATGGTCTCTCCTTTCACTCCATCTCCTCTCAAGAAACAATAGTAAAAGTCCATTAATATTAAGACCAAAGTAAATAATGAGGCTTAAGGAACATTTGAATTGTTTTTCATATGGAAGCCTCAAGTTTAATGCTGCCTGAGATAATCTCAATACACTTTAAAGTAGAAACATTAAAAATAAAAACTAGTGATTCTTTTTCATTAATGTAAACAAGTTTCCATATTCCTCTGGTTTGATGGCAAATGTAGTATGTAGCATTAAAAGGGCTGCTTTGTTTGCATTTCTTATTTACCAAAAGTATATTTCACTTTGCACAAAACAAGTGGAGAAAAAAGTAAGACTAGTAAATTTTATTTATAGTCCTAATAAAGGAGTGAGGGAAATATTCATAGCCCTACACTACTTATTTTCATAATACCTATATTATACTTGGCAATAATATGAATGAATAATACTTAAACTTAGGGACCTGGGAAGTGTGTTTCAGAAAAGGCAATCTGTGACAAACAATAACATAAATTAGATTGATATTAACTATGAAGTTTCTCCAAGATATGGCCCCACTTGCAAGTTGCTCAGCATCTAACTTGAGTGATGCAAGCAGGAAATAATGTGCTAAATGGTGTGTTACAAACTGTAAGAACAATAAAGACCAGGGGCGCCTGGGTGGCTTAGTTGGTTAAACTTCCAACTTCGGCTCAGGTCATGATCTCAGGGTTCATGGGTTCAGGCTCCGCATGGGGCTCTGTGCTGACGGCTCAGAGCCAGGAGCCTGTTTCCGATTCTGTGTCTCCCTTTCTCTCTGCTCCTCCCCAACTCATGCTCTGCCTCTGTCTCAAAAATAAATAAACATGAAAAAAAAAAACTTTAAGAAAAATAAAGACCAGAAAGTGGAGAGAGCAGTGTAACTCAAAAGTGTCTTAAGGCTTAAATAATATTTAGATAAATGTAGATTAGATAAGATGTAGAACTTTGGGGGCTGACCATTGGAGATAATACATCAAACTGGTGGTTGCCAAAATAACAAAAAACAAAAAAGTGGAAACTGATACTAGAAATGGTGTTGGTTATGGAAAGAGCCCAAATATCCATCAAATGATGAATGGATAAAAAAGATACATATATTCAGCCATCAAAAAGAATGAAATCTTGTCATTTGCAATGATGTGAATGGAACTAGCGTGTATTATGCTAAGTGAAATAAGTCCATCAGAGAAAGACAAACACCATATGATTTCACTCATATGTGGAATTTAAGAAACAAAACAAGTGAACATAGGGGAAAAGAAGGAAAAATAAAATAAGATAAAAACAGAGAGAGAGGCAAACCATAAGAGACTCAACTACAGAGAGCAAAACTGAGGGTTGCTGGAGGGGAGGTGGGGGGATGGGCCAAATGGGTGATAGGCATTAGGGAGGAGGGCACTTGTGCTGAGCACTGGGTGTTATATGTAAGTTATAAATCACTCAATTCTACTCCTGAAACCAATGCTACACTATATACTAACTTGAATTTAAATAAAATATTGGAATAAAAAATAATAAAATAAAGTAAAAATGGTGTTGGTCATATACAGAACTGTCAAGGCATTTTAAAAAACTGTTTCAAGGGGAGGAGAATATAAACCAGAAAACTAAAGGGAATAGCATTAAGTACTGACTTTCAGAAATGGAGTGACCTAATAAAAAGACAAATTAGTCCTGGAACAACTAAAAAAAAACTATGTTAAAGGGACCACTGCCCCCTAAAAGATCCTGAGTGTGTACTTTCTTTGCTTCTCTTCTTCTATTCCAAACAAGCTCTCATAACTCTGATCAGCAAAACCATCTACAAGACAAATCCACAGTAGACACTAGCATTGCAGTTAGCACTATATATCTTCCCTAATAAATTTTTATACTTACACAGAATATAGTAGCTGCCATTCTAAAAATATAATCACTGTGTGCCAGGCATTGCATTAGGTGCTTGACCAACATTATCCCAGATCGTCAGCACAATCCCATTTAAGCCTAATTCATTTTATTATTTTGATTTCCTCATTTAAAACTAAATTGCAGGAGGGGCGCCCGGGTGGCTCAGTCGGTTGAGCGTCCGACTTTGGCTCAGGAAATAATCTCACGGTTTGTGAGTTTGAGCCCCGTGTTGTGCTCTGTGCTGACAGCTCAGACCCTGGAGCCTGCTTCTGATTCTGTGTCTCCCTCTCTCTCTGTCCCTCTCCCCCTCGCGCTCTCTTTCTCTCAAAAATAAATAAATGTTTAAAAAATTTTTTTAATAAATTGGAGGCAGCACATTTCACCCATAAACATTTCAGAATGCATACCATTAATTAGAGTTCAACATTATTTTCAGTTGTTTTTCTTTACATATAAATACAATTTCCCTAAAAGTACATCAGATTCTTTAACCAAAATTAAGTTTTGTCATTTGCGCTTCATTTAGGCAGTGGTACTACCCTTTCACATCACTTATTTTGGGAAATTGCAACTTTAACCCCAGATGACTGTACATTCAGTGTAGGAAGGTGCAGAAAGTCACTCAGACTACACTCTAGCACTATTAAGTAGCACTGTGACCTTGAGCAAATTATTTAACCTGAAGTCTCAATTTTTTTTAATTTTTTAATGTTTATTTTTGAGAGAGAGAGGGAGTGTGTGTGTGAGTGGAGAAAGGGCAGAAAGAGAGGGAGACACAGAATCCCAAGCAGGCTCCAGGCTCTGAGCTGTCAGTACAGAGTCCAGTGCAGGGCTGAAACCCATGAACTGTGAGATCATAACCTGAGCCAAAGTCGGACACTTAACCAACTGAAACACCCAGGTGTTCCACCCATTTTTTGACAAGTAAAATTAAGATAATGATAATTTCTTCAGAGGTTTGACAGCTAGATGATATCATATATGTAGAAAGCCTAGTGCAAGACCTGGTATATCATGAGTGCTTGATAAATGCTAATTTTGTCACCCTTGTAACCAGAGTTTCCTTGATGTGTATGTTATACAGAGCCTTGTACAGTTTCCAGAAGAGGAAACAGATGCTTTGACCTCAGGCAAACTAGTGTGCTAAACAGTCCACAGCCCCTAGGTTTTCACAGGCTCCATAATGGTGAGAACCAGAGGGGTTGAGTGAGTAGGATTGTGTCCATTCTTAGTCTCCGAATAGACCTACTGTTGGTATATTCTTAACTCTAAAAATGCATGTGATACATTTTTAGTGATAATTATGTATGTTGAAAGCATATAATACCCTTTGAGAATAGGTATTTCCATTCTAAATATATCGAATGAAATTTTCTGGATTTTTAGAAAGAAAACTGGGTTGTGTATCTGAATAAGTAAGGGTTTCTGTGAATTTTTTTTTTTTAAAAACTCCACACACTCCATGGGCAGTCAGAATAATCTATGGTAGAAAAAAAATAATCACAATGGTTGACAATGGGGTGAGTTAGGGATTGACTGAGAAGGAATATTTTTGGTGATGGTAATGTTCTGCATTTTGATAGGGGTTTGGGTTGCATAGATGTAAAGATTTGTCAAAACACATTGACTTGTGCACTAAAATCTGTGTATTTAATTGTATTTCAGTTTATCTTAAAGGAGTATTTGAGTTTTGACACACTGAAATTATAGATATTAGTTAATAGATGTGGAATTTTTTTTAATTAGGTACTTTATGTGCATCCAAAAAAATTTTTAGGAAAGCAATTGCCTATTCTAGAAATATGGAGTTAAACTCTGGTTCCCTAAGGCGGAATCTAAAAGAAAGACAATGCAGGGGCTAGAAAGAGCCAAAACACAGATTTGTCATAACTGCAGGATGAGTATATTTGTTTTTAACCATAATAATGATTAATATTATGGCAACACCCTGCATTTCGGGTATAAAAACACAATCCTCTCCCAAAATATTACTCAGCCTCTGTGCTCCCAGATACACTGAAATTCTTTGGAAGGCAGCTGTAGGCCTTCATGGAGGCTCCTGTTCTTTCTTCTTTCACAGTTAGACAAACCAAAGCAGACCCACACCCTTCATGCTAGGTGCCCAATCATAAGGAAAGGACTGAGCTCACAAATCCCCACACACTACAGCCAAGTATGTCCTGTTCAAACCAACAGTTCCCTCATCCTCAACAACCACCTGGGAAATGGGCTGCTTCTATGCCAAACTCTCTGTTTAACAGCAGTCCAAACACTTCATCCTGGACCTTTGAGTGTAAGTTCAGAGAGATAACTGTTTATTTTTATCCACAAAATTCCTACACTTTCAGAATCTTATCCCTGCCCTCCACTTTCCTGGGGACTATTTGTGATTATATATCTTACACTAAGAAGTTAAATTTAACTCAGTCCTTCTACTCAGACCATATCCTCAGGTGTAGCTTTTCAGTTAACTAACTGCTTCCTGGGAGGAAGGGAGTGGGCAAGGGCTAAGAAGATCTTGGAAGCCCAAGCATTCTAATTAGCATCACTTTTGAGTGCAGGCTCCAAAGGTTTTCCTTTCCATTTATCATATTTATTGAAAGGGAAGGTAAGACCCCAAAGAGTGCAGGAATTTGCCAAAGGTCACACCAAAAGTATAGAGTAGAGCTTGGGAACAGGATCCAAGTCCTTTGCCTCCAGCCAAGTGCTCCATCCAAAAAGATGTGTGATTTTCCCTAGTGAGTCACGGAAAAATGCAGAGAAACAGGGTTATCAGAGGAGAGGGTTGCAGATCATGTGCTTTTATTCAGCCTTCCAAAATGAACAGGAAGGAGAGACACAAACAGAGCCTGAATGGATGAATTGGAAATCCCTGAATTGTAGAGGAGGAAGGCAGCAAGATGAGAGTCTCCTGTTTTCAAAGATGCTGCTCCAGCATCAGGCCACTTCAACTGTCCAGATGTCCTTCACTATCCTGGAGAGAGATGGAGGGGAAAAAAGAAAGGAAATAAGCTGGAGAAAAGATTTGGAAGAAACAAGGATGGTTGAATGAATGTTTGAAAAAGAATGACATGCAATCCCAGGATACTTTGGGGCCCTAAGTTATAGTACACATTGGTTCCCTTTCTCTTCTCCCCACCTCCCATTCTGCACTGTCTTAGACACACATACACACACACACACACACACACACACACAGAGTCTAGTCTGGGACAGCCCCTCTTTCTTCCGCGGGCCTTCTGGCTGAGGCTCAGGAGCCTTGGGCTTCAATTGTGAAGGAATTTCTGGGACAACCCAGCCTACTTGCTGTTTGACCTATATATTTCACAGATGTTATTTCCCTATGTGAGTCCCCAAGAGGTCTGAGCAAAGATATTTTAGCAGGAAAATATCTATTCCAAATGGTCTTAGTATATTCAAAAGGAAAAAAATGTCACATTTTTTAACCCCTATCTACCACCAGAACAAAAAGGCTTCTTCTCAATGCTCCTAGAGACTACTCCCTTAGGGCAGTTCTATGTAGACAGTTGAACTGAAATGATATATACACTTCTACTACCTGACTGCCACATTTTACCTATACCAGTGGGCTTCACTGGCCCCGGGAGGACAACAGGGCCCTCTTGAATCAAGATGAGAACCACTCTCCAGAATCCAAATGAATAACACATCATGCATCCAGAGGTCACTTCTCTAGCAATCTCATATATTTGGAACAAAGAAAAGAATGAAGTGAGAAGGAAAAAAAAGATCTCAAGGAAGTGAGAATAGATGTCAATATCTATACAGTAAAGTTTGCAAGCTTTACTCAAAAGAATCTTTCTGGGGCCAATTTACTTTACTTTAGACTAAGTCCTTACAAGTGTATTTATTGTTTTCATAATCACAACAAATGAGAAACAGCAAATTATGAAGAGACAGAAATACTGATAACAGCACAAGTGACAGTTGAATGTAGATTTGGACTGTAAATCAAAGGCTTAAGGTATTATCTTCTTAATAATACACTAGTACTGATTCCTGTTGTCAAACATGGAGCTTGCTGATCAGTGAGAAACTTGGCAAGTCTTTAATGGCCAATCTTGCTTAGGTATCCCCATTAGGACATTATTAGTTTTCTCTGGACCATCCTTTCAGCCTGACCATTTGCTTAAGGGTAACAAGTTCTGATGGTGACAGCTCAGCTGTTTCCTTTTTTTAAAAGTTTTTATTTATTTATTTATTTTGAGAGAGAGAGAGCAGGGGAAAGGCAGAGAGAGGGAGAAAGAGAAAACTCCAAGCAGTCACCACACCATCAGCACAGAGCCCAATATGGGACTCGAACTCACAAACTGTGAGATCATGACCTAAGCCAAAACCAAGAGCTGGATGCTCAACTAACTGAGCCACCCAGGTGCCCCAGTTTTCTTTCTTAAAACATAAAACAATTAAACTCCTTAAGCCAAACTGAAGTAAACCATTGTCAAAAATGATGGAGTCCATTGACAGATAAATGGATAAAGAAGATATGATATATATATATATGTATATATATATATATATATATACACACACACACACACACACACACATACATACATACATATATCACTCAGCAATCAAAAAGAATGAAATCTTGCCATTTGCGACTACATGGATGGAACTAGAGGGTATTATGCTAAGTGAAGTTAGTCAGAGAAACACAAATATCGTATGACTTGACTCATATGAGGAATTTAAGAGACAAAACAGATGAACATAAGGGAAAGGAAGCAAAGATAATATAAAAACAAGGAGGGGGACAAAACATAAGAGACTCGTAAATACAGAGAACAAACTGAAGATTGCTGGAGGGGTTGTGGGTGTGGGATGGGCTATATGGGTAAGAAGCATTAAGGAAGGCACTTGTTGGGATGAGCACTGGGTGTTATACAGAGGGGATGAATCACTGGTATCTACTCCTGAAATCATTATTGCACTATATGCTAACTAACTTGGATGTAATTTTTTTAATTAATTAATTAATTAATTAATATTTTAAAATGATGGAGCCCAGGACTTCTGGGGAAGATGGTGGAGAAGGAAGACCATAAGCTACTTTGTCTGGCAGATACAACTAGATAACATTCACATAAATGTAAATAACCCAGAAAAATGACCTGAAGACTGGAAGAACAAACTCCACAGCTAAATGTAGAGAAGAGGGCACACTGAAGAGGGTAGGAATGGTGAAGATGAAGTTGGGAGCTTAAATGGACCCATGGATCCATCCACTGGAGAGAAGAAGCTGTGGAAACAGAGAGGGGATTAAAACAGACCTTTATCCCAGGGATCCCCTGCCAAGAAGATGAATCCCCATAACATTTGGCTTTAAAAACTAGAGGGGCTTAATTTGATGAGTTCTTAAAACAGGTGGAACTTAAAGCCTAGTATTTTAAAAATCAGTGGGATTGGCTCTGGGAGAGCCAGGAGGGCAAGAAGAAGCTGAGTTCCCACCCTTGAAAAGACAACACAACAAGCAGCCCCACAGAGATACAGCACAGAGGTAGTAGTTTGAAAAAATACCTGAGACGTATGATAGGGAGAGTAGTTTATTCATCTCAGAGCATGTCCCACGACAGAGATCACAGGGAGACTCTTCCAAGAACAAAGATGCTGGCAGGTTCCATTTCCCTCCTCCACCTCCCAGCATAAACACATGATCACCTGCAGGAACCAGTATGGCACAGACACTGACTACCTAACTTGCTAACATCACCACCTTGCCCTCCTCAGCACATTGAAGATCCACCCCCATCTAATACATTCATTGCTGGAGTCCATCCACAGTTGTGCCACAAATCTGTGCAAGCAGCCTGACAGGGGCCAGCACCACTCCAAAGCTACTCTTTCCTTTGGGGGAAAGAAAGATAACCACACACACACACACACACACACACACACACACACCAGTCAGACTATGGGCCAAGCAGTAGGCTGGGTCTCTCTGCAGGCCCTGACCACCAATGAAAGTTTCTTGGGGGACAACACAAGGAAAACACCCAGCACTTTGGTGCTACTACATCTCTGACAAATGCCTGGCCTGACTCAACTCAAGCCCACAGCATCCTCAGACTGGCCAACTAACATCACAGGGACCACACATTGCCTAAAGTAGGCAAAGAGAGACACTGCAGATAATGGAACATACAACACTCCTAAGAGACACCCATGAAGCAGCAGGTTCTGGAGAACAGGAGACACAGCACTGCAGAGCACTACAGGACATCTTCTTCATAAGGCCATTACTTTCATGTGCAGGAAACATAGTTGACTTTCCTAATACACAGAAACACAGAGTTACACAAAACGAGGTGATAGTGAAATATGTCCCAAATGAAAGAACATGACAAAATCACAGCAAGATACCAAAGCAAAACGGAGATAAGTAATATGACTGAGAGAGAATTTAAAGTAATGGTTATAAAGGTACTCACTGAACTTGAAAAAAGAGTGGGGGCTATCAGTGAAACCCTTAATGAAGAGATAAAAAAGCAATCAGAGATGAAAAGTACAATAAGTGAAATTAAAAATACACTAGATGGAATGAATGGTAGGCTAGAGGAAGCAAAAGAAT
Source organism: Herpailurus yagouaroundi (assembly GCF_014898765.1). Taxonomy (NCBI): domain Eukaryota; kingdom Metazoa; phylum Chordata; class Mammalia; order Carnivora; family Felidae; genus Herpailurus; species Herpailurus yagouaroundi. Next base: position 7,135,103 of record NW_024420424.1, on the reverse strand, counting down.
TAATCAGAGACCTGGAGGACAGAGTAATGAGAATTAATGAAGCTGATCAAGTGAGAGAAAAAATTATGTAAAATGAGAATAGATTTAAGGAATATAATGACACCATCAAGTGTAAGAACATTTTCATTATAAGGATCCCAGAAAGAGAGGAGAGAGAAAAGGGAGCAAAAATTTTATTTGAAAAAATAATAGGTGAAAACTTCCCAAATTCAGGGAAGGAAACAGATATCCAGCTCCAGGAGACATAGAGATCACCCAACAAAATTAGCCAAAGGAGGTCCACATCAAAACACATAATAATTAAAATGGCAGTAAGTAATGATAAAGAAAACCATTTTAAAGCAGCAAGACAAAAGAAGACAATTACATAGAAGGGAAACCCCACAAGGCTATCAGTGACTTTTTCAGCAGAAACATTGCAGGACAAAAGGGTGTGGCATGGTATATTGAAAGTGCTGAAAGGGAAAAACCTGCAGCCAAGAATACTCTACCAAGCAAGACTATTATTCAGGATAGAAGGATAGATAAAGAGTTTCCCAAGCAAAAACTAAAGGAGTTCATGACCACTAAACCATCCCTACAAGAAATATTAAAAAGAACTCTTAGTGGAAAGGAAAGACCATAAGTAACAGTTAAAAAAAAAAGTAAGAAGCACAAAAGGCAGTAAAAATAAGTATATCTGTAAAAATCAGCTAAGAGACTCACAAAATAAAAGGATGTGAAGTATGACACCATATACCTAAAATATGGTGGGAGGAAATAAAGAGTGGATTCAAACTTAAGCAACCATCAACTTAATATGGACTGCTAAATGCAGAAGACTACATACACAAAACTAAAGGTAACCACAAATAAGATACCAGTAGTAGATATTCAAAAATAAAGATAAAAGAATCTAAGTACATAACTTAAGAAAGCCAACTAATCATGACAGAAGAGAGCAAGGGGAAAAAGGCACTACAAAAACAATTATAAAACAAATAACAAAATTGCAATAAGTAATTACCAATCAATAATTACTATGCATGTAAATGTACTGAACACTCTAATCAAAAGACATAGGTTGACCAATGGATTGAAAAAATGAGACTATCTAATGCTAAGTGAAATAAGTCAGTCAGAGAAAGACAAATACCATATGTTTTCACTCATACATGGAATTTAAGAAAGAAAACAAATGAGCAAAGGGGAAAAAAGAGAGAGATAAAGAGACAAACCAAGAAACAGACTCTTAACTATTGAGAACAGATTGATGTTTACCAGAGGGGAGGTGGGGGGAAGGATGAGAGAAAAGGGTGATGGGGATTAGAGTACACTTATCATGATGAGCACTGAATAATGTATAGAATTGTTGAACCACTACATTTTACACCCAAAACTACTATAACACTATATGTTAACTATACTGAAATTAAAATAAAAATTTTTTAAAAGGAAAAAAATAAGGCCCATCTCTATGCTGTCTACAAGAGACTCATTGCAGACCTAAAGACAGAAAGTAAAGGGATGTAAAAGCATTTAACATGCAAATGGATGTAAAAAGTAAGCCAGGGTAGCAATATTTATATCAGATAAAATAGACTTTAAAACAAAGACTGTAATAAGAGCAAAGGACACTAAATAATCATAAACACAACAACCCAACAAGAAGATATATGCTTGTAAGTATTTATGAACCCAACATGGAAGGACACACATATATCAAGCAGTTAATAACAAACATAAAGGAATACAATAATAGCAGGGAATTTTAACAGCCCTACATACATCATTGGCTGGATCATCCAAATGAATATAGGGAACAGTGGTTTGAATAACCCACTGAACCAGATGGATTTAACAGATATATTAAGAACATTCCGTCCCAAAACAGCAGAATACACATTCTGTTCTAATGCACAAGGAATAGTTCCCAAGATAGATCGCATATTAGACCACAAAACAAGTCTTAACAAATTCAAAAAGATCGAAGGCATCTTCTCTAACCACAATGGCATGAAACTAGAAGTCAACCAGAAGAAGAAATCTGGAAAGATGACAAATACATGGAGGTTAAATAACATGCTATTAAACAATGAATGTGTCAACCAAGAAATCAAAGAAATCAAAAAATGCATGCAGACAAAGGAAAATAAAAAACACAATGATCCAAAAATCCTTGGGATGCAACAAAAGCTGTTCTAAGAGGGAAATATATAGCAAAACAGACCTACCTCAAGAAGCAAGAAAAGTTCAAGTAAAAAATCTAAATTTACACCTAAAGGAGTTAGAAAAATAAGATTAAAAAAACCCCAAAACAGTAGAACGAAGTAAATAATAAAGATTAGTACAGAAATAAACAAAAAATAAACTAAAAAAAAATAGAAGAGATCAATGAAATTAGGAGCTGTTTCTTTGATAAGATCAACAAAATTTACAAACCTTTAGCCAGACTCATCAAAAACAAAAATTAAGAGAGTGGAAGAACTCAAACAAAATCAGAAGTGATAGAGAAGAAATAACAACTGACAGTCCCAAAACACAAGATTGTAGGAGAATATTACAAAAAATTTATATGCCAACAAATTGGCCTAGAAGAAATGGATGAATTCTGAGAAACATAACCCACCAAAACTAAAGCAGGAAAAAATTGAGAACATATTGATGACTAACAATGAAATTGGAACAATAATCAAAACACTCCCAAGAAACAAAAGCCCAGGACCAAATGGCTTCACAAGTGAGTTCTACCAAATATTTAAAAAAGAGTTAATACCAATTCTTCTCAAACTATTCCAAAAAATAGAAAAGGAAGGAAATCTTCCAAATTCAGTCTATGAGGACAGCATTACCCTGATACCCAAACTGGAAAAAAAGACATTTAAAAAAAGGGAACTACAGTCCAATATCTCTAATGAACATACATGCAAAATTACTTAACAAAATACTGGCAAACCAAATCCAACAATACAATCCAACCAAATCACCACAATCAAGTGGGATTTATTCACAGGATGCAAGGGTGGTACAATATTCACAAATCAACCAATGTGATACATCACATCAAAGAAAGGATAAGAACCATGTGGTCATTTCAATAGATGCAGAAAAAGCATTTGACAAAGTTCAATATCCATTCATGATAAAAACCTTCAACAAAGTAGGTTCAGAGGAAACATGCCTCAACATAATAAAGGCCATATAAGAAAAACCCGCTGTTAACATAATCCTTAATGGTGAAAAACAGAGCTTTTCTCCTAAGGTCAGGAACAAGACAAGGATGTCCACCCTCACCACTTTATTCAACATAGTATTGGAAGTCCTAGCCACAACAGTCAGTCAAGAAAAAGGACTGAAAGGTATCCAAATTGGCAAGGAAGAAGTAAAACTTTCACTATTTGCAGAGAGCATGATACTATATAAAGCTCTAAACCCTACCAAAAAAAGCGAAAAAAAATGATAAATGAATTCAGTAAGGTCACTAGATACAAAAATCTGTGTACAGAAATTTCTCACATTTCTATACACTAATAATGAATCAGTGGAAAGAGAAACTAACAATGTCATTTACAAATTTTCGCACCCAAAATAATAAAATACCTAGGAATAAACTTAACCAAGATGGTGAAAGACCCCTACTCTGAAAACTATAAAACACTGACAAAAGAAATTGATGACCAAACAAATGGAAAGATATTCATGCTCATGGATTAAAATAACAAATACTGCTAAAATTTACATACTACATAAAGCAATCTACAGATTTAATGCAATCCCTATCAAAATACCAACAGCTTGGGGCGCCTGGGTGGCTCAGTTGGTTAAGCAACCAACTTCAGCTCAGGTCATGATCTCGTGGTTTGTGAGTTCAAGCCCTACGTCAGGATCTGCACTGACAGCTCAGAGCCTGGAGCCCATTTCGGATTCTGTGTCTCCCTCTCTCTCTGCCCCTCCCCTGCTCACACTCTCTCTTTCCTTCAAAAAAATAAATAAACATTAACAATTTAAAAAAATACCAACAGCATATTTCACAGAGATAGAACAATCCTAAACTTTTTATGGAACCACAAAAGACCCACAGTAACAAAGCTGGAGGTATCACAACTCCACATTTCAAGTTATACTACAAAGTTGTAGTAACCAAAACAGTATGGTACTGCATAAAAATAGACACATTGATCAATAGAACAGTATAAAAAGCCCAGAAATAAACCCACAATTATATGGTCAATTAATATTTGACAAAGGGGGCAAGAATATGCAATGGGAAAAGACAGTATCTTCAACAAATGGTGTTGGGAAAATTGGACAGCTACATGCAAAAGAATGAAACTGTACCCTTTCTTAAATCATACACAAAAATAAACTGAAAATTCATTAAGGACCTAAGTGTGAGACTTGAAACCATGTATATCCTAGAAGAGATCACAAGCAGTAATTTCTCTGATATTGGCTGTAACATTTTTCTAGATAGGTCTCCTGAAGAAAGGGAAACAAGCAAAAGTAAACTATTGGTACTACATTAAAACAAAAATCCCTTGTCTGAGGAAAGCCTCAGCATCCTAAAGACTGACTGGAAAGCAAGGGCTTTTTGGTGAATGCACTAATCTGCCTCTAGACTTCTTCTCTGCCTGTTGTTATTTACAGGTCCTGGGCCTGAGCTGCGGCCTCCATTCCTGCTGCTGATTGGCTGCTCCCACAGACCACATCCTTCTATCCTGGCCATTTCTCCTGTCTAATGGGGTTTTGTGCAATTCAAAGTTTATTATAAACCAACTTTTGTATGGTCTTTAGTCAACAGGAGATGTTTGTGGCAAGAAACCAAGGAACTCCCTTCAGTCCTGAATAAGGTTTTCCCTCCGATTCCAACTCAAAGTTTGACATATATTCTTAGTTTGCTATTCATTAAATGTGTGAATGCCTTCACCCTTTACTAGTCTACATTAAGTCCTATTTTGGCTTTATATCTCAGATATGGTGAAACATCAGTTCAATAAAATAAGAAAAAAAAACTTATAAACAGTCAATAAAACTAAAAGAGAATCTACTATGGAAGAAGATATTTGTAAATGACATATATGATAAAGGGCTAGTATCCACAATGTATTAAGAACCAATACAACTCAACATCCATAAAACAAAAAATCCAATTAAAAAATGGGCAGAAGACATGAAGAGACATTTCTCCAAAGAAGACAGGCAGATGGCCAACAGAAACATGAAAAGATGGTCAACATCACTCATCATCAAGGAAATGCAAATCAAAACTACAATGAGATATCACCACACACCTGTCAGAATGACTAAAAACCTCAAAAAGCATTAGTGTTGACAAGTATGTGGAGAAATAGGAACCCTCTTGCACTGTTAGTGGGAGTGCAGCCTCTGTGGCAAACAGTATGGGGTTTCCTCAAAAAATTAAAAATAGGACTACCCTATGATCCAGCAATCATACTACTGGGTATTTACCCAAAGAATACAAAAATATGAATTCAAAGGATTCCGTGTACTCTTACATTTGTTGCAGCATTATTTAAAATAGCCAAATCATGTAAGCAGCCCAAGTGTCCATTGACAGATGAATGGATAAATAAGATGTTGTATATATATACAAACAATGGAATATTATTCAACCATTAAAAAATGAATGAAATCGTGCCATTTGAAAAAACATGGATGGAGCTAGAGAGTATAATGCTAAGTGAAATAAGTCAGTCAGAGGAATATAAATACCATATGATTTCACTGCTATGTGGAATTTAAGAAACAAAACAAATGAGCGAGAGAGAGAGAGAGACCAAGAAAGACTTTTAATTATAGAGAAAATATTGATGGTTACCAGATGGGAGGTGGGTGGGGGTATGGGTGAAATAGGTTATGGGGATTAAGCAGTGCACTTGTTGTGATGAGCACTGGGTGATGTATGGAATTTTTAAATCACTATATTGTACACTTGAAACCATATAACACTGTGTTAACCATACTGGAATTAAAAATTTTTTTAAAAATAAATCTACATTTGAAATCATGGAGTATTAATCAGCCTTTCACAGCCTTAGCTAAGCCATACAACTTTAAAAATGTAAAATCTCTGAACAATGATTGATAGAATAAAAACCTCTCTGCATATCTGTCAGACATGTTACACACATTATCTCTTTTAATTCTAAAAAAAAAAATCTTCAAGAAAAATAAAGTTCAGAAAAGTTAATATGACCCATCTGGGGTTATATGGCCTGTGAGTCACACACCTGGTGTTCAAGCCCCATTTGCCTGACTCTGTTTCATACCATGCTGCCTCTCATTCTTTGAAAAGATAATGGGTAGATAAGAGGGGAAAAGTCAATGAAGGAGCATGCATTCATAAAACAGTCCTCTATTGCTGCAAGTTGACTCTAACCACCTCCCCACCTCTCAAAAAACACTGTAATGAGCACTAATGGAAATGAAAAAGAATCACAAGACCCACTAATGTAGAAGCACAGCGTTCCTGGCATACATAGCACTGTATAACTAGTTACCATTAGTAACAGTGTTACTAAGTCATTGAGACCTTCATGGACAATTTTATATATGTATACACACTCATATATAAATCACATTTTAGTCTCACAATAACCTAAGAGGTAGGTTCAATTATTGTTTCAATGTTACAGTGGAAGAGACAGAATTGGAGAGGATTAAATGCCTTGCCTAAGGTCACACAGCCAGTGACAGAGTCAGGAGTCAAATTCAGTTCTGTCTGATTCCACATCTGGTACGCTCCAACTGCATATCATTTCTGTACTTGATATTTCATACCTTCTACCAATTCATTCTTGGACTAAGAGAAAGCCTGAGACCCACCAGTTATGGTGTGTATCTAATTCCAAGGCTATCAGCCCCTGTAGTGGCCTAGCTCCAAACTCTTGGTGGAGAGCAAGTCATCCTGCCTCCACAAGCAGTGGCAGAATGACTTGCCCTCCACCAAGAGTTTAGGCGGTTATGGTTTAGGTGGCTAAGCAATTCCTACTAGGATTTTCTCTGTCTTCTGCTTTGGAAATCTCCAAGGCACTTGAAAATACAAAGTTTTTATATCTGCAGAAGAGGAAACCCCTGTCACATTTAGAGAAACCATGAGTGTTGGTCTCACCCTTGAACCATCTGGGCATTGTTTGCCTCCCCCAGTTCTCAGCTCTTCCTTCCTCCATGCTACCATAACCATTCCCTAATCCACACTTGGTTCAGGAGAAAGTCAGAATTTTACAAATAGTTTCATGTCATGGCCATGCTTTGAACTACATAACCCCTTGGGTAAACTATGAGTTTATAAAATTTAGCTTTTAGAGAAAGCATGTGTTTTATGGCCAGCCAAATCATGATACTGTCATTTCATTTCATACCAGGGTGACATCATCCTCTATTGTGGGCCTGAGATGCTAATCATGAAAGACCTGGGTTTGGACAAGTCCAGACAGTGAAAGCAATGCCATGAAAAGACAACTTTGTGCTCCTTTTATGGGGTGGTAGAGAGGACAGAGGGTGCAGTAAATGAGGAAGCATATACTTCTGGACTCTGCTGCAGGCATTTTGAGTGTTAATATGGTTATGTAAGCTCGTCTGGGTGGCACTGTGATGGCCTGTCCAGCTCCATGCTCCTTCCAAGGCCACCTAACCCCACTGATAGGTTTTTTTCCTCCATTTCTACAAAACTTGGACTCTGGGATTCATTCTATTCTGAATCAGGAGGAAATATAAGACATCTCCATCCATGCCTCACCAGCTGAGGCTCAAGTAAGTAGTGTCTGGCCCTGCTCCGATTTCATAATTCCAGTTCCAGTAACTGGGCTCTTGTCCTTTCCCTTACGTATATGTATCTGCCTTATACCCAGTTCCTGTGATTGAGCTACTGTCTTATTCCCTCTGAGGCCTTGTAGGAATAGATTGTGGAGATGGTTTCATGGGTATATATTTATCCCCAAACACATTAAGTTGTATATATTAAATATATTCAGCTTTTTGTATGTCATTATGCCTCAATAAAGTAGTTCATAAAATCATCACTTATTCATCTGTTTTCTCTCCCATCACCTCTTTATTTTTGTTAGTCATATTAACATTTCTACTTTGTTTGGATTTCTAACCTATTGGTAATGTGTCTCTGCCACCTTCAACTGCACTTCCTTGACACCAGCTCACTACCTAGAACCTTATCTAAATTCTGCTACCAAGTTTCCTAGATGCTATCTCTGCATGCTGCAGAGACACTCACGTTGGCCTGCTGCTAGGCTCTCTGGTACTGACACTAACGTACAACCTAGTCCTCCCTGGGCCTGTTGCTGAAAACTCCTCTTACCACCGACTCTGCTCCCCTTGTTTATGTCTCTCCTTAAGTTATGCTCTGAGGCAGTTCTGGCCTCACCATCTCTAGTCACAGGTTCTGGTCAGGTTCCTTCACTCTAGCCCTCACACTCTGCTCTGAGGTGACATGACAGGATCTTTGAACCCTCCTGAACTCTAGGCTGTCCTGAACCATATGTGCTGTGCAAGTACTATTCAAGCTCCCTTGAAATGAACTTTTACCAATAAATTAGATGCCCTTCAATAGATGAATGTATAAAGATGTGTGTGTTTGTGTGTGTGTGTGTGTGTGTGTCTGTGTGTATGTGTACGTGTGTGAATACATGTGTGTGGAATACTATTCATCCATTAAAAAGAATGAAATCTTGGGGTGCCTGGGTGGCTCAGTCGGTTGGGCATCTGGATTCAGCTCAGGTCATGATCCCATGGTTTGTGAGTTCGAGCCCAACATCAGGCTCTGTGCTGACAGCTCAGACCCTGGCACCTGCTTCAGATTCTGTGTCTCCCTCTCTCTCTCTCTGCCACTCCCCTACTCACACTCTGTCTCCCTCTCTTTCTCTCTCAAAAATAAACATTTTTTAAAAAATAATGAAATCTTACCCTTTATGACAACATGAATGGACGTACAGGGTATTATGCTAAGTGAAAGAAGTCAGACAGAAAAAGAAAAATACCATGTGATTTTACTTATATGTGGAATCTAAAAAAAATCAACAAACAAACAAAAAACAGAAACAGGCTCATAAATACAGAGAACAAACTGGTGGTTGCCATAGGGGAGGAGGCAATGACTATGGGTGAAATAGGTGAATGGGATTAAGAGGTACAAACTTCTAGTTATTTTTTAAAATAAATAAGTCATAGGGATGAAAATCACAGCATGGAGAATATAGTCAATAATATTGTAGTAATTTTGTACATTGACAGATGGTAACCACACTTATCATCGAACATTTTGTAAGGTATATAATTATTGAATCACTATGTTGTACACTTGAAACTAATATAATATTGTATGCCAACTATAATTCAATTTAAAAAAAAAAGAAGACCAGAGGAAATAACATGCACTCAAAAGAACTGAAGTCTAATGGTTTATAGAATAAACCTATCTCTAATCACGGATTGGATTAAATGACAGTGTATGAGGTCATTTGGATATTTTTTATCCTCCACTCCCTCTCCCAAATCCCCTTATCAAGGGTCATTTTGTTTTGCTCCAAGGATTTCCTACTTCCTGCAGAAGAGGGGTTCAGCCCTAGTCACAGAGTCTTATAAAAAATAAAGACAGTGGACAGATAAGTAGCTGATGATTCATGTCCAGGGGGATAAAGACTATTTCAGCTGTCTGTGCCTCCTGCCACTGAGCAGCTGTTTCAGCTGAGCATGCCTCCTGCCAATGACCCTCTGACCTAGACCTAAGCATGCCATAATCCTGAAAGCCTCCAGACCTTTACTCATGCTCTCCTCTTAGCTGAGAATGCCACTCTTCTTCCACTCCATTTATCTAAACCATGTTCATTCTTTAAAACCCCTCTAGAGGCTCCTGGATGACTCAGTTGGTTAAGCATTGGACTCTTGGTTTCCGCTCATGGTTTGTGAGTTCAAGCCCCACATCAGGCTCCACAATGTGGAGCCTGCTTGGGATTTTCTGTCTCCCTCTCCCTCTGCCCCTCCCCTGCTTGTGCTCTTTCTCTCTAAAAATAAATAAATAAACTTTAAAAAAACCCTCTTTTGCTCTCTCTCCTATTACCTCTTCCAGGAAGCACATCAGTATTTGGCTTCTTAACCTCTGCAGCACTTAAAATCTATACCACACAATTTAGTATTTAATTAATCAAACTCTTAACCTTCTGTTGCTTCATGTAAGCTAGTTTATGCTCCACAATAATACCAGAAGTATCCTTCTTGACCTCCCTCAGGACACTTACCATAAGCCTGAGCCTGTAATTGAGGCTCAGCAAAGACATGCTGGAGATACTTGTTCTAGAAACAAAATCAGGGGTTTCCATTATTTTTTGCATAACTGGCTAGAAAATGGAGTGCTCAGACACAGCCATAAAAAAAAAAAAACAGCATCCTGGGGAGCAGCTACCAAAGACACCACATGTATTCCCAGGTCATTGAACTACAGAGTGTCAGAGATTAAATGAATCTTAATCATTTACTCCCAAACATTTAAACTGGGGTATGTATACTTCTAGGGTTCCATGGCAGTGTGTCAAAGGGTCCACAAAGCCACAGGATAAATATGACATTCTTCCTTAGAGTGTCAATTTTACTAGAGTGTAAGAAATTCAAAATATTTCTATATTAAAATAAATATGGCAATATCATATAGGAAAATGCAAACTTTGCATGCATTTTTAGGATAAAACACGAGGCCTCAAGGATGTTTCAAGCTTGAAGTAGGCTGCTTTGGGTTATCCCATTCACCCTTCTCCCCTACCCATGCTGGGGATTTCATTTTCCCTCTCCTTTGTCATTAGGGCTACTTCAGTTAAAAAATAGAAATTTGAGGAGACTGATATAGTCCTTCTTTTCACAATTAGGAAAACTGAGGTCCACAGATGAGAAATAATTTGGCCAAAGCCCAAGACAGTAAGTTCAGCAAGAGCTGGGACCACAATGTACCACCATCAGAATGTACATTTTTTTCCTAGTGACTTGCTCCAGTAGCTACTGACTGGGAACTACACTTCTCACTACTCCTTGCTAACTCTGTTCTGCCCCCTTGGACCCTTCAGCATTTTTTTTCTTTGCCAAGGGTTATACAACCTATCCTTAGGGAAGCCTGTGGCACCAGCAGTTCTGAGAGCAGGCCAGAAACTTTAGTCTCTTTCTATAGCTTCAAACACAGTAAATAATGCTGAATTTCCCAGAAATCAGAGTGTGACTGATGAGATTTAAATCCCTCACATAAGCAGAATAAAGTTCCCAGTTTTGGGGAGAGAGGAAGCAAAGCAAGGAGACAGTCCTGCTAATTGAAGGCCATAGCCAGGAAAAAAAGAGCTGATCTTGAGACCCTACATTTTTCCTTCTTTTATGTGAGAAAGAGATGCTAAAGGGCTACCTCAGCAAGGCTGCAAGGAAATGGGGACTTCAGAGAAGCCCCCCAACTGGCTTCCTATCTCGTGAGGTGAATCTTTCATCAGGTTGTGGGACTAAAATAATCATCTCAGGTTAAAAAAAAAAAAGAAGAAGTGACCTTGGATTCAAATAAACTTAGCTTCACAACCATCATATATATTCTTTGGGCAAATAAGCAGGAACTGCCTATAGACTCACATACTTTCATCCACTTATTCACACCCTAAACAGATAATGCAAATTGTTACACAGACATACGCAAATTCTTCTGCACAGTGTCACAAACACAAATCTAAGCACGCATTTGTGTTGGGAAAACCAATACAATCATAGTTTCTGACCACACTTCTCTCCCAACACCGAGCTCTGAACCTACACATCCACCATTAATACTCACTTTCACCGTCACACACATAAGGTTGAGAAGTGACCCAGGTTGCCAAAGGTTAGAGCCACATTCCATGGTGTCCCATTCCTCTCAAAGAACTAACAGATCATTTCACAAAGATGTCATCACCTGCCAACTAATGGCAAGTGACAGCCACAATAAATGGTTCATTACCCCCCACCCCCGCCCATTGCAGGTAGACCCATGGGAGAATAACAGCAGAGACAAAGGAGACTTCAGACTTGACTCTTACTGCAGGAGACTGACCAGACAAGTAAGATGGGGGCTTGTTCCAGCCAAAGAGCTGGAACTCTTTGGGCCCTAGAGTTGGGGTGGGGAAATCAGAATGCAGTCTGACTTTTTGCAGACTTCTCAAACTCAGCTGTAAATCATGTAGGGGAAAAAAGACTGCTCTTTTTGCCTGGGTTTTCCTTGTCTAAAAGGAGATTGGGTCACACCATAACACTGTCTCTTTTGAACAAGGCCCCAACACTTTTCAGAGAGTGTAGTGATCAACAGCATGGACTCTGAAGCCACTCTCCAGGGTCTGAATTTCAGCCCCAGCTCCTATAATATGTATGACCTTGAGCAAGTTACTTAATTTTTCTAGCCCTCAGTTTTGCCCTCTGTTAAAAAATGGAATAATAATAGTATCTATCTAGTGGTAGTATGATGTGATTTAAATACGAAGCACTTTTAAATAATGCCAGGAACTTAGAATGCTCAATATATGGAATTTACAAAACAGCAATTTCCTATTTTTCTCAGACCACCACTCTTGCATTACTTCCCTGCCTACAGAGAGGTGACGGTTTGGTTACCTCATTTCGGAGACAGGCCTCTAAAGCCCAAAGAGAACAAGACTGGCCAAATATCACAGAGAAAGAATAATAGAATTGGAACTGATTGCTTTTGGGTTACTCAGCCGGTGTTCTCATCTCTCCCTTAGGAAAAAATGAGCATGGCCTGAGGAAACCTGGGGAGGAAATATGGGGCCAAGCAGGTTGTAAATAATACTAATAACAATGACCACTTAATATGTGCCAGGCAGTTTTAAGAACATTCTGTGTATTATTTCACTTAAACCTCACAGCAACCCTATGAGGTCATGACTATCATCAGCACCAGCAGCAGCAGCCAAAAAGAAGAAACTGAGGCTTCAACTCCTAGAATGGCTTTAAGCTGGGATTTGAACCCAGGCAGTCTGACACCAGAGATGAGGGTGCAACTGCCACACTGTACTGCTGTCCAAAAGACAAAGGAATAATATAAGTTCTTTTTGTGTTTTTTTTTTTTAATTTTTTAAATGCTTATTTTTGAGAGAGAGAGAGAGAATGAGTGGGGGAGAAGAGAGAGAAGACAGAGGACCTGAGGCAGGCTCCCTGATCACATCCAAGAGTCCCATCCAGGGCTGGAACTCAGGAACCGCAAGATCACAACCTGAACTGAAGCCAGAAGCACAACCAACTGGACCACCTGGGCACCCTTAAGTTCTTTTTGAGGTAAATAGATTGAGGCAGTGTAATGTTAGGGTTATGTCTTAACTTAAAATCAACAGTTTAAGTCCAACCTCTGCTACTAATTATTGAATATCTTTGGGCCTCCGCTTCCTCGGCTGTAAAATGGAAATAAAACTATTTCTTAGAGTTGTGATAAAGCTTAGGGAGATAATGCATGTAAAGCACCCAGGGCAATGCTTAACCCAAGGTAAGTACTCGGTAAATAGGAGCAATTGATGTTATTAACTATGCTCCCTGCAGGATTTGCCTGGCAATACAGCTCCCCATGCCCCTTCTCAGGGAAAATAAATTAGAAAGGAGAAAACATTTATAAGCTGTAGGGAAAATTAAGAACTGGGCTGAGCAACAATTCCAGACACCATTTCCTACCTTCTGGGTGTGTGATGGGGGGGGGGGTTGGTGGGAGGTGAGTACTAGCATTATTAACATCACCATCTCCTTCCTTGAGGAACAGATCCCAGCAGGCTGACCCCCAGCGTCTGGTCACTTATAGCCTAAGTGAGAATGCTCTTTTTTCTTAAAGAGTTTTCTTTTCCTATGTCCTTTTCACATAGGCTGTTTTATTTTTCATATCAACCCTATGAGATATCGGAAAAGGAGGATGGAATCTCAGGTGTGTTGAGTGTCTTCTATGTGCCAGACAAAATGCTGGACACTTTCTATCAGTGATTTCATTTCATCCTCACAATACCACTGTGAAGTTAACCTCACTTTAAAAGTGTTGTCCTGGGGCGCCTAGATGGCTCAGTTGGTTGAGCATCCGACTTTGGCTCAGGTCATTGTTAAGGTCAGGCGTAGGGCAGGGTAAAGATAAGAGTCAGAAGCTAAAACATTTTAGCAGTCAAAGGCTTTATTGGGAACTAAGGTCTCAGGCGAGGTTCCGTGACTCAGGGGGAGAGAGAGAGAGGAGTCAGGGAAGTCCCACCCAGGTGTGGTGGGGTAGGGCTTTTAACCTGCAGCGGTTCCAGGTTTAGGTCCGGGTGGGCCTTTCTCACGCCAGGTCATGCTGTCGCTAGGTGATTGGTTGACCTTCAATTCGTTCTGGCGCATGGCTTGGGGCTTTCCGTTGGGTTGCTCTGGCAAGATGGCTGTCCCCTCCACTGTGGTTCCAGGGACATCCTAACATTCCAACCTCTTATTGGTGATAATGATCTGGCTGCTTCCTGCGGGTGTAAGGGCGACGTCATGGTATGTGGGGTCTGAGGTTGGAATGCAGGAATATGGCTGGACCACCATCTGATGAAATGCAACCTGGGAAACTTCATGAATTCGTTTCCATACGAAACAGAGAAAACAAGGTAAGAGCATAAGTATTATACAGATAGCAACTAGTGGGGTGACTATGGGGAGGAGCCAAGTTAGGAGGGGTGATTGCCACCAGGAGGTTAGGGGGTCTGAGGATCCTGGGCAGGCGGATAGGGTTTTTTGGATTTCTTTTAGGTGTTCTATATAAGTTTCAACTAAGCCTGATTCATTGAGGTAGTAGCAACATTCCTCCCTCAGGAACAGGCATGTTCCCCCCTTTTCTGCTGTCAGGAGATCTAGGGCTCATCAGTTTTGTAGAGTGACCTGTGCTAGGGAGTTGATCTGCCTTTATAAGGTGGATAGGGAGGTTGCTGAGGCTTCTATTGAAATTTGGAGCCTGACAGATCCCCGGAGGAGCTAATAGAGTGTATTAGGGAGCTGGTCCCAACCCCAGCAGCCAGTAGGGAAGTGACCAGGGATAGTCTGACCATTAGTGACAGGAAAATGGCTCGTTTTTGGAGATGGAATTCGAGGAGTTGATGGAGTTCTTCCTGTCCGTATAGGGTGAGTTGGGGGATGATGGTGACTGGGAGACAGATAGAAGCATTTTGGGGTGTTTATAAGCTATTCCATTGCACCAATAGAATCCCCCTGGGGGGGATTGTGGCTAGGCATAGGCAAGGGGGAGGGGCAAGTTGGGGAGGCATAAGAAGAGTAGCATGTTGGGTGAGATGTGTTGTATTGAGGGGTCTCAGTGAGGATGGGAACCTGTAGGGAGATTTGACTTCTGGGGTGGTTGGTGGAGTTAGTGGTGTTGAGAAAGGGGGTGGGTAATGGGATGGCTATTACTGGATCCCACTGGAGGGATTTGCAAAGAAAACAGTGTGACAGGTTAGTTAAGCCTGAGTGGTTAAGCAGGACTGTTCCTTGTATGATTAGTGTAAGCCATGAGAAGGGATGTTGTACGGGGGTTGTCTGCAGTTGGGTTTTGAGCTGGTTTCCTTGGTCCGTGATCATTTGGGTAAGATCTTTAAGGTTGGAGAGGGAAGGAGCCATTGAGGGTTTGTAGGTTCGATAGATGGTTAAAGAGGAGATGGGGTTAGAGTGATGGCCATTCTGATACAGTGTGCCCCTCGTCCCAGTTTGCCAGCAGATATCCCATGGATCAGGGATAGTAAGGGTAAAGTTGCTACCTTGTAAGCAGAAGCAGCCCATCTTTTTCCCTGTGAAACAGTTTTGGTTGAGCTAGTGCATGTTACAATAGCTACAGGGGCATCCTCCATATTGGGTGGGGGAGGTTTGGGAGCATATACTGTTGGTTTGGTCATATAAAAAGCAAATAGCGGGCTGTATGTGTGCAGCGGCTTGGAGGGTGTTGATTTGTGGAAGTAGGGTGGCAGGATTGAGTCTGGGGGAGAGTTGGAGAGATATTTCAGGATTTTCAACAAAGAGCAGATGGAACAATTGTATGCGTGATGGGGAGAGGTGTGCCAGGGCCTTATGTGTAAGGAGATCAGATAGACGGTGCGATGAGAGTACCATTAGGGGGCAGTGTAGGGTGACTTTTAGTGCCTCTTTGGTTAGGGTGGCTGCTGCTGCAAGTGCTCTAAGGCAGGGTTGCCACCCCCTGATGGTAGGGTCCAGTCGTTTAGAGAGGTTACAGCTTGTAACTTGGGGCCACATGGTTGGGCTAGGAGCCCTGTCGCAATTCCAGCCCTTTCATCTGTGTATAAGAGGAAAGGCTTTGAAACATTGGGGAGGGAAGGGACCAGTTGAGTGACTAGAGATGTGACCAGCTGTTGGAAGGCCCTTGCTACCGATACCAGGCTGGAGAGTGGGCCTTGGGGGGTTTCCTTGGCTGCTTTGTATAGGGGGGCTGCGTGTACAGCAAAGTTAGGGATCTAGTGTCAGAAGAAGCCCATTAAGCCCAGGAAGGAGAGGATTTCGTCTGCATCGGTAGGTGGGGACAGAGTTTGGAGGGCTTGGAGACGGTCTTGGGTTAAGGGCCTTGGTGGTAGGTGTGAGTGAAACTCCCAGGAACGTGACTGTATTAGTACAGATTTGGGCTTTGTGTGGGGAGACTCGATAACCCAGGTTAGCCAGGGAGTTTAGGATATGGATTGTATCTTGTTTGGTGTGGTTGAAAGAGGTTCCACATAGTAGGAGGTCATCTACATATTGTAGTAGAGTACAGTGACTAGAGAGTGGGGCTTTGAGGAGATCCTTGGCCAAGGCCTGCCCAAAGAGATTGGGACTATCACGGAACCCCTGGGGAAGTACCTTCCATGTGAGTTGGCAGGCCTAAGAGGTGACTGGATCTTGCCATGTGAAGGCGAAGAGGAATTGGGATTCAGGATGTAGGGGAATAGTGAAAAAGGCATCTTTGAGATCAAGCACTGTAAAACGGGTTGTGGACGGGGGAATTTGGGAGAGGAGGGTGTATGGGTTCGGCACTACTGGGTGGATGGGGATTACAGCTTCATTGATTATTTGGAGGTCTTATACTAGTCCATATGAGCCATTAGGCTTTTTTACAGGCAAGATCAGGGTGTTACAGGGGGAGTGACATGGGATTAGGAGGCCTTCCTTGAGTAGGCAATCGATGATGGGCTTTAGGCCTAGTCAGTGGGTGTGGGAGATTGGGTATTGGGGTCTAGATGGGAATTGCGATGGATTTTTGAGTTTAATGAGGACAGGTTGGTGGTGGGTGGCGATTGTTGGGGTGGATGTATCCCATACAATTGGGTCTACTGGGAGGTCTGGGTGTGGGTTGAAGCTGTGGTCTGTGTTGTCTGTGATAACAGCCAGTAGAAGATGAGTGGGGGAGGGAGAGGGGCAGATAGCTGATAGGTGTATAGAGGCTCCTAATTTATTGAGGATGTCTCCACCCAAAAGGAGGACAGGGCAGGAGGGGATGACTAGGAAGGAGTGGGAGAAGTGGAAGCCATCCAGGCAGCAGGTGAGTACCGGTGTGCATGGGGGAATGGAGGGGGTGCCATTTATGCCCATGACCGAAACAGAGGACAGGGTGGTGGGGCCGGATTAGCTCAGCAGGACGGAATAGGTAGCCCCTGTGTCCAACAGAAAGGAGATGGACTTAACCGCTACATGGAGTTTTACCCTGGGCTCAGCGTGGGTCACCGGAGTTACTGAGTCTGGGCCTCATCAGTCGTCATCCTCCACCTCCAGCAGTTGGAAGGCAGAGTCCAATCTGGGTGAATCCTCGCCACGTGGAGGCATTGTGAGTCTGTCGTCCCCTGGGGTTAGGACAATCGGATTTCCAATGGCCCATTTGTTGGCACAATGGGCATGGACTGGTAGGCTTTTTGGGATGGGGACACTGACGAGACCAATGGCCTTCTTGGCCACATGTAAAGCAAGGCCCCGGAGGGGGCCGTGGTCCAGAGGGCTTTATTGTGGCTGGCCTCAGGGAAGCTACCAAGGCTTGGGTCTGTAATTGTACCTTTTGTTGGAGACAGGCCTGTCGCCGTTGTTCTTGAGCTTCCTCTCGCCATTAAAAACTTTAAAGGCCATCTTTACCAGGTCGGCCATGGGGGTCTGAGGACCATCTTCGGCCTTTTTTAGTTTTTTTTTTTGGATATCAGGGACTGATTGGGAAATAAAATAGGTAGCCAATACGGTGCCCCCAGCGGGGGTGGTAGGGTCCAGTCTGGTATACCGGGTAAGTGTCTCTGTGAGTCGGCTAAGGAAGGCTGCGGGGTTTTCATTGGGGTCCTGTATTATTTCTTGAAGTTTGTTAAAATTTACTGATTTGTTTGAGGTTGCCCTCATGTCTACTAGTAGGCACTGGATCATTTGGTCCCGGCACTGGTGACCATTGCCTGCATGTTGGTAGTTCCAATTGGGGTCGGCTGCCAGGACAGCATTGGCGCCTACGGGCATAGTGGGGTCAGTCATGTGGGTTTGGTATGAATGTTCTCTGGCTGCGCCTGGATGCGCTCCCTCTCCTCAGGGGTGAGGATAGAGGTGAGGATTACATGGATGTCATGCCATGTGAGACTGTAGGCTTGGGCAAGGTATTGGAATTCCTTAATGTATTGGGTGGGGTCAGCCGAAAATGACCCTAGCCGATTTTCAAAGGCGGATAAGTCTTGGAGGGAGAAGGGGACCTGAACTCAAACTAGGCCTTCAGGTCCTGCCACCTCTCGGAGAGGCAAGATGGCTGCTGGGGCCTGTTCGATGGGAGGGGCCTGAGCACGAGTTCAGGATGATATGGAAGGTGAGGGCAGGATGGCTGGAGGTAGGGAGTACGGAGGGGGGCAAGGGCTGGTGGGCTGTGTGACCAGATCCTCTAACGGGTCGGAGATCGGGGAAGTTGGTGAGGTGGGGTCGTCGGGGGGTTGTGGGCGGGCAAGGAGCATGCGTGCAGAGGGGCAGGAGGAACATAGGTTGGGGCGAGACCTGAGGTCCCAAAAGGCCATGACGTAGGGTATTTCTCCCCATTTTCCAAGCCGATGGCAGAAATTGTCCAGATCGGTTAAGATTTGGTATTGTAAAGACCCCTCGGGTGGCCATTGAGAATCATTGTCTAATTTGTACTGAGGCCAGACTACAGTGCAAAGGCAGATGAGTCGGTTACGACGAAGTTCGCTTTGTAAGCCCAGGAGCCGGAAGTTTTTTAACAGACATGGGGGGGGGGGGGTTTAAGAGATCGAGGTGGTTTAGACTCATTACTCGCCATTGGCGTGGCAGGGCGAGGCACTCCTCGTGCTGCAATAAGGGGCCTATTGGCGTGAGGGCCTTGCGGCGTGCAGAAGAAAGGAGACTGACTTGCGAGACGTCTCTCGTGGGTGTCAGCTATAGTTGGAGGAGGGAAGGAGGGGTCTGTCCTACTTACCGGCTCCTGTAGGCGCTTGTGAGTAGGGTGGTTGGCGTCTGGCTTGGCGAGGAGGGAGCTCAGTCAAGGGAGGCGAGCTACTACCTTCCCCCCCAGGTTTCAGCACCAAATGTTAAGGTCAGGCATAAGGCAGGGTAAAGATAAGAGTCAGAAGCTAAAAAATTTTAGCAGTCAAAGGCTTTATTGGGAACTAAGATCTCAGGCGAGGTTCCGTGACTCAGGGAGAGAGAGAGAGAGAGAGGAGTCAGGGAAGTCGCACCCTGGTGTGGTGGGGTGGGGTTTTTAAGCTGCAGCGGTTCCGGGTTTAGGTCCGGGTGGGCCTTTTTCGCGCCAGGTCATGCTGTCGCTAGGTGATTGGTTGACCTTCAATTCGTTCTGGCGTGCTGCTCAGGGCTTTCCATTGGGTTGCGCTGGCAAGATGGCTGTCCCCTCCACTGTGGTTCCAGGGACATCCTAACAGTCATGATCTCATAGTTCATGGGTTCAAGCCCCACATCGGGCTCTGTGCTGACAGCTCAGAGCCTGGAGCCTGTTTCAGATTCTGTGTCTCCCTCTCTCTCTCTGCCCCTCACCCACTTGCGCTCTGTCTCCCTCTGTCTCAAAAATAAATAAACATTTAAAAAATAATAATAATAAATAAAAATAAATAAAAGTGTTGTTCTGAACCCAGTGAGGGTTGCTTCTTTTCTTATGTACATTTTCCTTTTATCCCACATATCCAGCACAACCCTGGCCAGAGGTTGTGTGCTCTTGAGGATTTTCTATAAACCAAAATATTCTGAAATCTCACTGTCCTCAATACACTGATCTTTGCATAATCCCAAGGCCCATAAATTGAGAGTAATTTGTCCCCAGTGGATCTGAAATCAAATTATGATTTGCTTATTAGCTATATGATTCTGTGCTAGTCACCTAACCTCACCTCTAAAATGGGGATTTGACACCTCCTACTCCACAAGGTTGTGAAAATTAAATAACTTTCATAAAAGTGCTGTCAGTCAGGTCTCTTTATGGAAACATTTAAAATAGAATCATCAGTCAGCTTAATCTCAGAAAAGCCCCAGAAGGGCAATAGAATGCCTATATCCCTGATCTTCGATCAGGTAGGACTCCAGATCTGCAACTGTGGTTGGTGACTTTGGGAATTTTGGGGGACAACAAATTCCCTGAAGTGATTGTTGAGGAAATGGCCTTTCACCACTGTCAATGTGTGATTTATATCATCATGGAGACATCTAAATCCTTTACAATCACATACTGCACAAAGCAGTTTCACCTATATTGTTTCATGTAACATTCACTAAAGCTCCCAAGAATTAGTCTTTGTCATTTAAATTGTCCCACTTGCGCACTTGTACCCCAATGTTCATAGCAGCACTCTCAACAATAGCCAAATTATGGAAAGAGCCTAAATGTCCATCAACTGATGAATGGATAAAGAAATTGTGGTTTATATACACTATGGAATACTACGTGGCAATGAGAAAAAATGAAATATGGCCTTTTGTAGCAACGTGGATGGAACTGGAGAGTGTGATGCTGAGTGAAATAAGCCATACAGAGAAAGACAGATACCATATGGTTTCACTCTTATGTGGATCCTGAGAAACTTAACAGGAACCCATGGGGGAGGGGAAGGAAAAAAAAAAAAAAAGG